>NW_006494609.1:23092641-23114062 GCF_000325575.1 Pteropus alecto
TTGATTAGGAAAGAATTAAAATACATCCCTAATTGAATATATTTCTGCTCAGAGATTGGTCGTGGTATATAGCCCGTGTCATATTCGTCACCAGGTCCCCTAATTTCTAAGATAAATGTCACTGAGAATTGACATGTCTTTTCGTTTTGTTTCAGTGTTCCTCAATTCTTTTGGTGTACTAACCTAACCAGTTGACTCACATGACTTGAAAAGCTGTAGTTTAATTTCTGTCCAGCCTGTAGTTAATAGCAGCATACTAGTTAGAGGTTAAAGTTAGGACTTTAGTTTCCATAATGGTCAGTTAGTTTCCTACAAAAGGTATTAGTGTGTGACGGACTAAAATTCCCGTCTTACGGATTTGCTGCTGATTCTACAGGAATGGGCGAGTGTGTGGATGGGGAGGTGTGACTTGTCATTAATAGACACCTTCAAGAGAATGCCCCATCAGTGCTAGGCCAGTGTGGTGCTTGCTGTGTGCCAGGCTGGTTGGAATACTTTATTAAGTTATAAACACAACAGTCTCAACAATCATAGGTAATTATCTCCATTGTCCAGATGAGGTAACAGGTCCCGGGATGTTTATTGTTTTGGTAACCTAATAACTTGCTCATGGTAACCCGTTCTCAGATGCCATCAGTAGTAAGATGTACCATGATTTTATATATAATTAAGGAAAGAAAAATTCCAAGATGCCATTAATTGTAAGTTGCACACAGATTTCATTCCAGTGTATCTCAGGGAAGAATATGCCAGAAGTCCTCTTGAAGAAAACACACTTAGGAGCAGAGAGCGTTCCGGAGTCTGTTGGTGTTGCTTCCATGTGGCCTCAGGTGTTGTGGTTTTCTGTGTGGGGTTGCCAGAGCCTGCCTCGTGTCCAGTTACACGCCTCCTCTTCCTGGCAAGGAAAATAGATGAACTGGGTGGTTTCTGGCTTGGTCAACTGGGACAAGTCGGAGTGAGTTGCTTTATTTCTGCATGTGCGTTGAAACAGTCATGTTCAGACCCTAAAATACAATTGCAGTTTTTTTTGAGGGGAGCGATTTCTCGTGATTGTATGACTAAAGGTTACAAAGGACGGTGTTATGTCGGCTACCCGTTAGTTTAATGGATATGAATATAATATTTAAATATATTCCTCCCCCCCAATATGTTTTTCTGCAGGTTCACATCGAACTTGAGCTATGGAATGAATTTAAGAAACATGTCTTGAATACGGTGTGAAATGATACACAAATTAAAATATCTATGAGAGCATTTTAAAAAAACCTATATTTCACCTGTACAGCTAGCTGGTTATTATTGGTAAGGAACTAATTTCTTCCCCTTGCATGTTATTCTCATCCTCCCTCCCTGACCAGAAAACAGGAACCAAACTAACTCTGCCTGTCCCCCAAACCCAAAGTATATATTTCTTGGTGTTACTAGTGAATTTTTCAAAGATGAGATACTTAACATTGCAACCCTTATTCTGATTGAGTCAAATATGAGGTTTGCCATGTTTGATTTGATTATAGTGTAATTTAACTAAGGGCTAATTTTTGTCTGTCCAGAATTTCAAGGCTTACTTTGGATTTGAACTGAGGGCATTTGGTGCGTCTCTGCCCCTGAAGTTGGGCTGCGGTGATCCTTCTTTTAACGGTTTCATCTAGTGGCCGAGAAACGCTACCTGATGGTCTGATGTCTGAATAGGTTAATTAAAACTTTTAGGTTGGCTAAACATTCCGGTCACTGAACTTAGAGTATTTCTGTGCTGTTTCACACACATACACACGTATTCTCACACTGAAAGTTACAGTTCCTGCTTTACTTTACTGGTGTGGAAGCCTGTGGACTGCGGCTCGTCCGCTTTCGCTGGCAGCACAGAGATGTGGAGATCAGCGTAGCAGGCGGCGTAGAGCAGGTGCCTTAGGACCGGGGAGCCTTCCGGGCGCTAGCGGTGTCGCGTACCTCTGCTTTCCTAGAGGATGGATGGTAGCCCGGTCGTTTGAGCCACCAGTTCAGGTTTATCTTCTGCTAACTTGTCAGAGCCGAACGTGGTTTCGAGTTTAATAAGAACGTGTGCTTGGTTTGACTGACTTTCCTCGAATAGACATTTGATAGTTATGCACCAAGTTCAGTGATTTAAGAAATGGAAATCCAAGGGAAAATGAGATTTTAAATTTCTCTGTTTTCTGTGCCCTTCTTTTAATGAATTTGTATGAATTAGAGAAGCATATCTGGCTTAGATGCTTTCTTAAAAACCTTTTTAGTCAAAGTGAAATTTATATAACAAAATCAACCATTTTAGAGTGAACTATTCAGTGGCATTTAGTACATCCATAGTGTTGTGCGAACACCACCCTGTCTGGTTCCAGAATGTTTTTGTGACCTCAAATGACAAACCTCATACCCTTTAAGTAGTTACTTCCCATTTCCCGTTCTCCCCCACCCCTCATACATCGCTGATGACGGTGCACAGAGGGTGCTGTCAGATATGGATGAGGTCGCGTGGTCACCAGAACCCTTCCTGTGGCGGAGGGTGGGGACTGGAAGAAACCAGGAACGAGTTTTAGATGAAATGCTCCTTTGAACCTTAAAAAATACCAGTTTTTCGTGTTTATGATTTTATGGTGTTTATTAGTTTAGAATTTATTGTATAATATGTAAGATATACAAATGTTTTAAAAGATTACTTTGAAAATTCTAATTCTTAAAAATTTCAATCTAGATTTTCTTTCTAATTATCTTGAGCTGTTCTGTCCAATAATGTAGCCACAGCTACATGTAACTGAATTTAAATTTGTTAAAATTAAATAAAATTAAAAATTCAGTTCTGTCACACATTTCAAGCCCTCAGTATCCCTATGTAGCTACTGGCAACTCCATTAAAGAGTGCGGAATAGAACATTTCTGTGATTCCTGAAAGTTCTTTTGGACAGCACTGATCTAGAAGCTCTGATGAATTGAAAGTTTCATTGTTTTTCGTTTTTGTAATTAGTTCAGAAGTTTTGTCTCTTTAATTACGGTGCGTGGTGAAGTGTGATATTACTACAGCTGATAAATACGGTGGCCGTATACTAAATTTCTCTAGTGGAGTATTTGTTAAAATACTGCCATTAAAGTATTCAAAATAGGACTTCTTGAGAAAGCAAGTAGAAAGCTTCTTGAGAAATGGAAAGCTTGGGAGAGTTTTGTTTCTCGAGGTGGTTATTAACACCTAATTGAACTAAAAAGGTTACGAAGATGTATGGCTATACTGAAGATAGATGTAGGACCTAAAAAATCAGCAATATAAAGGGTCAGCCTTGTTTTGAAAGATAAGGCTTTTAAAAACAGCCTTACTGAGGTATAATTGACATAGAATGAATTATGCATATTTCAGGTGCAGTTACACGTATATTAGGCTGTTCGAAGTCCCATTACTGATGCACTTCAGTTTTTTTGTTTCATTTTGAATAGTTCCTATAGCTATAGCTTTATATTCACTAATCTTTTCTTTTGCAGTGTCTAATCTGCCCTTAATCCCATCCAGTATTGTTTCATCTCAGACATAGATTTCCTACCTAGAAGTTGGATTTGGGTCTTTTTATTTAAATGTATTTCATGTCTCTGCTTAGCATACTCAATCTTCTAACTTCTTGAATAGATATTGAAATAAAGCTATGATTATTTTAATGCCCTTGTCTACTAATTCTATCATCTGTATCGTTTCTGGGTCCATGTCAGTTGATTTTTCTCCTCATTACGGGTTGTCTTTTCCTTCTTTGCTTGTCTGGTATTTTTGTTCAGATGCTAGAGATCATGAATTTTACTTTGATGGATGCTGGATATTTTTGTATTCCTATAAATATTCTTGAGCTCTGTTCTCGAACCAGGTTAAGTTCTTAGGAAGTAGTTTGTCTATTCCAGATCTTGCCTTTAAGCTGTGTTAGGCGGGGTCAGAGTGGCAGTTGGTGTGGGGCTTGCTTCCTCCCCTGGGTCAATACCTTCCTGAGTCCTCCCCTCAGGAGCCCTGAGTTCTCAGGGTGTCCATTCCGCTCCTGGCAGCAGGCACTCTGCGCGCTGTGTGAGCCCCTGGAGTGTTTTTCTTTTATTCTTTTGGGTGCTTCTTTATCCAGAAACCTCAAAGATTTTCACGGCTTGTTCTGGTCAGTATTTTGCTGAATGCGCAGGGTGGGGGCCCTTTGCTGGCTTCCGGAGCTCTCCTGTGCGGCTCTTCTTGATATCTTGCCCTTCAGACTCGCCGCCGTGGCTTCCCTGGACTCGGCTTACCTCGACTCGGGGAGACTGCCTGCCTTTCCCTGGGTTCCTCCTCCCCAGGCTGCCAGTTAGAAATTCTCTCCAGGCAGTACGCGGGCAGTTGTAGGATTTACTTGTTTTCCATCTCTTGGGGATCACTGTACTTTGTTACTTGGTTTCCAGTGTCTTCAAAACTGTTGCTCCATCAGGTTTTAGTTGTCCAAGCCACTGTAGGGTAAGTCCGGTTCATGTCACTCCACTTCGGATAGAAGCAGAAGTCTAGATTTAAAAAAAAGGAATGTAGAGGAATTGGTTATATTTCCTTTTTGTTAGAAAACATGTATTTATATGTTTTCTTTTACCCCTAATCTATTCGGCTTTTTCTTCAAGTTGTTATGGCTCTTAAACTTTTAAATGTGGGTTTTATGTTCATGGAAACTTTCTGTAAATCGAATAATAATGCTTTTAGAAACTAGAATACCAAATTTTATGTTGTTTATGAAGCCACTATTCATTTCAGTATTTGTGATAAAGCGCTCAGTCTGATCTACCCTGCTCATTGATATCTGATGATTCTAGCCCAGAATTTAAAAAAGTAACCTCTGAGGAAAGTATAATTTAGAAATATCTCCTTCTTGGACTGTTTGGACCTCCATCTTGCTGGGATGTAGTAAGATGAGCATTTGTGTGTGTGTTTGAGTATGTGCGTATTCCTTTCGAAGCACTTCTTATAGAATTTTTATTGTTTCCTAGTCATTTTCAGCTGGACGCCTTTTTGATTTTTAAACATCTGGTGCTTTCATATGCCATGTATTGATACTCCTAAACGGAATTAAGGTTTTTCTACATTAGCTGGTGAACTGTCGTTGGGTGTCTGTGTTCTGCTCGCTGGCAGCAGGTCAGTTTCCATGGCGTTGCCCGTTTTCGCACAGCTCTGTTGGCGCAGCATAGGTTGGGGGTGAGGATGCAGGCCCCTTCCCCTGCTGTAGAGCAGGGTGTCGGCTAGAGTAGCTGAGCGTTTATTTAGTTTTGCATGTTAAGTTTCTGGATGATTTTTTAAGTAAGAGTTTTATTGCTGTAAAAAAGTTTTAAAACCACACTTTCTTCCTTATTAAGAGCAAGTAGCAATGACAGAGTGAAAGTGTTGATATACCTGTGGTTTTGAAGTGTGGATTCTACAAACTTTAATGCAGTTGAGACAAAGCTACTGATAATTAGGCATTCTAAAAGCGTGAAACTTACCCCTACTACATATTCCTTGGTTGACTGTTTAATTGTGAAGGAAAAAACCAGTTTAAGAACATTATGAAATTGGAATTATACTCTGGAAAAGTAAGATGAGATGTAATTAAGTGTTTTTGTTTGTTTGTTTTGTTTTGTTTTGTTTTGTTTTTTAGTTTTTAGCTCTCCAGGAATATAATTCCCCTTAAGACATGTCTATTATTTTTTACACATGCCTTTTTTTTTTTTTTTTTTTTAACCTGTTTTAGGAACTCATTATGTGAGAAAGTGGTGGACTGCTTCTACTTCTGGTGGTCTAAGAACACGAACTTTTCTGTCATAGGATATTAGACTTATAGTTTTCTTAAACATCATGAAATTTGCATTTTTGCTTATGGAAAACTTGAACATAGAGAAAGAATAGAATATTAATGAACCCTATATGTCCGTCCACCGCATTTAATAATTGTAAGTTTTTTACCATACTTGCTTAATTAAAAATGTTTTAGTCAGAGTTTGGTAAATATTCTTTTAATTGACGTTTATACATTACAGAAAGTAAAGTTTTATATATATTAGACTTAATTATGTATTGGATAGTTAACTATTTTCCGTGGTCATAAAATGCCTAGTCTGGCGTGATAAATGCCCTGCGGTGGAGGTATGTCTTTGCTCTGAAATCCTGGGGGCTGGGTGTAATGAGGTGAGGTGGCTGAAACTGGGTGTGGAGGGCATGGCTTTCCAGAAGTGCCTCTAAAGTGGGTGAATCTTGAAGGGCAGATGAAGGAAAAATACTCCAGGCTGAGGGAGCCATTTATTTAGATCTTGTGGATAGTGAGGGCTTGACTTTCTTAGTGTGATACAGTTGAAGCATGGGGAGGTCATCGCCGCAGCAGAGGAGGCTGAGGCTGTGGCGGTCTGTATGGACCCAGTCACAAGGGCCTTGTGTGCCAGCCAAGCTAAGGAATTGATTTTTTTCTTTTTAAATAATAGCTTTTTTAAGATATAATCATACCATAAAATTTATTCTGTGTACAGTTTGGTGGTTTTTAGTAGTATTTGGAATCGTGCAACCATTACCATGATCTGATTTCATATTTATTACCCCAAAAGGAGTCTTGTACTTATTAGCAGTCACTTCCCATTTGGGATTTATTTTAAATATTGCTTAAATAATTTTTAACAACCATAAAGACTCATGTTTCTGATATGCATAAAAATAGCACAACTTCCCTAATGTTTGTACTATGAAAGCAATAGTGTCACATTTTTATGAAATTATACATGCTATATTGACCATGCATTTTAAAACCACACTGCTCCACTTAGGAGAATGATCGTTCTTTAGTGAGTAACACTGGAGAATTGTAAGCCAGAGGGCGCTGTGAATGGAATGACAGTTTGGAAAGATCATTGATTGTTGTGTTGAGGAGGGTTCGGGAAGATAGGGAAGACCACTCATTCATTCAGAAACTTTTAAATACGCATGTGGTGTGTGCCAGACACTGTTCTAGGCACTGTGAACACACTGGACATCCCGGGCCTCACGGAATCCAGTTCTGGTGAGGGGTTGCTGTGAGAAGGGTCATGCAGGAGGGAAACGAGGATCGGTTGGAAAGGTCTTCAGTTGGAACAGACAGACTTTTGTGACAGATTGGCTGTGGGGCAGGAGAACTCCTGGAAGGCCACAGTAGCTCCTGGATTTCTGGTTTAGTTGACGAGGTGATCAATGGTGCCATTCACTGAAATGGGATATACGAGCTTGAGATTAAGTGAGAGACCTGCATGTAATTCAGGCAACATTTACTGAGAATTATCGTGGACTCTTCTCACGTGTCTCCTCTAAGTTGGGTTCACCTCGTCTGTTTTCCTCCTGTACCTTGTTGCCTCTCTCTCATAGCCACTCCTCTCTTTTTTAGTAATTATTAGCTTTGTCTTCACTGCCTGTTGAGGGCGGGCACTGCCTGTGTCATTTTCGTATCCCTTTCTACAGCCCATTTCTCCTCACTTGGAGAATGGAATTACTTCATTGTCTCTACTCCTTTAGGTGTCTTCCTGTAAGCCACCATCATCCGTAACTCAGATGACTGCAGGAGACTTCTAGTAAATCCTGCTTCTGTGTGTTAAGATGTAAGTCAGTATGTTTCTCTGCTGCTCAAAACCTCGCGGTGGCTGCACGTCACTCATGTAAAAGCAAAAGACCTCACAGTGGCCTTGTAAGACCTGCTCAGTCTGCTCTTGGATTACTTCTCTGACTTTTTCTCCTTCACTTCTTTCAAGTCTTTGCTCAGATGTTACCTTCTCAGTGAGGCCTATCTTGACCTACCGATCCATCCGTAAGTGTCTTATCTCTAAAATATACTTAAAATCTAGCTATATGCTGTATGTTTCCAACTGTATGACATTCCGGAAAAGGTAAAACTGTGTAGACTGTAAAGGTGTCATGGTTGCCGGGGTTGGAGCGGGAGGGAGGGGTGCCTGGGTGGAGCACAGAGGGTTTCTAGGGCAGTGGATATACTCAGTGTGATACCGTAATGACGGATGCGCATCATTATATGTTTGTCCAAACCCAGAGAGTGCACCCCACCAAAAGTAACCCTGTGGTACAGTACGGACTTTGTGTGATCATGACATGTCAGTGTAGGTTCGTCAGTTGTAACAAATGTCCCCTTCTGGTGGTGTTGATAGGGAGGCTGTTCATGTCTGGGGATAGGGGATATATGAGAAATCTCTCTGCTTACCTCTTAATTTTGCTGTAAACCTAAAACTGCTCTAAAAGAGTCGTCTTTAAATATAAAAAACAACACTAACAAAAAAAATCTTTACAGAAATCACATTTAAATAAAATTAATACTTACTCCCTAATAAAATTAAATTTTCAGTCAGCTATTTTTAAACAATTTGTTCAGATCAGGATTCAAACATCTACTTGTTGCATTAAAAAAAAAGCTTTATTGAGGTATAATTGACATTTAATAAACTGTCATATTTAAAGTCTGTAGTTTGATTAGTTTTGACACGTATACACCTGTGAGATTATCACCATAATCCAGATACCGAAGGGATCCATTCCCCCCAACAAGTTCCCTTTGTGATCCCTGCTGTCTGCCCCTCCACTCCTGAGCAGCCACTGACCTGCTTCTCTCACTATAGGCTAGTTTGCATCTTCTAGAGTTTTGTATAAATGGAATCTTAAATTATGTACTATTTTGTGTGGCTTTTTTATTGATTATTCCTCTTTATTGCTGAGTAGCATTACATTGTATGGATACACCAGAATTTTTTAATTCATTTACTTCTTGATGGCCTTTTGAGTTATTTCTGTTGTCTTTATTTGGCTTTGACAAATAAAGCTTTTGTGAATATTCTACAAGTCTTCACGTAAACGTATATTTTCTTTTCTCTAGGGTAAATCCTCAGGAGTGGAATCATATAGTGGTTGTGTGCTAATTGTTTTCAGAAACCGCAAACTTTTCCAGATTTTACATTATCGGCAGTGTATTAGAATTGCTCCACAACCTTGCTAACACCTGGTGTGGTCAGTCCTCTTCATTTCAGACATTCTGATATGTGTAGTGGTATCTCATTGTAGTTTTTAACTTATATTTGCCTACTGGCAAATGATATTGAGCATTTTTTATACGATTAACCATTCACTTCACTCTCCTGGCTCCATGGCTTGGAAGTTCTCTTACATCAGTAAGTTGGGACAGTTGTAGGGCTCATCTTTCCCATCTTTCGAGGATCACTGACCTTTGTTGCTTGATGTCTATTGTCTGGAAGACCATTGTTTTATTTCGTTTTTAAATTTTTTAATTTTTCAAGATGGAGGCAGCATAAATCTGGTCTCTCTTACTCCATCTTGAGCAAAAGCGCACACAGTGAGTTTGTTTGTTTTTTTTACAATGAGTTTTAATATATAAATTTTCCCGTCTTTCTGTTTTCCTTATAATTTAGCTGTAGAAAACCACTGGATTGTGTGGTGAGTTTTCCTCATTCTGGGTTTGCTGATTGCATGCCCCGTGCTCTTTTTAACATGTTCGTCTGTCCTTTATATTTTCTGTAAACTGGTAGGTGGATTTAGAGGATTGATCGATTTCTGATTAAATTTATTTGGGGCAAGAAGAATTCATAGGGGATATTTGAACCATCCTATTTAAAGCGAAAACCTCCATTGCGCTCCTTTTCCTGCTTTACTTTCTTATTTTCGTAGTACCTGCTAACATACTACAAATGTACATATTTGTTTAATGTGTGTTCTTAGTTATAAACTCCAGAAAGTCACGGGTCGCTGTTTACTGCTGTGTCCCAAGAGTCCAGAACACCATTTAGCACATAGTTGGCTAAAATCTCTTGAATAAATAAGTGAATAAAATATGAAGGCACGGAACTGGTAAATTGTCCCACCCTTTACTACCATCCACAAAAATAACATTTCTTTTATTAGAATAATTGTGTTTAACGTTCTTAAAAACAATGTAAAAACCTTTGGGGCTCGGGCAATTGGGGATCCTAGAGGTGGGCTTGGGGGAGGGCTGTGAAACGGGCTCAACTTCTCTGCGACTCACTCTCCTTCAGCAGCTACCACAGGTTTGCTGGCTCTTTAACGTCCTGGTTCAAACTCGCAGCTTTTTTCAGCAGAGACGAAGAACATGCTCCCGTGCGTAGGGCGAGACCACTGTTCTGTCAGCCCAGAGGCCTCAGCGGAAGTTAAATGGGAGCCCCAGGACTTCAGGAGTTCCTGGCAAGACCCACATCCCACTCACCTTTCCCTCGTCACTCCCAGCTGCTGTCACTGTCTGCCATCCGTGTTCCATCTCATTGTGTGCTTTTTTCTTAGTAAACAGTCATCCTGTAGACTCTAATCTCTAATAAGAGTCTTTTTTTTAATGTATTTTTTTGAGCCCACCCTGGACCTTCTCTTGAAACCATCACACTGAGCCTTTTGAAACTCGAGGTACATCAGCAGAATCCCCCAATCCTGTTTCTTTTGTGAGTTTCCCTACGCCCTCGTTCTGACTGAAAATTCCTTGTCTCCCGATTGCACTGTTTTCCTTGCGTTCGTTCCCTTCAGGTGGGACTTGCTTTTTGCCCCGCATTCCTCATGTCATATCATTCCTCATATCCTCGTTTGGTTTTTTACTTTTCCTTGAGGAAATATTACATATAATTAGTGGTTATATTTATAGCAGAATTAAATGTATGTATTTTTCATAGACATAAAATTCAAATCAAGACATCTGTCAAATTTATGTGCTGAACCAAAGTTTTGATTCTCAGAATTTAGCAGTCAGCCATGATTATGGTCCAGGGCCACCCATCCGTGATTTCACATGGGCCTAGAAGTGGGTTGTCAGTTCCAGTTGACATTCAGTATTATATTAGTTTCAGGTGTACAGCATAGTGGTTAGACATTTTTATAATTTACGAAGTGCTCACCTGACAGGTCTAGTACCCACCTGGCACCTACACAGTTATTACAGTAGTATTGACTATATTCCCTATGTCGTACTTTACATCCTTGTATCTATTTTGTAATTACCAATTTGTATTTCTTAATCTCTTCACCCAGCCTCTCAATCCCCCTCCCATCTGGCAACCATCAGTTTGTTCTCTGTATCTGTGAATCTGTTTCTGTTTTGTTCACTTATTTTGTTCTTCAGATTCCACATATAAGTGAAATTTTATGGCATTTATCTTTCTCTGACTTATTTCACTTAACATAATACCCTCTAGGTCCATTCATGTTGTTGCAAATGTTAATATTTCACTCTATTGCTGAGTTAATATGCCATCGTATATATGTATATCACATCTTCTTTATCCATTTGTCTGTTGATGGACACTTAGGTTGCTTCCATGTCTTGGCTACTGTAAATAATGTGCAGCGAACACAGGGGTGCATAGATCTCTTTGAATAAGTGTTTTGGATTTCTTTGGATAAATACCCAGAAGTGGAATTGCTGGGTCTCCTTGTTCTTTATTGCCACTTCTGTACCATTCTTTTCCATTCCCTAAAAACACCTCACCATGAATATGTTGTCAGCAGATTACTCACTCCTGTGACCTGCCTTTCCAGAGCTCGCTGGGGAGGAGTGGAGCCTTTGCCAGTAGGAGTGTTCTTCTTTATCTCTGATACTGCTTCTTGCATTAATGCCTACTTTGTCTAATATTGATACAGTTTCTTTCCGTTACTGTTTGCACAGTGTCTTTTTTCATTGTGCTTTCAACCTTTCTTTATTCCGAGGTTTTAGGTATGTCTAAACAGGTTTTTATCCAAATCTTAAAAGCAAATCTTTGTTTTTACCTAAGGCATTTAGTTCCATTTACAGTATCATGTAAGTATTTACCGATATATTTATATGTAGGTCCACTGACTCAAAGCTTTCTATTTATTTGATCCACCTGTTCTGTTTCTTTTTTTATTCCTTTGACCTTCACATTGATTTAATGTTTATTATTACTCTACCTTCTCTCCTTAGCTTGGTATAGTTAGTTATATGCTGTTTTTAAAAATACTATTCTCTTAATGGTTATCCTAGAAGTTACAAAATTTTTTTTGGTTTTGCCTGTAGCGTTTTTTATTGTGGTAAAATGCACATTATGTGCATTTTACCACAATAAAAAAACGCTACAGGCAAAACCAAAAAAAATTTACCATCTGTAACCATTTTTATGTGTACAGTTTAGGGATATTAAACACATTCACAGTGCTGTTTAACTATTATACCATCCATCTCCATAACTCTCTTCATCTTGTAAAACTGAGGCTCTATACCCACGAAACAAGAACTCTATTCCCTCCTGCTTCCAGCTCCTGACAATTACCACTCTACTTTCTGTCTCTGTGATTTTAGGTATTCCAAGTATTTCATATAAGTGGAATCATATAGTATTTGTTTTTTGTGACTGGCATATTCATTTGGCATAAAGTCCTCAAGATTCATTCATGTTGTAGCATGTGATTTATTTGCTTCCTTTTTAAAGCTGTTTGCAGGAAAGTTTTGCTAGATATAGGATTCCTAGTTTACGGTTTTTTCTTTTAGCACTTTGATTATGTTGGCCCACTGCCTTCCTCCAAACTTTCTGATGAGAAATCTGCTTATAATCTTATTGAGGCTCCTTTGTACGTGATGAGCTCTCTCTTGCTGCTTTCAATATTTTCTCTTTGACTTTGGAAAGTTTGATTATATTGTGTCTCGATGTGGATCTCTGATTCCTCTTGGAGTTTGTTGAGTTTTTTGGATGTTTATATTCATGTATTTTATCCGATTTGGGACATGTTCCGTCATTATTTCTTCAGATATTCTCTCTGCCCCTTTCTCTCTCTCCTCTTCTTCTGGGATACGCACAATCTGTATGTTGGTCTGTTCGACGGTATCCCACAGGCCTCTTGCATTGTGTTCATTTTTCTTCGATCTTTTTACTTTCCATTCCTAAGACACTATAATTTCCGTTGTCTTGTCTTCAAATTTCTGGTTCTTTCTTCTGCCTGTGCAAATCTGCTTTTGAATCCTTCTAGTGAATGATGCATTTCAGTTATTGCACCTTCAGCTCCAGAATTTCTTTTTGGTTTCTTTTTAGGTTTTCTTTCTATTGCTGTTTCCATTTTGTTCATACATTATCTTCTTGACTTTCTCAGCATTTTCTTTTAATTCTTTGAGCGTCTTTAAGACCATTATTTTAACGTCTTTATCTAGTAGATCTGCCATCAGTTCTTTTAAAGGGATAGTTTCTGTTGAAATTGTTTTTTCTTTGAATGGGCCATACTTTGTTTCTTTGTATACTATGATTTTTGTTGTTGTTGCTGTTGAATATTGTACATTTGAATTTAATAATGTGGTAACTCTGGAAATCAGATTTCTTTCTCATTTTTGAAGGTTTGCTATTTTTGTTTTTCTAATTGTTGCAGGCTCTCTCTGTGCCAAAGGTCACCCTCAGGTGTTAATTTAAAGTCTTCTCAGATTTTTTGCTGAGCGTGATCTTTTCCGTGGGCACGCACAGTCACTTTCTAGTTTTCTTTGTGTGTGCAATTACTTTTGAATGGCCTAGTCATCCATGTCTGCCTTCAGAAAGGGAGAAAAGAGGAAAGTAAAGTGGGGGAAGGGTGCAAGTCTGTTAAATTACCCTGGAAGTCACTGCAGCTGGAGGAGGAGAGGCTTGCTACAGGGAGGGAGGTGAAACAGTATGCCTTTACTGTTTACGCCTCTGGTCTGCACCTCCATGATCAGAAGCAGCAATCAGCGATCAGAGCGCAGATCCCTAGTGTTTGGGGGACAGGGCCCTTTGTGCCCACTCCAGCTCCTGCAAGCAGGCTGCTTTAGGAACTGATGCACAGCCACCTGCCCCATGGCCGCAGGTGGAGGATGGGAGGCTGCTACTGTGCCAGAGCTGAAGTTGACCAAAATTAACCAATTTACCATTTAAGCCTTTCTCTGGAAGTTTTAAGCCTCCAGTAGACTCTAGAGTTCCAAAATAGCTACATTGGACAGATTCTATAAGTGTATTGCTGTCTAGGTGGGGAGACAGATTCTTGGTACTTTCTACTCCGCTGTCTTCCTAGAATCCTCTCCCCTAGAAATTACAGTTTACACCTTGATTTATCAATCTCGGTGCTTCTACCCTCTTAAGGGCAATGCAAGGGCCGTAGAACACTCAGCTCCATTTACCTCCTTGTGCTCCCTTTGTAGCTTTGCTGTTTTATATTTTAAGTCTTACATATTTTAATTCCTATAACACACTATCATTTTATGATTATTTTGTTTAGATTTATTCACATAGTCACCCTTTCTGTCACTCATTATTCCTTTGTATACCATGTGAGCTTATGTTTGGGTTTAGTTTTCTTCTGCATGAAGAGTACCCTTTGATATTTTCTTTAGTGTAGGTCTGCTAGTGATGAGTCCGTCTGAAAATGTTTTTATTTTAGGTCATCCTTGAAAGTAATTTTTATTAGATATAGAATTCTTTCAGCAGTTCAGAAATATTTAATTGCGCTTTGGCTTTCTTTTGTAGCAGATTAACTGTCAATATAATGATAATCTGCCTTTTCCCCTCAGGTTGTTTTAAAACCTTTTGTCTTTGTTTTAGCCATTTTGTCGTGATGTCCCTAGGTATGAAAAGAATTTTTTTTTAGGCTTACTCTGTTTAGGATCATTAGGGCTTCTTGAACCTGTGGCTTGCTGTCTTTCATTAACTTTAGGAAGTTCCCAGCTATTCAGTTATTGCTTCTGACCCATTGTCTTTCTCCTTTCTTTCTGGAATTTCAGTTTCATATTTGTTTTGTATCTGCCTCTTAACCTCTGATCTGTGTTTTCCAAATTTTAATATCTCCGGGCTTTATCTGAGATATTTTATTCTCACTTGTCTTTCTCGTTTTGCCTGTGTCTGTTTTTTAATTCATCCATTGAGTTCTTAGTTTCAGTTGTATAGTCTTTTTATTATACAACTTCTATTTGGTTCTTTTATAGTTTCTAGTTCTTTGCTAAAATTCTAAATCTTGACTTTTATCTCTGGGAACATTGTAAGTAAGTTATTTTTAAATGTGGTGTCTCTAATATATGGAATACTTGTAGGTCTATTTCTGTTTTATATGTCTTCTGTCTTTTGTTGATGTTGTATTATTTCCTCATGTGCCTGATTATTCTTGATTGTGTGTTTTATCTCAAGCTTGCAACTTGCAAAATTGTTTATAAAAAAAGAATTTGAGGCCTAGGATAATATTTTCTTCTGGAGAAGATTTATTTATACCAGCAGTCTAGAGTCACCTTAATCCAGTTGCAGATGACCCAGTTGAAGTGGTTCAGAGCTGAACTGCAGTCCTTTTGAGGGTCTGTTTACTTCAGTGTCATCCTTAACTCCTAGGGTATAGCCTTTAGGAATCCCAACCCAAAGAAAAAGGCAGTCACTGACCGCTGTCTTTTCCTCCCCTTCCTGACGGCAGTGCTTGGAGTCCAGTGTCCATTGCTCTAGCTCCAAGAACCTGTCAGATGTATTACTCAGTCGCTCAGCCTCTTAATGGTCCCTTCTAGAATTGGCAAATGTCTTTTGGGGAAAGTGACCTCCGTAACTAGACTTTCCTTCCTAAGCTTCAGTCTCTCCTGCATTCTGGCCCCTGCGTTGTTAGTCTGCTGATTCCTTCAAGCAGATGTTTTTAATGTTTAGTTCAGTTTTCTCATTGTCCTCATTGGGAGGGATCCGAGTGAGTCTGTTACTAGAAGTAGCTTCTGTCTTTGTCACTCAGTATAGCAGTGTTTGTAGTCTTCTGTCATTTCAGTATCCTTTAAGATAATTCATCCCAGAGCAACTGAAATGGCCCAACAGTGAAATCACGGTGACCCTGATTCTTCAAATACCGTGGCTTGTTTAGTTCCTTGGCCTCTCTGCCAGGTTTTCTGTTCTCCGCTCCATCTTGGCCACCCCTTCCCTTGAGTTGCCATTATCTGGGACTCCTCTGCCATTTCAGTTTCAGGCCTCGCACTTTTCCCGCCTCTTCCTGAGCTTTCTACCATCCTGTTGCCCGCAGCCTTCAGCCCCATCCTGACTCTCAGTTCATTGATTCTCCCACCTCTTTTCCCTGATCATTCTCTTGCGTTTGTTCGCTTTAATCCCATCACGTGTCGTTAGGACACATCCTTTACTCCTACTTCCTTGTTTTCTCTCATTTTATCTACGATCTTGGGTGAGCCACAACTCGTCTTAGCTTGGATTCACCCGGAAAAGCTAAAGCTTATGTGCTGATACTTGAAGTTAGAACGAGGGGTGAAAACGAAAGTGAGGCAGAGAAGGAGAGAAAAGAAATACAAAGTGGTATGTTATCAAGCTGGCCACAGCCTCACAAGAACCCGAGCTGGTTGCTAGGTCATGCTGGAAGTCTCTAGAGAATCATGACGCCTCTCAGAACACTCCCGGGAGGGCAGGTATGTGGAGAGGGCAGTTCAGGCTCCTTCCCATCTCTTGTCTCTTAGTGGTCAAAGTTGCCCCACAGGGTCTAGAATATTCTGTGCTTTCGAGTTTCTTACTTGGGCTCTCCAGGCAGCTGCTGGAGAGGCAGCCGAATTTGAGCAGCGGGGCTGCTGTGGCTTCACAGTGGCCACAGTGAAGGCCGCCAAAGTCCAGCTTTTACCCCCGGGGGAGGCAGAGACAGCTGATGATATTAGGAGAGGAGACACAACACATGTAGTGGGCTGGGGCTTTCGAAGCTCATGAGCTTTGGCTAGGCCTGAGAAGTAGAGCAGCAGGCAAGTCTGAGTGGATTTGGGGGAACGTGCGGACGGCATCTGTCATGGCATGTTTAATCCAGCCTTTTGCTTATTCTTCGCCTGCATTTTTACAGCCGAAGGTGGCTGGAGAAATCATACTGACTAGTCTCACTTTAAAGTCATGATCACCACAATCAGGCAGGCCCATTATAGGGCACATTCTGTTTTACTGCTGCAGTTATTCACCTAAATCACATTTAAATATCTCACTTTAAACATTCAATTCTTCTTTCTCTATCCTTTCTTTATTTCACTGGGGGGAAAAAAATGGAAACAATTGGAAGAAAACTTCCACAGGCTCCCACTGCCATGCGGGCCACCGTCCCATACCGGTGCCTGATCCTCTGCCTTATCTTCTCTGACTGTTTATGCTCCTAGGTAAGGCCAGCTCTTTTGCATGTACATTAGACCCTGTTGCCTGTATCTACTCAGAGACATCACTTACTCATCCTTTATTTGCGTCATCAGATTTCTCTGTTGTAGTCTCAACAGCATATAAACAGGCTGCTATTTCTCCTTTATTTTAAAAAGATTCCTCTTGATAATTGTCTATACTCTGTTTTCCATTTCTTTTCTCCTGTTCTCTCTTGAACACATTCGCTCAGGCTTTTGCTACCACTGCTCCTCCAAAATTTCTCATAAAGTCACCAGTGACCTCCGTATTGCTAAATCCAGTGGTCAGCTTGCACTCCTTACCTTATTTGATCTATTCATCCCAAGACCCAGTAGATCACTACTCTTTGATCTCAGGGTTCTCCAGAGAAATAGATCCAATATATATATATACACATGGGTTTATGTGACCGTGGAGGCTGAGAAGATCCAAGATCTGCAGTTAGAAAGCTAGAGATGCAGAGAGGTGAGGTGATGGTGTAAGTTCTAGTCCAAGTCCAGAGGCCTGAGAACAAGGAGATCCATTGTTCAAGCGCAAGCAGTTGGACTGGAGAAGTTCCCTCTTACTTCGCCTTTTTGTGCAATTCAGACCTTCAACTGCTCAGACAAGGCCCACCCACATTATGTAGGGCAGTTTACTTAGTCTCTCAATTCAGATGTTGATCTCATCCAAAACCGTCCTCACAGACGTGCTCAGAATAACGTTCGACCAGTGTATGGGCACCCTGTGGCCTGGTTAAGTTGACATATAAAATTTACCACAAGACCCTTTCTTCTGGTCGCTGTCCCCCCTGGCCTCAGCTCCAGCTACTTTCTCTTTTCCTCCGCTCCATTTGCAGGGGCCTCCTTGCTATTGACCATTGTGAGACATGCTTCTGTTTTAGGGTCTTTGCCTTAATTTTTCTTCTGCCTGCAGCGCTTTTTCTTTGCTCCTCTGCCTTTCCCTTAACCCTTAATCCATATGGTTCTTTTTCTCTGTGTTGAAATGTCGCATTCTCAGTGAGGCTTTTCCTGGTCAATCTGTCTAAAAATTTCAGCTGCATCCTTGGTGCTTCCTGTTCCCCTTCCTTGCTTGCTTAATTTTTTTTCTCATTCACTCTTATCATTATCCAACATACTTCCTTATTTATCTTGTTTATCGTGTGACTCCTCCAACTAGAAGGTAAGCTCTGTGAAGTGAGGCATTTCAGTCTTGGAGCCTTTTATACCCCAGCTTCTGCACTTGTGCCTGGTGCCAGTTTGTGTCTCAGTAACAACTTTCTGATTATTTTAAAAACATGGAGTTGACTTCCCATGAAGTTGACAAAATATAGGTTTCTAGCATGCAATTCTCAACAATGAACGCATTTATTGGCTTACAGATGCCTTTTATATGCCTTTTATAGACACACCTTTTATAGTCTTACCTCTGGATGAGCTGACGTAATTCTTGGGGCACCTTGCCAGCCCTCTCACCTCCTTTCCCGCTAGCTTTACGTGTGTGTGTGTGTGTGTGTGTGTGTGTGTGTGTGTGAGCAGCAGCAGTGTGCTGAAAGAGCTTTACAAAGACGATCTTATTTAATCTTTATAACAATCTTACAACATAAGTGGTATCATCTCCCTGGTACAGATGATGAAACTGAGATTTAGAGAGCTTAAACAACTTGCCTGAGGTCTCAGTTGATAAGTGGTAGAACCCAGCTTGGAGTAACTTGATCTAGATCCTGTGTTCTTGACTATTTTTACATTATATGCCACTTCCTAGATATAGAGATGTCACCTTGTTTTGCATCATGCAGGAACTTCGGAGGCTTGGGCAGGCTGTTTAAGTGTCTGCTTAGCATATGCTCAGCACAGAGCATCCGCTCAGAGCTGGGAATCCTCCCCAAGGCTGGAGCAATGACTAAACCTCAGGCCTTTCTCGGCTTGCACCTTCCCAGACCTCCCCAGGGTCAGGCCTCTGGTAGCTTTCTGTGTCCAAGGTCTGAGCCTCGTCCAGGAGATTCGAAGGATGGCGGTTACTGCCATTACAAAGGATCTTGTCCTTTTTGGCTGAAGTAATCTGTCCGCTCCACCTGCATGTGGAATGTTCCATGAAGCATTACAGGAGTCCCCTTGTCTGCCACAGGGACAGTGTAACAAACTGCTCACATTTTATGGCTGAAACTAACAACTATTATTTCCTGCTTCTTGCTCAGCGGGGTAGCCGTTCTGCTGGGCTTGCCTGCTGGGCTTGCTTGGAGTGTCTCATGTGGTTGCCGTCTGGGGCTGGCTGGGGTCGGTGTCATCGGTGGCCTCACTGAGCTGCTGGGACAGCTGGACCTGTGTCTTCTCCATGTAGTCTCAGGGCCAGTTCTTTGTCCAGTTGGGGAGGATCTTCAGTGCGGTAGTCAGATTTCTTACACAGTGGCTCAGGTCCCCCCAAAGCAGGCATGCCAAGGAGGAAGCAGAAATCGCTAGTCCTTTTGAAATGTAGGCCCAGAACTGGGACATCGTCACTTCTGTTGCATTTCATTCGATAACGTGAGTCGTGTGCTGGCCCAGATTGCTTGCGAGGGTTGACTGCCCAGGGCGTGGGAGTGGAGTCGTTGATAGACTAGTCCAGACTGTGTTTGAGAGTGAACAGGAGGAACCTATTAAAAATCATGCCAGATCAATGAGTGTAAACTGGAACTCTCTAGGACTGAACTGGATGTGTCCTGCTTGTGCCCTGAAGGAAGCAAGAACCTTGACTCTTTCCTTGTGATTGTCTCTGTGAACATATGACTGTGTTAAGTATGGTTCTCAGGCTTTAAATTGAACGTGACTTCTAAACCCAAGGCAGCAACTTGAATCTGAGAGCTCAGTGACTGCAGAAGAAGCTCTTCATTTTAATGGTGGAGGGGAAAACTGGCATTGAGTTTACTGAGATGATTTTGCTTGTCTCCAGTGGGGAATTTTTTTTTTTTGTTTGTTTGTTTTTATGCCTACAGCACCTGGTCTTCCTAGGTGCTGTCTCCATCCAAGTACTAACCAGGCCCGACCGTGCTTAGCTTCCGAGATCAGACATTGGGCTTGTTCAGGGTGGCATGGCCATAGACCATGGACCGTGGTTCCACTGGGGCGCGAACTCAGGACCTTCTGCATGTAAAGCAGACGTGCTCACTGAGACACTGTGGAGCCACGTCCCAGTGGGGAGTTTTTGTGAGATATTTTTCAAAGTTGATTTTGACCATGCCATTTTCACTTATGTGATAACTTGGAACCTAATCTCCTAAGACAGCTCCATTCTGCAGTTAATCAGATGATCTCAGAGGCTCTTCCAGCTCTCAAGTTCTCTTCTAATCTTACAGGAGGTTGGTACAGGGACCCACAAGATGGTTGGAGAGCTGTAGTAAGGGCTTTCACAGTTCCTTTGTGACCTGGGGCCAGGTGGGATCCAGAAAACTTTATGGGGTAGATTTTTTTTTTTTTTTTACTCTGTACTTTGAAGGGAAGTTAGTTTGTAATCCAAAATGGAATTTGTTCTTAATAGAAAAGTTAACCGTAAAAGAAAATTCTAAAATTAAACATCGTGTCTTTCTGTGTATTGGCAGGTAGATGACCTTTAAGATCCATTTCGATGTGAGGTGCCTCTAGAACGTCTCACACCTACATGCGTGTGCTCCTGCATGTGGTCTTGCTTCAGGCGTGCAGGGTGCAGGTCTAGGTGGCCTTTGCTGAAGCTGCTCAGGGGGAGAGAGAAAGCAGCTCCTGCGGAGGGCCTGCCTGAGGCCCTGCTGTACTTGCTGGGGTGGGAATGGAGGAGGTGTCATTGGAAACCCCTGGCTTGCACGCGGTGTCACAGCCTCTGTATGCATCCTGGCCACAGTCCTCTGTTGGCCATCCTGGCCAATAAACCTCTCCAAACCAAGTCTCTGCAGATTTGAATAGTTTGGAGATCCTTTTGGCTGAACAACTTGCTCTTGCGACTGTAGTCAGACGAAGCTCTACTTTCTGCCATCCAGGGCCCGAGGGTGCCCCAACAGTGATTTCAGCTAGTATATGCCACATAAAAGTATTTTATCGATTTATGACATCTTTGCCACAGGTGTTCTTTGTTGCATTTTTAATGACACAGCTCTAACTGGTTACATTTGTAGTAAGGAAGGCTCCCTTGGGATACTGCTGTTTGTCTACTGGGGAAGGGGAGGAGGGAGGTGGCTAAAACAGAGTGACTGTTGAACTTTATTTGCATTCATCGAACAGGCTCAGATGTATTGAGAGTCGGAAAATGTTAGCAATTTTATTTACTTTTGAGATGACTTTGACATATTAACTTTTAAAATTATTAAATAATCACGTGGGAGGATCACCTTCTATATGTACTC
>NW_006494609.1:23114077-23136123 GCF_000325575.1 Pteropus alecto
AAGAGCGTTGGTTTTACTCGTGAGAGAACTAAGACTCACGTGCCCAGAGTGACATGCGCTGTGGCCAGTCGTTGTCAAAGCTTGGATTTGACCTCAGGTTTGACTTCAGAATTCTCCGGATTCCCCTCAACCCCCCCATTTTGGTAACTTGGACAAAGATCCTTCCCAACTATACCGTCTATGCTTCACCTTCCACTGGGTGCATAGGTGCGGCCTCCCTGGGCAAAAGGTTACATCTGGCTGCAATTTCATCACATTGCTAAAAACATACTGAACATCAGGTTTTTTAACTTGGGACCTACAAACCCTGTGAAATTGTTTGCAAAATGTTATATGTGGATTTTTTGGGTGGAAAATGTCAGGATCCCTAGTTTTAATAAAATTCTCAGAGTGGTTTCTGACTCAAGACAACTCAAGAACCACTGCTTTATGTCATTAATATTTTTCCAACAGGATTGTTAAGTGAATTAATACATATAAAGTGTTTAGGACAGTGCTTGACAAGATGTAAGTTCACTATTAGTATTATTATGACATTAATAATTTTCTGTGGTCTTCAAAACTTTTAATGATTGGATAATTGTGGAATAGATTACCAGATGTATCAACTCCTTATTGTTGGCAATGTTTGGCCTTAAACTTTTTGTCTTATAAATAATTTGTAATGACTCGCCATGTATTTATAACACTTTCTTATACCTTGGATTATTTCTATAGATTCCCAAAAGTGAAATTACTGGGTCATGTGTATGAACATTTTAAAGCTCTTTAGACATATTGCCAGGTTGCTTTCCAGAAGGCGTGTACCAGCAGTATACTGCAGTCTGTTTTGCTGTATACTCTTACACTTGACAAATAGATAAATTTAATAAGCAGAAGATTGCCTTGTTTAATGCGTATTTTTCCACTTTCCAGAGAGGTGGAACATTTTTTGTGTATTCCTTTGTGAGTTGTCTCTATGTCCTTTTCTCATTGAGTAGGGTTTTTATGGTTGAGTTATTAACACTTAGTCATCTGTTGCAAATATGTATTCTCAGATTGCTTGCCTTTTAAATATTTCCTTTTTTTTTTTGGTGCAGTCTCTTCTTTTGCATGTATATCTATCGTTTCTAATGTCTAAGTCCTCCTTCCCTCTCCCGGTTTTCCTTGTGCAAACTTAAAAATTTTCCTCTCTGTATATTCCTAAAATCTCCTGACATAAAAAATACTGAAGCAGTATATATTTATTAGAATGTATATGTACATATACAGAAATGGGCCCAAAGCAACTGTATTTCTTCATGGTTGTGTAGAGTGTTTGTATGGATTGAACCATAATTTGACCTTATTGATGGACATTTTTTTGTTACTGATATTCTGTAGTAATGAATTCTGCATGATCGTCTGTCTCCATATAATCTCTGCTCAGCGGGTTCACTTTTCTGTAGATTCCTAGCAGTGGCGCAGTTGAATCAAAATTTCAGTATAAACTACCAAATTGCCTTCTGCAAAGGCTATTTTGTTTTTCATTTTGTTCAGATTTTAAGAGTAATTATCAGCCCTTTAATAAACTTAAGCATCTGCATATTTATGAGCCATTTGTTTTTTCTTTTTGCATACTGCCTGTTTGAGACTTTTGCCCATTTTACTTTCTTATTAATTTATAACAACTTTTTGTATATTAAAGGAATTAGCCCTTTGATATAAGTTTTGTAAATGTGGGGTTCTTTTTGTCGATGTGTAGTTTGGCTCTTCAAAAGTTTTAAATTGTGTGGACAGATATATCATTTTATTTATCTTGATTTTTTTATCATCTTTATCATTTATTTTATTTATCTTCTTTAGTTTTGCTCGTTTTTTGCGCTGTTAGAAGTTTTACAATTTAGGGAGAAGTTACTTGAACAAAGGAAGAGTGCCCTTTGCCAGAAGGGAGTGTTCCTTTTCTTTTCTCTAGTCTCAGTGTATCACAGTTTAGTTTTTTATAGTTCTTACAGTGTTTAAACATTGGAAATAAATATCCAAATTTAAAATAATTGTCTTCTTCACAATTTGAATTATACACTTCTTTTACTTCAGATGTCAGTATTTTTTAGATGTTGGTTTAGAAAAGCAATAAAAACCTTTAACTTTACAGATAAAATGTAGAGTGGGTTTCTACCTGTGTTCAAGCCAGTTTGACAAACTTGTTTCATTAGAAAGAACTGTGCACCAGTCTTGGGAATAGCACACATACAAATAGCCCGAGGTCATTATCAGTTCTGATGCAGAGGTTGTTTTTGAAGCCTTACTAATAGTTGTCTTTAGAAATATTGAGTGGGGGGTAGGTTTCAGGAGGGAGAGTCTAATGGACGGCTTTGAGACTCATCGGGAGAGGTGGATTTTAATGGGATTGGTGCTAGATAGATGTTATTCCTACCTTTATAGTATTGTTTTTGATACAGGTTTTAAATATGATTCTCTTGGGATTCTTTTCTTGATTTGTACAGCTGCCACTGTACTGTTCATGGCTGTATCCATGGGAACATAAATAGGATGACATGACTTTATAACTTGTTGCTAGGCAGATCTAGCTTGGAATGTAATAAAATTTTCTCATTAAGAAGTGTTTGGATGGTTTACCTTCTGTGGGGGAAGGTAACTAAACAGTAGTTTGGAATTCAGCTGTGAAATTGTGTAAACCCTTTATAGTGGAAAGGACTGGGCATGTTTTTAATTAATTGAATGTTTGGAATAGAAGCAAATTAGTTGAGATAACTGATTATGTACTGTAAGCTTGGCCTCTTAGGCTTAAAAGGTCAGTACTGTGTATGGACTAGATACGAACACCTGATCTATCCTAGAACAAGTAACTAAATTCTAGAACAACGACAGGTGTTTTAGGTGGTCCTTTATGACTCTGAATGACTTTCTAACCAAGGAAGCTTCATGGAGAATGAATACCTGTCTCTTATGTTGTTGAAATTTTAATTTTTTTAATTAAAAATATTTAATAGGTAATGTGTCATTGGTATAAAACAACTAAATTTCAAAAAGATATAGAGTGAAATGTAATTGCTCTCCTACCTACCTATATCTTCTAAGTCACAGTTCCCCAGAGGCTACCACACTTCTTATTAACTCCTTGTCTGATTATAAAGAATTATTTGAGTAGTTATTTAATAATAATAGCTAATACTTATGCATTTCTGTGTGCCAGCCACTATGATCAGTGCATTACAGGACAATCTTAGGAAGCAGTTAACCATTTTACTATTAACTACATTTTACTGGTAAGGAAACCAAGGCATAGAGAGGTTAAATAACTTGCACAAGGTTTAATATTTCTTGCCCACTAGATTGTTTGCTCTAGGGTTCATGTTTTGTGTCCGCTTCATCCCCCTGCGTCTAGCACAGTTCCTGTGGGGTTTGGGTAGTCTGTTAGTTTGAGTATGAAGGCTGTTTTTACAAAGATGGTTGTACCCTCATTTATTAGCTTTGAACTCGTGTAGCTGTGACTCAGACTTCTCTTTGTAGAGAAGTTACGTGAGTATTTGAGCAGCACTGAATCTGCATGTTCATCAAGAGAACCTTAGGTTTCTGGATTTCATGTTGGGAACGTTTGGGAGACCTGCCGTGGCGATTTGATAAGGTCCAGTATTTGGGAACAAGAGTGGTTAATACAGGGGTTGGTGCAGTTGTCATTCCATTCCCTTTGGGTGTGTTTAGTTTTTGCTACCCCTTTCCTTTCACTCCTGCCCGGACCGTATCTTGGCCCAATATTCTTTCAGTTTCTTGATCTGAGAGGAGGCATAAGTAGGAATAGAAGGAATCAAACAGAATGAATAAAAGTACTTTGTTAAATTAAATGCCAGTGTTAACAAGTGTCTGTGATCTTGAAAATCTGTGTTTAGTGTAAGTTGTATGTAGTGCCTCCAGTATCTTTTTGAATTGTAGGATATAAGATTTTAGAGCTGGGTTGGATTATTGAGATTATTTGGCAAGAAGAAAACGAGGGACAGTTCAATTTTACAGATAATTGTTGAATTATTTTCTTCGTTAAGTGAGGATCGTATTTATCTCACAAGGTTGATATTCAGGATTAAGAGATAACCTTTATAAAAGTATCGGTCTGACTTAATGGTAATACCAGTAGTTATATTAGCTGTGCTCTTAGTGTGTGCTAGCATAGTAGGTCAGAAAAGCATTGAGACATTATAGGAGGGATTGCAGTATGGGAAATGGAGTCAGGAAGGTCATTTTAAAGATCGTATAGTCTAAACTTGAATGTGAGGGCTGACCTAAGCATTAGAAATGGAAAAGAGGTTAGATTTGAGAGGATGCGAACAAACTATAGGGCTGGCAGGAAGGAAGGTCAAAAGATTGAGTTTGATGCCTTGGGTAACAGGATACTACGCATGGTACAGCAGTCTGGGGATGCCACTGATGTTTTGGAAACTGAAAAAATAGGTTAAGGTAAAGTAGTAATTACTGTGGCAGAACTAAGAAAGCTGAAACCAGAGGATGTCGTGACACTGGTATGAAGCAGGCAGGAGTGGCAGAAGCGGGAATCTCCAAAGGCTTCAGTGTGGTGTGGATGGGGCTAAACTGGAGGGCTCTAGGATAGGAAGTCCTTAGATCTCTAGATTCTGGCTTTACTCCAGCAGCCTAGTGACTGCCCCTTTCCTGTTCCAGCAGAGAACAGGTTTATTCTTAGGGGTTGAACCAAAGGGACATTAGATTTGAAGGGGGAAGGATGGGTGGGACTGGACATGAGAGGGCGGGTGGGAAGGTGTATAGATTAAGTGAAAGTTTGCATATTGAATGGCGAGAACCTCAGAATATCCCAGAATTCTTGCAGGCCCGGTTGTGACCAGATGAGGCAGCAGATTAGATTTCTTTGGGAGAAAACTGGCCCAGATGTAAAAGTCTGTGCAGCTCCTGACATTTGTCACCCTGTATTCCAGTTATTGTTGCATTATTGTTGCCGTTATTATTGCCTTAAAGCAAAACCAATTATTTTATCATCTCTCACAGTTTCTGGTGATCAGGATTTGAGAAGGGGTCAACTGGGAGGTTCTGGCTGACTTGGGTTGTGGTCATGTGATGGCCGGAGCCCGAGAAGCAGGGATGCTGGAGCAGCTCGGGCTGGCCAGAACCTCTTTATTCATGTGGTCTCCGCATGGGCCGGTCCCGAGAGAACCAGGCAGGTGTAAGTTGTATCGCCTTTTATGACCGAGCCCCAGGTGTCACACAGCATCATTTCTGCTGTGGTTACTAGTCTGTTCATCTTCAAGGAGAGGCGACATCGATTCCTCTCTTGATAGAAGCTGAATCAAAATCGGACTTTGAGGAGAACATGTAGGAAGACGTCGTGGCCATCGTTGGAAGGACAGTTTACCCCTTTGATTGGCATGCATTCCTGTTACATGCAAGTTGTCTTCATACCTTCTCCCAATATCCCCTCCTACCCAGTATGACCTAACTCTGAGTTCAGGATTTTGTCATGTAACTCAGGTCCCTCACGTGTGGTGCTAGATCTGAACCCATGTGAACTCAGACAAGCATTCTCACGTTCCTTCCAACTTAAAATGGTGGGTCGGGCTTAGGACAGTTGCTACAGACACATCTGTTCAGAAAAGGGAAAACGGGCGGAACAGTCGCTGGTCCGTAGCTTTTCTGAAATCCAGCCAGGCACACATTGCCAGTTCCTTGATTAGGATGCTGTTTTGTTGCTTGGGAAAGATTTTCTAAGGCGTTTGGCTCTACTCTGAGACTTTTGTTTTGCCTTCTGAGTTATCCTTTCCCATAAGTAATGGCTGTTTTTTTAAAACGGTATTAAATACATATATAAAAATTTGTCTCTGATTTTTGACTACTCTAAATACCTCATAAGTGATGGAGTATTTGTGTTTTTGTGATTGCTTATTTCACTTAGCATAATGTCCTCAAGGTTCATCCACATGGTAGCCCATGTCAGAATCTCCTTTTCTTTTAAGGCTAATGTTTGTTATATAGATACACACCACATTTTGCTTATCGATTCTGTGGGGGGACAGTCAGGTTGTTTCCATGTTTTAGCTCTTGTGACTAATAGGTGTACAAATATCTCTTCGAGACCCTGCCTTCAGTTCTCAGGTGCATACCCAGGAGTGGAATTGCTGGATCATCTGGTAATTCTATTTCACGTTTTTTAGGGCGCGCCGTACTATACCGTTTGACATTCCCACCAACGTTGCGCACGGGCTCCAATTTCTTCACATCCTCAGTAACGCGTTTTTCCTGTTTTGTTTTGTTTTGGATGGTATTCATCCTAATGGGTGTGAAGCAATATCTAGTTGTAGTGTTGGTTCGCATTTCCCTAACGATCAGTGAAGTGGAGCTGCTTTTTTCTTGTGCTTCTGAGCCGTTTGCAGGTAGGCACACCTCAGAACTCTTGCAGGTTTGGTTCCAGAGCCCTGCAGTAAAAACGAGTGTGGAAATACAATGAGCTGTCATCTTTTTGCTGGCAGAGAGTCTTGCCTTTCTTTTGTTAAAAAAAAAAAAGCAACACCTGTGAAGCACAGTAACGAGGTGCGCCTGTTTCTTCTCTGGAGAGATGTCTGTTGAAGTCCTTTGCCCATTTTTGAACTGGGTTTTTTTTTGTTGTTGAGTTTAAGCACTTTCTATATGTTGTGGATATTATTCCCATATCAGATCTGTGATACGCAAAAATCTTCTCCAAGAAATGGCTGCTTTTTATAGCTAAGTAGTTTTCTCCGCCTGCTTCGTGTTCATAACATTTTGGGAGGAACAAAGGCCTTCCTTTTGTACTGTTTTTATCTCTTTCAGTCAAACTGGTACAATTCGTTTAAAAAACTTGTAGGTTCTGGATGTGCCGGTTCGTAATCCATTCCATTAAACAAAAGCCATACTTTCGAATCTGTGAGGAAGTCCTGCGCCCCCCGGGACGGTGCGTCCGCTGCGGGGCAGCCGTGCGGGTCAGACGCGGCCCTGGCGGGCTTCAGAGGGCCCCTCGGTCTGTTCGAGATGCCATTTTGGAAACTTCTTGGATCTTTCTGAGGTTTAAAAAAAAAATTTTTCAGTCCCGCCTGGAGTCGGTCTTTTCTCCTGTGGCCATTTCTTATTTTGAGAATCATTTCGCCCTCAGGAGAGGCAGGAGTGAGAAATGGCTTCGTTTTTGACCCCAGCAAGCCCTGACTTCTGTACGTTGAACAGCTTGTTTTCCCCAGCCCTTCTCTTTCTTCTGTCGTTTTGTCCTAGGCGGCGCGAAGCCGGTGGCATTGTCGCTTTTCTGCCGGAAGTCTGGCTAGACGCAGAGTTGGCCAGGCGCACTTCCGGTCTTCCGCGTTCGTGCCACGGTTCCCGCCACTGCACAGCAAGGGCGCCGGTTCTCCAGGGCACAGTCTTCTTCCTTCCACTCAGCCCCTCTGCAGTCGCCTCGCTGAGGCCCTTCAGGCTTTCCCAGCCTCCCCCGGGACTTGTTTCCACCTGCCACCTGTCCCAAAGCCAGTTCCACACGTTCGAGGTTTTTGTTGCTGTAGCATCTCCCTTCCAGGTGCCAGAATCTCTTCCACTTATTCTTCCTGCCGAGCATGACCCCCAAAATTAAATGACGTAGAATAATTTTATGGCTTCTGTGGGCTACGAATTTGGTGCGAAGCTTGGCTGGCGAGTCTGGCTCTGGCTACTGCAGTGGCCGGGGTGGTGGAACCGGCACAGCACGGGGCAGGTGAGGCAGTGTGGCCGACCCGGCTTCTCTCTGCCTGTGGTCCCCGGGCCGCTCCGTGAGGTCACTCTGCGCAGACCAGTGTGCGCTGCTGCTAGGGCACTCGGGTCGCTTGTGTGATGCTCGCTGTCCAACAGTCTGCGTCCCAAGGGGATCAGCAGACTCCGTTTCATCTCTTTATGTCTTAGTCTTAGAAGTCCCATCACACCATTTCTGCTGTAGTCACACATTTGCTCAGGTCTGAGGAGAAGGGAATGTAGACCTCACTCACCTCTTGCAGGCAAGAGTTCCAGTTGGTCACACTGTGAGAAGGTCACGCGAGATGGGAGAGAGTGTGGTCAGCTTTAGAAAATAGTCTGTTGTGGCTCTTGTGAAACAGACCCTTGTCTGGTCACCTGCAGGCGGGCCGAGCTACTTTCTTAATAAGCCCCATCTGTGCACACGCAGTTACCACCGGCTTTGCAGTTAGTACTCCCTCCTCAATTGTGACCGAACCGTCGAGGGTCATCCTAAACATGAAGAAAGCTGCTGTGCTAACAGTCTAACACAACAGCTGAAAGAAACTGAACAAAGAAACGGGAAATGCAAGCAAGTTGCAGAAGGAAAGTTCAAACTTCAGAAACGAAAGGCTTAAAGAACTAAAAAGAAGATGTTAAATTCATGACAAAAATAGGATGGTATAAAATAGGGAACCATTTAGAAAGCAAGAAATAATTCTTGAAAAGTAGGGTAGCAGGGAAAATGTTCAATAGAAAACAGGAAATCTTCCAAAAGTAGTAGAGGCAAATAGGAATGAAAAAGAGAATGGACAATGCCTGAGCCTTGACTGGATCCTTGATTGAAAATGTTCGAGGTGAGAGGAAGAAGCGCAGAACTGTGAGCATGGACTACACAGTGAGTGCTGATGAATTAATGTCACCTGAGGATAGTAGCAGCACTGTGGATATGGAGAAGAATGTCCTTCTTCCGAAGAGGTGCGTGTTGAAGGAGTTAAGCATTATTATCATGTGCATTTTTAGGTAGTTGTGCGTGTGCGTGTGTGTAAAGAGAGACAGACACAGGTGAGAAAGAATTAAAACAATTATGGCATAATATTAATGATGAATACAAAAACAACAGAAAAGGATATGTCAGAGGTAACAGATAAGTTCAGGAGACTCAACATCTGAACTACTAGGTGTTCTAGAGAGACAAAAGAAAATCGAGAGAGAACAGTGATTACGTGAATAATTGAAAATTCCCCAGAACCAAAGAGTTATAAATTTCCAGAGGGAACAGACCTGCCGAGGGCCCAGTGCAGTGAATAAAAGAAAAACAAATGGGTACGTCGCAATGAGAATTTAAAACAGAAAATAGATCCCAGACTCTTCCAGAAAGAACAAATCAAGTCACAACGGGATTGAGAATCCGGATGACACTGTGGAGTAGTGGAGTAGTGCCCTCAGATTCTGGGAGCATTGCTTCCAATCTAGGGGTCTCTGTCAAATTGTATGTGTCAAGTGTGAAGACAAAGACATTTTTTAGACATGTAAGGCTTTTTAAAAATTCTTTTCAAGGAGGGTGCTTATCTGCCTTTTCTTTCTGTATGTGTAAATTTTGGGGGACCATTTTAGAATAAGTTGCAGACATGAGACTATTTTTGTTTCTTTGGTGTCTGCCAGGATTCTCCACTGTAAACTTATTTGAGAAGTTATTTTTATACTTAATGTGTAATAAATATTTTGTGAGGAAGTAGTTTGCAGCTTCTGTAAATTCTCTGTCATTTATTTATTATTTATATCCGTGTGGATTCATGGTTTTCCATTTTATTCAAAATGTTGCAGTTCTTAACTATCATTTATTTGATGCTCAGATTATTCCAGATTTGTCCAGTGGGAGCCCCTTCAAGCTGGCTCTTGTGTTGTTTAGACAAATCGGCATCGTTCATTTACTTCTGTGCTTGCTGGTGTATCAAAACATTCCACATTCATCTTGTATTTTCTCTGCCCCACGCTGGAGTCAGCTCTTTCTTTAAGGAGCACTGATTCCTTTTAGTGGAGGAAGAGTGTTATAGAAACCAAGGTCTGGGCATTAGAGGTGCTCACGGCTGCCAGGGCATCGTTGCTTCCAGGCCTCTCACTGAGCAGAACCAGGAAGATCTGTGTGTGTGTGTCTATTTCTACACCTTTGTGTACCTGTATATATATGTTAGAAACCATAAATTCACACCAGTGCCACCATTTTTGATCCATTACCATCGGGTTCATTCTGACTCTCCTTTTCTTTTTGTAACTGGTCTTTGACAGTGAAAGTCTGGTTCTCATTATCCTCAGTACATTGACCCATTTGCTTAATCCTGAAAGCTTAGCTGAGACCGCTGGGTCCAGGGAATGGGGAATTCAACAAGGAAGTAAGGTGAAGGGAACTCCTAGAGCGACGGTAAAGAGAAATCTTGGGATAATAGCTGTGCAGGCGTCGACCAACCAGCCCAGAGTGGCAAGTGCAGAACGCGAAGGAGTATCTTCAAGAAATAAACAACTGGTAGATAATCTGATGTGTTGAGATTTTTACTTTTAGTGGAAGTTTGGGGGAGTAAATTAGTATTAGGTATATAGAAAACCAATCAAGCAACAAAAGACAATTATTCCAGATAAAACAGGGCGCCCAGAAATGGGCCTGTAATAATAGTATGCAACATGATTCAGCTATGAATGGTATTTACACAGCCAGAAACAAACATTGATTTAATTAGAATATACTAAGCATATCTGATAATTGGAGGGAGAGGTGGTTTCTATAAGAAAGCCAGACCTTCTTCTGTATAAGAGTCTGGGAAAAAATTTCAACAGCAGAATAAGCGTGTTGTCTAGAAGGACCGGAAACAGCAGTAGAGTTGAAAATGACTCCACTCTGCAGAGTGAGGAGAGAGAGAGCCGTCACACCGAGCTTAAGGGAACGGTGGACGGAATAAGCCAAGAAAAAACAGGCAAGGGCCTTAGGAGGTAAGCGGTAGCGTGGGATCACTTCTGAGTATTTGTTGTCGTTTTGGTCACCGTGCCTTTTGAAATCTTTGGGGAGAATGTGCCACCTCATTAGTCCTAAAACTAACGTGCTTTCCCACCCTTGCTAGTAGTTAGCCTCAGATGTGTGACTTTCACCCCCGTGGACCAGGGCAAGGCTGAGACTGGGAGGCATGTGACGTGCAGTGGGCCAGGCTGGCTGAAGGACGCGCAACTCTCGGGCAGCCCGGCGCCCTTGCTGTGCAGCAGCCGCAGCTGTCACGCCTCTATGAAGCAGTTCTCGGGGTGGTCTCCATGTCAGGCTGGCTGCGTGGCCACGGAGCCTGATTCTTTGACCCTCTTGGTGTGCGAGCCACTCAGTTGCTTACAGTAGCTAGAATGCGTTCTTTTTACAGTAAAAAATCTGACTGATGAAGCAGCTGGCACTAGGAATCGTGATCCCCAAGGAACTGCATTGGTTGGCAGCGCGGTCGTGTGTGAAGGCATGAAGGCTGTGAAGAAGGTGCGAGAGCTCGCAGGGGAAGCGACGGAAGAAAGCACACGAATTTTACGAACCTCACCACACCCACTGAGTAAAAAACAAAAAGAAACACATTTCCTCGGAGAGTGGGAAAGGGAGGTGGGGCTTCAAAGCGGACGGGGTGCTGCCATTTCATTTGGCTGTTAAATGGACTCTAGAAAGCAAGTCCTTTCCTCTCATTTTGCTGATGGAGAAACTGAGTCTCAGGTACTTTTTGAAATTTGCATATTTTTGCAAGAGATTGGTTATTCCTCAGTTGTTGTATACAAAGGAATAAACCCTGGGATTATTGGGCCCAATTTCTGTTCATTGGTGTTGGGGGTGTTCTGTAAAGTTGAGTTAGAAACCAACTTCGCTGAGATAGTTTAACAATATGGGACTCACTTTAGAGTTCTTAATGTTAGTTGTTAGATGTCGGATGGTTTGCCCTTGTTTGTACTGAATAGTTTAATTATCTTCTCACTAATAATTGCTGTTATTAGGCAATGAGACTTGGATGCATAATAGAATCCAGATATCTTAACGAGAATGTTCTCATTTTTAAAGTTAACTCCTAGTTTACTTGCAGATGATGGAACTTTCATTGTTGCTCTATGAGTTGTTGACTGCGATTGTTTAGAATAATCTGATGGTAAGTTTTGAGTATTGTCATTAATGATAGGTATAGACTTAAAAAATAGTTTAGGAGATTGGAGTGGAAATGGTTGATATGAGTAAGTGTACTTGCAAAATAAATGGGTTCCCTAATTAGATGGCTGTCGTGTATCTGAGTCTTTGTGGCTGAGGGTCGCCTGAGTTTATTATCCGTAGTCCTTTTAAATAAAAGGAAACTTATACTAGAGGATCTTTTTGCTGAATTGGCTGGAATAAGTTGGAATTGCTGTAGATGAGAGCATTGTAACCAAGTCTCAAAAACATCGTTGTGATGGCATCTAGTCCTGGTGTCTGGATCGATTAAGTTCCTAACATGAGACAGAACCTCTGCTACTTTTTCTAAAATGCTATTTTCTTTAATCTCTGTAAGAAAGGAATCACTTCTTCCATTTTTATGGAACAGAAAGCCGAGGTCTAGAGAGAGTAGTTAACTCTCGCGATCTGGGCAGAGCTGGGATTCCGTTCCGGGACTGTTACACTGAAACCAGGTAAACGTTTGCTGCGTTAAAGAGCCACTGGCAGGGAACACTTGGGGGCTTGGGTGTCCCTTTACCCGGATGAGAGAAGGAATTCTGGGAGGTGAATTACGGGCGCCCTCTCCCCTACTCGCTTGCGGCAGTGATCAGATTGCTCAGACCTTTGCCTAGTTCTTGTGTCCTCAGACTTAGTGTTGTATGTGATGGCGATGCTTCTGTTCTTCCTCACGCTAAGCTCCACGCTCTATCTGCTCGTTCCTCTGAACAGTTCTCTTCCAGTATTGTTCTGTCCGCCCCCATCTGTGTCTTTTATTGTGTCCTTTCATCGGGGAGCCTGATTCTTTGACCCCCTCATTGTGCGAGCCACTCAGTTGCTTACAGTAGCTAGAATGTTTGGGTGAAAATTCTCCAAACCTCATTTCTTCTAGCATGCTCTATTTTTATCGTTTAGAACCAGGTGAGCTTTTTTTTTTTTTTTTTGATAGATACAGATTTCCCCCACTATTCGAAAAGTCCCTTTGAAACCTTCCGCAAGCTGAAATGGTGTGACGGGAAGAAGCAGCAGCCGTCAGTTTGTGCTCGGGTGCGCGCTGCCTCTGGGGCGCCTGCTGCAAAGCTGATGCGGAACGCTGTTGGCACTTTTCACCTTTTTTCCCCTAAAAGTGAAAATTCTCTTTGGATTTCTTTCGGTTAGCGAAAATAAGTACCAACATAGGTCTTTGATAAAAGTGAAGTGGCATAAAGTGAACTTGGGAAACCGGGGGACCCCTTCACGTAACAACCACCTACGTTTACCAGTTCTTGTCTTCCAGTTGACAAAAATATTACTTTTGATAAATAATGAACTTAGGATGTATAACTAGGTACACAAAATGGGAAGGGTGTGTATCTGCAATATTTCAGGAGAGCATGGAAGAAAAGATACTTGAAAATAGCACCCGTGGAGTTTTATCGTATTATTCCTTGAGAGCTCTTAAAAGGCTGACGTTGCATGTTTACAACCATCGTGTAAAGGTTTCATTTTGAGTTGGGCACTTGGCGAAGCTGAGCAGTAGGTGAAGATAAGATTTAGCTCTGTTTGAGTGAGTCATTGAGTAATGCCTTATAGTGGCTGTGGGGTTCTGACGGCACCCCACCTTCTGCGATGCTGAGGCCTAGAGAGAAGGGTGTTTGCTGGAACCTGTATTCCCTGGCAGACGGTGGCTGTCAAGACCATTTGTGTGGCTTAGAGTTAGTGTTCCTCGCCACACTTCTTTCCCTGTGGCTGACAATTTTTTTTTCTTAAAGCAAAGTTTTATTGAATATTTGGATAGGTAATAAAGGTATGAGGCACAAAATTAAAAGATGCAGAAACGGTCTTTACAATGAAAAGGAGATTTCTCTTGCATCCCTAGCCTTCCATTTCCCCCTTCACAGGAGACAACCATTTTTACTAGTTTTTTCTGTGTGTGTTTCAACACTGGCTTCCGAAAGAATATCTTACCTGTTAAACTTTAGAGTGGCAGGAAGCTGCAGGACTCACAGTCAGACTTTTTTTTGTCTGTCTTGAAGTTTGTTGGCATTCTTTCTTCTCGGCACCTTTCCGGTGGTCAGTATTGTAATTTGCTTTCTTTTGCTTTGTCCTAACGTTCTCCTGTGTTTTTATGGTCTTCCTGTTTTTAAGAAGTGGCTTTTATATCTCTTTCAGAGAGTTGTGGTGAGTATAAGCTAATGTTTATGAAAGTGCCTGGCACATAATAGTTGATCAATAAATATTTCCTTTTATCTTGTCCTTTCTCTCCGCTCCCACTAGTAGTGTCTATAAAATAAAGAAGACAAAAATATTTTTGTGACCCAGACAATGCAGTGGATTCCAGAAATAAGATTAAGCTTGTGTGAGTTGTAATGTTTCTTGGTGAACCCATTCATTTGAGTAGAAATAAATTATTTTCATTCTTTGAATTCACTTTGCTCAGATATTTTTTAAAAATCCCCGAAGGCTGCCGTGTTTTTTTTCTCCCTTACATAATTTCATTAGGTTGACTATGTAAACCCAAACACATACAGGGTAGAAACTTGTGGAAAGGTTTTTGAAGGATCTTTGCGAACTGTCCCTCATTACAGTGGTGGATGCTGATGTGTGCCTAGTGTCTACATTAAGGATTTCCCACCTGGATTGTTCTTAGGGTGAGTCCTCTGAGGTGGCTTCTTGTCCTCGTGTTTAAGGCTACAGGCATATTTGGCTTTTTGTTAGGTGTGTGCTAAAACCCCCTAGTGTTTTAATCCTAGTCTAAGACTGTTTTACTTCCACTTGGCGCTATCATATGTTAACTTTTCCTAGTGAGGTTGTCTTCGCTTCAGAAGAAGATTGCTCTAACACAGACAGAGGTGTTAGTTAATGGCTTTTGAAGATGAAAAGAACTTCGTAATTGCCATGTAATTAGAATGTCTATACCAGCATCCTGGAAAACTACCTAGAGTATAAAACAAAACTTTCCGGCTTATCCATTCTTTTTGATATTAGAAATGTTGGTTTATTTATCTAGTGGGATTTAAGCATTACACATTTGCCCGTAAGATCTGATAATTAAGGATAAATTTAAGCTAGGCAGTTTCCCATCTGTTGCTTCTCTGAAACAAGTCCAAGGCTGTCCTTTCTGATGAGTGACCTTCCTAAAAAATTAGCTGCACACTGTAGTTTTTCTTCTGTGTATGGCTCTAATTCTGGGAGTTGTTAGAGTATGAACTTTCTCAGGAACAGAGCGGCCGTCAAGCCTCCTCCCCTTCCTGTTTGTCGCAGATCAGCAGCCCCTCACCTGGTCGTCCCCAGTGTTCACGTCTTTCCGTCCATTTCATCACACTTTCAAAACTGAGACGCCAACAGTGGGATGTTGCTGTTAACTCAGCTGTAGACTCGATTCAGATTTCACTAGTTTTCCCGTTAATGTGCTTTTTTGTTCTGGTCTCTCCGTCTCCTCTGGTGTGTGACAGTTTTCTCAGTCTTTCCTTGTTATTCGTGACCTTCAGAGTTTTGAGGAGCTCTAGTCAGATACTTTGTAAAATATCTTTCAGTTTATCTGACCTTTCTCTTATGATTAGACTGGCATTATGGGTGTGGGGAAGGATCTACAGAGGGAGGTGCCCTTCGCATCTTATGGTGGAGTTGGGGGTGTGTACGTGTTGTCATCATGACTTACCACTGGTTGTGTTAATAACCTTGATTACATGGCCAAGGTAGCTTTCCGGGTTTCTTTACTGTAAAGTTACCCACCCTGTTTCATGCTGTAGTTCTTGGAATCAAGTTACTAATAAGTCTAGCCCACACTTAAGTGGGGGTAATTAAGATCTCCCTCCTGGAAGAAGGGAGTATTTACATAAATTATTTAAAATTCTGCAGGGAAGCTTCTTTTTCTATGAAAATCTTTGCCCATTTTTCTATTGGCTTGTTGGGCTTTTTATTTGATTTTAAAAAGAAGCACTTTACATAGGATCTCCATAAATATTCGGAAGAATTACTGAACTTAGCTCTTCGCGTATGAATAAGTAGGCTTGTTTTGTTGATAGAAAGTTATGAGATCTTTAATATTAAAACAAATATATCTTCACTGCATCAACATTTACAAATAGCTAGGTACCAGAATCATTAGCGCCCATAAATCTTCCATTTTTATATTAGCTATTCTGATGGCAGATAACATTACATTAACAACAAAAAATTTCACCTTGTTTTACCAGCAAAAATATCCACCTTGTTTTACCAGGAAATTTGTGACATGCTGCAGAATGCTGAGGACAAGGAATCATGCTTTTTTCTTAAACAAGAAAGGTCTGGGCTGAATGTAGAGCGTGGCGAAGAGAACTCTGGGCTGGAATCAGGATGGGAGCCTGCATTAAAGAGCTAGTCTAGCCTCGATACTGGGTCACTACTTGGGCAGGAAGGTGCTTTGCTCGGGTCTGTAGATTAAACGGAGCAAACTCCATCTGTGAAGTTCTTTGTAGCTGTAACATTCTGAGTCAGTTTCTGAGCTTGCATGGATTTTAGAGAAGTTTGTACAAGGTACTGTGATGTAATATACGTGGACAGTATAGTGGAGATATTTCTTGCTGCTGTTTATGGAATAGATTTGAATTTGGAGGCAATGAGAGGAGGCGGAAAGTTTGATGTTTTTCAACCTGAACAAGCTATTTGGGGTCTAGATCAATAATGTTCAGGAACGTCGGAAAAGAGAGCCATAGCCAAGGAGCGTAAAGTTATTTAGGTGCCTTTATTTTTAGGGTGTTTTTTCCTTGTTTTACTCTGGCTTTCATAATGAGCAATCAGTTATTTGGTGAGCAGAGTGGTCACGGTGTGCCAAGGCATTTAGCTAAGCACTTTACATAATTGTTATCTCATTTAATTCTTTCACTGTGAGGTAGAGATTTTTGTACCCATCTTTTCCAGATGAGAAAATAAAGGCTTTCTTCTAAGGAGCAATTCCAGTGTCTTAAACATTGTAGGTGGCAGACCTGGGATTCTAACCTGTGTCAGTTCTGAGCCCGTTCTGAGCCCGTCTATTTAACGAGCTCATCTCAGCAAGTTCTCTGTGGATGCGAACCAAAGTTGGCATGGTTTATGCGTCTGGGGAATGTTGAACTTTGCTGATTTTTAGAGAAAATTATGAATTTCTCTATGAATCTGATAAATCTATAAATCTGATGTATTATATAAGTGATATTTGTTTTGATTTGTGATTTCCTTAAATATGAAAATTTGAAGATACTCTGTATAGATTACTTTTGGGGCAAAAATTAGTTGTTGTTTTTTTAAATTTATTTATTTTAATTCATTTCAAGTATACAGTACATTGGTTAGACATCTATATAGTTTGTAAAATGATCCCCCCAGTTGCTGCCTCCCCCTCCTGACCCTCCACCTAGCCAACGTATTAATGCTAACTGCATTCCCTATGCCACGCTCCCCATCCTCGTGACCATCCATCAGCTTCTAATTTGTACTTCTTTAGCCCTTCGTCCAATTCTCCCAGCCCCGCAACCCTTCCTCCCCTCTGTCTGACACCAAATTTTCCATCCCCTTCCTTTTCATATGTAGGGGTCATTTTTTTTTTATCCTTTCAGCCAGTCTATCTTTTGGTTGGAGCTCTTATTTCTTTTCTATTTAAGGTACTTATTGATAAGAATGTAGTTGTTACCATTCTTTATTCTTGTTTTTAATACATGTTTTTTCTTCTTAAAGAAGTCCCTCCAGCATTTCCTGTAGTATTGGCTTGGTGGTGATAAATTCCTTTAGCTTATTTTTGTCTGGGAAGCTCTTTATATCTGTCCTTCAACTCTAAATGATAGCTTTGGTGGATAAATTATTCCTGGTTGTAGATCCTTGGTCGTCATCCTGTCGAATATCTTTGGCCAAGCCTTTCTCTCATACATGGTTTCTTTTGCAAAATCAGCCTCCAGTCTTATGGGTGTTCCCCTATAAGTACCTATCTGTTTTTCTCTTGCTGCTTTTAATATTCTTTCTTTGTGTTTAAACTTTGGCATCTTAATTATGATGTGTCTTGGTGTGGACCTCTTTGGATCTCTGATTTTGGGGATTCTCTGAGCCTCCTGGGTTTTTTTTGTCCATTTCTTTCATCAAGTTAGGGAAGTTTTCCATCATTATTTCTTCAGACAGTTGTTCAGCATCTTGATTTTCTTCATTTACATTGATTAGACGGATATTTAGACCCTTAATAGTGTCTCATATGCTCCTTAAATTATTTTTATAGTCTCGGCATCTTATCTCTTGCCATTCTGATTGGGTGTCCTTGGTTTTCCCATCCTCTAGATAGGGCATTTGATCCTTTTCTTTATTTACTGTGTTTATTCCTTTGTTTATTCCATTTAATATACTTCTCATCTCAGATAATGTGTTCCTCATTTCAGACTGGTTCCCTTTTATAATTTCCATTTTTATGTTTTTCATCTCTTTATTGAAGTTCTCACTGAATTTATCTACACTTCCTAAAAGTTAATTGAGCATCTTTATAACTAGTGCTTTGAACTGTTCATCTGTTAGATTACTTGACTCCATTATATCTGGATCTCTGTTCTGTTCTGTCATATGGTTTCTGCATCTTTGTCTTCCCATTTTGGCTGCCTTTCTGTCTATGTTTCCACGTACTAAGCAAAGCTCCTCAGTCTCCCGGTCTTATTAGTGTGGATTTGTAAAGTAGGCGTCCAGTGGCACAGTCCTGAGAGGGGTTCAGCTGCAGGCCAAATTTAGCCCAAGTCTCTGCCTCTCCAGGGCCACTTATTAAGATTCAGCAAGCCATCCACAGATGTTAAGCTTATAGTTGACTCAAAAGGCCACACCTGAAACCGAGGCCAGCTGCCTCCACCGGTGTGAGTCTAAGCAAAGAGCACCTGACTCGCTGAGGACACACCTGGATGTGGCTTGGGTGGGGCCACAGTTGAGGGAGGCGGGGTTTCAGGGACTCCTCTGGGCTGAGCGACCTCTCTAATCCAGTTTGATGACGTCACGGCTATGGCGGCGCAGTGTCGGGTGCACTGGGAGCAGGGAGGGCTCAACAGGGAACGGTGGACACCGCGTTCGCTTCTGGACAGAGCGAGTCTCCGCTCGGCCCTCACTCCGACAGTATCTCCCTGTAAGTCCCTGGTGCCCCCTGCATGTAGCCGAATCAGCGCTGGTGCTCAGAGCGAGCAGGTCCGTCACCACCAAAGTCCGCGCGGGGACGCGGCCCCTTTAAGAGGCTTCTGCTGCGGCCTCCGTGTCGCTCAGCCTCTCAGACCCGGCAGCCCCACGTCCTCGCCCCGTCCTACCTTCTGCCGTTGCAGGGCGCTTTCTTGGATTTCTCCCTAGTTGTCTGGCTTGTTCCTCTAGGTCCCAGGCGATTTTCTCTTGCTGCTGCTCCTTGTTTCCGTCACAACTTTGATTTGGTCGCCAGAGCTATGAACAGGGCCTCTCCCATCTACGCCATTTTTTCCCCCTCCTAAGTTTCTTTTTATATCTTGTATAATAAAATTAATTTTCAGTCTGTTCCAAATTGGGAAAAAAAGACATACCTTTTCTGTGACTACAATCAAGAAGTTGACAGCATTTGTTTTTCTGCCATTGTTAAATCGTGGTAGTACCAGGTTAGTATGCTAATGAGAGGTTGTATGGTAATTTTCATTCTCAAGTATAATATTAAGGATAGATGTTTCTTTAATATGATATGAACTTGTATAAATTACACTCTTATAAATTGGTTCAGACTTGTTTTTAAAAGAAAGCAACCAGTAAGACTACATGGTGATATTGCTAAGCTCTTCTGGGCTATAGTGTGGTTTATTTTGTTTAGGCGTTACAGTTCGAATTAGAATGGTAATAGTTGTAGCTTCAGACTACATGTACAGTGTAAGATCGTTGCTTACAGGAGTGAAATAGTACCCCCAAAAGTCTGTTATTAAGTTGTTTGCATATCATTGTATATCAAAAAAGAGGAATTCTCTAATTCCTATTTTAAATCACAGTGGAAAGTCGTATTTTTCACTTGGTTCTGTGCTCTCCGGAACGTGGCTTGTTGTAAGTGTGGGTATTTGACCACTCGGGCAGTTTTCGCACTGCGCCTGGGTCCGATCAGGTTGGCGCCATCGGTGTCAGGGCATGCAGCTTCATGCTTGTCATGCCTCCCGCAGGGCTTTCTCCAGGCTGCGTGTGGGTGTCCAGAATTTCTCAAAGGGATAAAGCACTGGAAAGAGATTGATTGTGGAGCTAGGGATCTAATAAAATCCTCACAGATCTGGATCAGTTAGTTATAGAAAAGTCAGTAATAATGATGTAGGTTTTAAAAAATCTGTCCCATGGAGCTGTTTTTTATTTCGCTCTTCTGGGCTATAGTGTGGTTTACCGAAGAATTAATATTCATTTCTTCTTCTTTCATTAAACTATGTCAGTGGCTTTATACTGTCAGCATCCCCTAGCCTCATAAGACTTCAGAGGGAAGACAACTCAGAAAATGTAGTCAACAGCATAATCTAATGTTAAGTGTCGGACTTGGGAAGGACACCGGGGCGGGGGCGCCCCGCCGGCGGTATGTGCTCTTGCTATAGGTGCGCAGGGTGCAGGAGACGGCTCTGCCAGGGTGGCGGTGCAGTGAGTGCACTTGTGTTTATGGAAGCAGCTTTAATGGGACATGAGTTGTTAAATGGGATGCTTCTGTAATGACTCGACAGGAGCTGATTAGGGCCTTTGAGGACAGGATGCTGTGGACATCACTTATTCATAGGGTCAGAGCCAGCCCAACGGCACAAATGCCCACATAGTTTCCCCATGTCATTGAATGTACTTCTGCAGCTTCTCTTAATGCGTGTGAAGTTTCCACTGTAGACTCGTATCAAGCTTTTTAAGTCTCTTGTTGGACATTTGAGTTGTTCTCAATTTATTGCCATTTTCAGCAGCACTTGACGAACAACTTTGTAGATGAGATTTCTATGATTGTTTTAGGATAAATTGCTGGAGGCTTCGGTAAACATTGCCAAACTGCCCTTCAGAAAGCCTAAACTAATTTACAGCACACTCCTGTCAGCATTTTTGGTGGCTCCTTTTCCTGTACCCCTTTCTAACATCCTGCTCTGCCAAACTTTTAGAAAGAATTCCGTGTTCTCTTTTTCCTAACTCAGCTCTTTCCAAGGAAACTCTGATAACATGGGCATAATTTCAAAGATACATCCTCAGCTAACGGTTCAGTAATTGAAGTTTCCACTGGGCTGCGGAGTAGTGGTGATGGTGTGGGCACTATCGTCCTGTAGGATGATCCAGGCGGCCTGTGTTTCTCATGACGGTGGAGCATCACCGCTAAGCTGGTGTGAGGGGCAGACCTTGGTTCACTGGTCTTTGCTTAATTGTGCTTGGCAGATACCTCACTTTTTACGCTTTGAAGGTAAGGCCGTCCACTGACTGACATACTGAAGGCTCAGATGATGGTTAGCATTCTTTAGTGATAAAGTATTTTTAAATGACGGTACGTACATTGTTTTAGATGTATTGCTATGACACATTTAACAGACTACAGTATAGTGTAAGCATATCTTTTATATGTACTGGGAAACCAACAGACTTGTGTGATTCGCGTTATCGAAACGTGCGCTTCACTGCGGGGGTCTGGAACCACGCCCGCAGCGCCCCAAGGTCTGCCTGTGTGGTCTTGCCCGTCCTGATTATTAGCGCTTGGAATAGTGTTAAGAAAAATGAGGATACAGAGCATCAGACATTCCACTGTGAAATTAATGGGGCCCTCAGACGTTTTGTCCTCTTCTGGTTGAAGGTTTATTCGTGGTGATATTTCATTGGTGTTAAATGATGAGTCTGTAAGTTGATAAGGTGGAAAGAAAGTGTGTTTTCTCTAGAGAAGACTTGATTCTGAGTCCAAGACATGTGAAGGTCAGGGAGGATGAGAGAACAATCGATGTTTTTAGTTAGAGACTGGGCACACGAGTCCAGTTTCTAGTGTAGACAGTTGACTTGAGCAGCATTTGATCAGAATCTGACTTCCTTCTTGGAGAATCAGGAAAGACACCAATCGGGCTTCGGCTGGCCTTGGGGCACTGGACAGCGATGCAGCCAGTTCTGCGCCCAAGGACAGAGTTTCTGCCCCTAAGGGGTGGGGCGCTGTGGTGAGGAGCGAGGGGAGGGCCACGGTGTAGAGCCAGACTGAGCTCCAGAGTCGCTGTGGGCGTCTCCACAGCTGCAGGGGTTG
>NW_006494609.1:23136353-23148093 GCF_000325575.1 Pteropus alecto
GTCTGCACGTTGCGGGGGAGGGGGAAGAAAGGGTGTTGTGTGGGAACTTGTTGCTTTGTGCATATTAATCCCGCTTTGGGGAAGCACCTCAGTCTGACAGGGAGACAGAAGAGAATCGTTGCTACTATTTATTGTTATTGAGTACAGGTACCTGATACGTGCCCTTTTTAATCCACACAGAAAGAAAGCTGGGCGCAAGGTAGGCATTATCCTTTCTGTTTTCAACAGGGGTCGAGGAAGCTAAAAGTTCATCGTCACTCAGTGACAGTGGCTAAGGTGGGGTTCCGGCCCAGCGTGGGTTCAGGCTCAGATATGAGCTCGGATCCTGGCTGTCATACTCTAGCGCAAGTCACTTAAACCCTCCTTCCAGACAAAGTAGAACAGGTCTCATCTCATAGGATTGTTTTGTGTATTATAATTGGTTCTTACTAATAATAATTACAATGACCGCCCCCCGCCCCCGCAGGTTCGCTTTCCACAGTTTCAGTTACCCGCGGTCAAGCACAGTACAAAAATATTAAATGGAAAATTTTAGAAATAATTTATGTTTTAAATTACATGCCATTCTGAGTAGCATGATGAAATCTTGGTCTGTCCTGCCCGGAACGTGACTCATCCCTCTGTCCAGCATATCCACACTGTACGTGCTCCCCACTCAAGTCACTCAGTGGCCACCTTGGTGATCAGATTATTATCAGAGAATGAGACAGAGAGAGACTGTACATTCACAGAACTTTTATGACAGTTACTGTTGTAATTGTTCTATCTTATTAATATTGTTGTTAATCTCTTACTATTCCTAATTTATAAAGTAAACTTTATCATGGGTGTGTATGTATAGGAGAACCATAGATAAGTAGGGCGGGTACTGTCCATGGTTTCAGGCACCCACTGGGGATCTTGGGACACGTCACCTGTGGATAAGGGGGAGCTGCAGCACTGCTGATAATAATCGAGTCTTAATTAAGAAGCCATTGTTCTTTCCATAGCAGCAGGTGTCGTTATGCAGACCATGAATGACCCGAGGCTAAGCTGTGATCGAGGGTGGCCCTCGGGGTGATGGGAGCATTGAGGAGGGTGGACTGCGAGCCTGGACTGGGAGAGTCCCAGCAGACTTTCCAGAGAGGCTGACCCTTGGGCTGTCAAGAAAGAATAGTAGGAGTTAGCTGGTGGGAGGAGACAGGGAGGGACACCGCGGAGAAGGAAGGTGTGAGGGAAGGTGTGAGGGAAACGTGGGAAGGTAAAAAGGCAGTGGAGTCAGCAGGTGGGGGCAGGAATCGTGAGGCTGGAGCAGGAGGTGAGAAAGGCGTGCGGCCAGGTGGGGAGGGCCGTGGCGTGCCATGGGTTTTCTTCCCCTGAGACAGTAGCGCCGGGGGGCGGGTATGGAACGGGTTTTCTCTCCAAGTAAACTTTTTATTTTAGAATAGTTTTAGATTTACAGAAATTGCTAAAAGTACAGAGCATTCTCCGCCACACCGTTCCCCCCGTTATTGTTGTCTTGCATTAGTATGATGCATTCATTAATGTTAATGAGCCCATATGGTTTTATTGTTATTACCTGAAGCCATGATAATTTAACTTATTCAGATTTCCTTAGTTTTTACTTAATGTCCTTTTTCTTTCCTGGGCTCCCATCCAAGATAACCACATTACATTTAGTTGCCATGTCTCATTGGGCTCCTCTTGGTTGTGACAGTTTCTTAAGACTTTCCTTGTTTTTGACGACTTCAGCAGTTTTGAGGAGTACTAGTCAGGATTTTTGTAAAATGTTCGTCAGATGGGACTTGTGTGATGTTTCTCTAGTGATCAGGATGAGGGTTTGGGCAGGAGGACCACAGGGGCGAAGTGCCACTCTCATCACGTCCTATCAAGGGCGCATGCTGTCAGCGTGACCACCTGGCCGAGGTAGGTTTCGTCAGGTTTCTTCACTGTGACGTTATCACTCCACCCCCACCCCTTCCATACCGTCCTCTTTTGAAGAAAGTCACTGCGCAGTCCATGCTTAAGGAGTGGACGTCACGCTGTGGAAGGTTTTAAGCATCGGAAGTGCTCTGATCTGAATTGTGGTTCAGAAGATGGCCACAATCTTCTGATTGTGGGGAGACTGAATTTCTTTTTTTAGGGATTTAAATATTTTAATTGAACAAATGAACTGGAGAAAAGCAGGAGCTATAAAACCATGGAGAGACTGAATTGGAGGGTAGGTCTGTGTTGGGTGTTGGTTATCCTGGGACCCTTAAGACAAGGTGAGGAAAGATGACGGTCTAGACATAAGGCCGTGGCAGAGGGATCAGAGAGGGTGTGATTTATTTGAGAAAAGCTGATGGGGTTCAGTGGGTTGGGGTTGAGGGACTGGTAGGAGGTAGAGGAGGAGGAGGTCAAGATGACTTGCAGGGGTTGGTGGCTGTGATCAGGGTACGCACTGTCACGTGCTGTCCAAATAACTTACCACCTTTGATGTTGGCTTTCATCAGCTGGCAGAGATAGGTTTTATCTGGGGTCTGATCAAATTTTAGGAGAATTTGCATCAAATTTGAATATTTCAGAGCTTTATAATGTTTCTATGTTATTGTGGATTTTAATTCAAGAAAGCTAGTGATTGCAAATTATGCACTTATTTATTCTAACATAAACTTGTCGCATTTAAAAAGGAATTGCCTAGAGGAGAGCCAGACAAAGAAGTGTACACTTTGATGGTAGGAAAGTACAAGTATTTAAATACCGAAATTGTGTCTGACCTCTTTGTTTTATAGAGGACAGACGTCATGTGAGAATTTTTATGCCTTTTCATGTGTTAAAATACTTAAGGGGTGTACGGCCATGCCACCCTGAAAGTGCCCGATCTTGTCTGATCTCGGAAGCTAAGCATGGTCGGGCCTGGTTAGTACCTGGATGGAGGCTACGTAGGAAGACCAGGTGCCGTAGGCATTAAAAAAAAGGAAAAAGGAAAAAAATACGTAATCGGGTAATATTAGGAGGAAAAATATACTTTGTATACACTGTAGCTTTTGTTCTGTCCTTAGACTTCTGATAGTTGATAGTGTCTCTAAATGTAGGCAGCGTGCATATGGAATCTGCTTCTCAGGTTTGACCCTCAGCCCTGCTGCGCGTAGGTGTGGTCTTGGCAAGTTACTTCATCTCTCTGTGCCTTAATTTTCTCATGCATAGAATGGGGATAGTGACAGTGCCTTCCTCGTAGGGCTGTCAGGAAGATTAAATGTAGTATGACCTGGCACACAGCAAGTGTATGTGTTAGCTATAACTGTAGTGATAATATCGTATGATTGCGCTGTAGATCAATTTACATTTCTTTCTGAATTCCCAAAATTTTGGAGTCACAAAATGATTTTTTCACAACATTATTATCATAAAATGATAACGTCAGGTTAAGTTTACAGATGCTCAGCTTCTCAGGATTTAGTGAAAGTATGGGTGGCCAGTTGCTACATTTAGGAGTAAGAACTGATCGATTCTTAAAGCTTTATTCCTTTCTTTCATGATTACTCCTGATGAATAATCTGTCTTACTCTGTATTTGGAATGCCATGTGGTTTTTTAATGAAGGTATCAGAGTATGACAGTGACAGCCATAGGAGATAGAATTTGACTTTTTAAAGCAAACAAAACAGCCATCCTGCTTCTGAGAGCTAGTTTGGAATGAAGACGGTTTGATCTTGCAGAGACCTGTAAGGTTCGAGCGGAGGTGACCCTGGAGCCCTCCGTGTCAGGTGGGGGTGGCCAAACTTTGGTTTCTTACCAGGACCTTGAGCAAGAAGGTGGCTTTTGATTCATAGCTCCTTGTGCAGTTCCTGCTGTTTTCATACTTCTTCGTTAAGCTTCTGGTAAGACGAAAACATTTCAAGAACAGTTAGGATTGTGGAAAACAGGACATGTGTTGCTAAAACCTGTAATTGTGAGCATATCTTAAAATGGCAAGTTTATCCTATATGCTTACTGATCCTGTATGGTGATGGCTAGAAAAGCATATTTGGACGGGAATGACAAATCATTTTGGTTTTGGCCGATCTTTCTCCCTGCCTCTTTCTCTGGTTATCCGTTTGGCTAAAAACTCTTTATCTTCCCCTTACTGTTGTGGCTCAAGGCATCCAGGCTAGGCGTAGTGACCCTGAGTGGTCACTACGCCACAGGTTAAAGAGTGCTTTTTAGGTGTGGGGAAGGGGTTCTTAGGAGAGCAGAGGATGTAAACAGGTTGCTGTGCCGACCATGAAGTGGCTGACAGTAACCTTTCTCTCCTTTCCAGTCACATTTTTGTTTTCAACGCCATGTAAAGTCTTCCTCCCATATTGATTGGCACGCTACCTTGAGCAGTGAGTTCATTTGCTTAGGGAATTGCAGTGTGTCTTTATGCATATTAGTTCACCTTTCTGTGCTTGTATGACCTAGTACTTCTCTCTCTCTCTCTCTCTCTCTCTCTCTCTTTCTCTTTCTCTTGCTGTGTGTGTGTGTAAAGATTAAATGAGTTAATACATTTATACATTTGAGGACTTGGGGCAGTGCCTTTTTAACAGTTGCTCCTAGTACTACCACTACTTCAAGAGAGAGGAGCGTAACACATATGTATATAACCTTGTACAAACACAGTCCTTTTGCCTAAATTCTGAAACTTTGGCATGAAGTTGCTTATAATATTTAATCTTTAATTTCTAATGGATCTGGAATTATATCCACTTTTTTGATTCCTAAAATTATTTGTACCTTCTCTTACTTTTCTTTATCAAACTCTGTCAAGATTAATCTATTTTATTAGGTTTTTTGAGAGACAAGCTATGGCTTTGTTAATCCCTTCTTATGTTCTATTCATTTATTAATTTCTGTTCTTTGTTGCCTTCCTTCTTTTCTTGGATTTATCCTGCTGTTTTTTCCATGTTCTTAAGTCCAATGCTTAGCAGAGTAATTTTCAGCCTCTCTAATTTATCATAAGCATTTATAGCTATACTTTTTTTGGTAAGCTAACCTCTTCCATTGTTTCTCATAAGTTCATAGTCTTCCATTGTTTAATTAAAATAAATTGTTTTTTTTGGTTGGGATTTCTTTCTTGACTCAAGATGATTTAAGAGTATTTTATCATTTCTGAAGGTATAGAAATTTTTGGTTACCTTTTAATTATGGCTTTTAATTTCATTGTGGTTAGAAAGTATAATCTATATGCTACCTCTTCTTTGAAATGTGTTTAGAATTGCTTCATAACCTTGTACCTGGTCAGTTTTTGTAAATATTTTGTAAGCTTGCTTGAACAGAATGTTCATACTCTTAGTTATTAGAGGCAGCCTTCAAAGTATGTCCAATAAGTAAAACTTGTTCATTGTGCTTAGGTCTTTTAATTTTTATTTGGACTGTCAACAGGCGGATGTATTAATCTTTCAGTATGATGAGGTTTTTGTTAACATCCCATTTTCCAGTTTTACTATATTTTGAGACTTTTTTTTGTTAGGTACATATAAAATTATCATTTTCATGTCATTCTGCTTTGTCTTACTCCACTCTTAAGTTTTTTTGTTGTGGTTGTATTTTTTAAGGAGTCTTTAATTTTTCTGCCTTGTACTGGGTTAGAGATTTGTCTCTACTATTTAATAGCTATTCTTGATGTTTGGCTGTACATGCCTAATTTATCTCATGAAGTTAATTTTTCAGCTTTAGAGCACAGCACGTTAGCTATGCTCTACTGCCCCCAAGTTACATGTTGTTATTGTCCAGAACTTTGGTTGTGTTCTTTTTCCAAACTCCTTAAATTGGACATAATTTTTGTTTTTTATAGGCAGTAATTACAAAAGTCTTGTTTACTTGCCATTTCTTTTTGCATATCAACCTTCCTTTCAGGATTTTTTTTTCCCTGAGCATATTCTTTAGGTAAAATCTCCCAAAGTTTTTGTTTATGTGAAAACATTTTTATTTTGCCCATGTTCCTGAGAGTTTTGCGGGATACATTCTAAGATATTATTCCACTGTCTCTGGCTTCTGTTGCTATTGGGAATTTTACTCTCCATCTGTCATTTATTTGTAATAAAATGCACAGATCTTAAGTGGTAAGTGAAGTTTGACAGTTGTACATACCTGTGCATCTGCTACCTCAAACGAGGCCAGGAGCATTTCCGTCACCCCAAATGGTTCTCTCATTCCCCTTTCCAGGGACCACCCCTTCTCTCCCATCCACACAGCGGGTTTTACTGTTCTCGGATTTCACATTAATAGAATTGTGCAGTATGTAGTCTTTAGCGTCTGGGGTCTGTCTCTGTCTCGTCTCTGTCTCTGTCTCTCTCTCTCTCTCTCTCTCTTTTTCTTTCTTTTTTTTTTTTGCGGTTAATCCATGTTGATGCTTGTATCAGCAATTCGTTCCTTTTTATTTCTGTGTGGCATTCCTTTGTATGAGTATGCCTCTGCTTGTTTATCTAGTCTCATTCTTCTATTGATGGACACTGGGATCATTTCTAGTTTTTAGCTATCGTACATAAGGCTGCTATTAACATTTTTTTGTGGATAAACATTTCATTTTTCTTGAGTTAATATGTAGGAGTTGAATTGCTAGCTAATAAGGTAGTTTTAAGCCCAACTTTGTAAGAAATTGTCTCAGGCTGTTAGTAAGCTATCTCTTTTTGTCTCAGGCATTCTCCAGTCTTACTGTAGTGGACCCAGGTATGGTTTTCTTTTTATTCATGTCCTCAGTGGACATATTTCCTCTGTGGATTCATGTATTTCATTTTATCTGCAAAATTTTTAGGTTGTATTGCATCAAATATTGCCTCCTCAAATCTACACTCTTTTTCTGAGACCCTGATTAGACATATGTTTATCTTACTTTTTCCATCCTCCATATCTCTTAACCTGTCTTTTGTATTTTTTTTATCTTATCTCTCTGTTGTGAATAATGTTTTAGAGTTGCAGCTTTTCAACTGCAAGCTAACCTGCTGCTTAATTTAAGTTTTTGTTTGAACGATTTTATGTGTGTGTATGTGTGCGTGCGCGCGCACGCATGTGTATTTAAAGTACCAGGTGGTTCTTTTTCAAACCTTTCTGGTAATTTTTGATGCTGTTTCGTTACTTACTCATTTTTGTGATTCCAATTTGTATTTCTTTAAACATTTAATATTTATTTATAATTCTGTATTTGTTAATTACACTATCCTGAGTCTGGTATCAGTAAACTCTTACCGACAGTGTGTGCTTGAGTATTTGTCATCTTTGAATGTGAGCCCATGTTGGCTGATCTGAGAGTCTAATCCTCCAGGAAAGTTAGCTCTTTTTTTCCTTCTGCTAGGCCAAGGACAGTAAAAAGGAGACAGTCTTGCTTTATAGTTACAGGGTTTTAAGGCTGCTTGTTTGGTGCCCAAGTGTTTTTAGGCACTGGATCTGTGGTAATGTGCCTCACTATAATAACTATAAAATTGTGAGAATGAGATCAAATTTACTGAAACTTAAGTGTGATTTTACTTTCTTTACTGCTATTATAGTGGATGTCACTCTCAGAGCTCAGAGTTCTTCAAATTCATTTCCTTAATATTTTTTTTTAAAAGAGAAATAAGTACTATTTGAGTGCATTCTTAGGATGAAAAATCCAAACAATAAGGAACTCTATGGAGCAAAATCACAACCAGGTGGTTTTTCTTATCTGCATACAGTTTGATATGCTTGCTTTTTCATTCATCTATTCATAAAAAAATACATATGCTAAAAACAAAACAAGTATTCTCACTTGTTTTTTATAACAGCTTCGTTGAGATGTGATTCATGAAATGTACAGTTCACCTGTTTAAAATATGTAATTCTTTGGTTTTTAACATATTCACAGTTGTGCAAACTTCACTGTGGTCAATTTTAGACAATTCTCAACATCCCGTAAAAAAAGCCAGTACCCATTAGCAGTCACCCCCCCATTTTCCCCAAGCACCCCACACCTTCTGGCAACCACTAACCTACTTTCTGTGTCTACAGCATTGCCTATTCTGGACATTTCATGTCAATGGAATAACACAGTTTTTGTTTCTGTGACGGGCTGCTTTCACTTAGCATGATGTTTTTAGGTTTCATCCATGCTAGATAGTACTAAATCTCCTTTTCTAGCAGTATAATATTCCACCACATGGCTATACTATATATTCATTCATCAGTTGATGGACATTTGACTTGTTTTCACCCTTTGGCTGTTATGAATAATGCTGCTGCAAACATTTATGTACAAGTTTTTATGTGGACATGGGTTTTCATTTCTCTGGGCTGCATGCCTAGGAACGGAGTTGCTGGGTTACACAGTAACTATATTTAACCTTTTAAAGAACTTTAGACTGTTTTCCGAAGCGGCTATACCATTTTACATTCTCTGTCTAGTCAAATAATCCAGTTCTCAAGTGGGCAGAGGATCTGAATAGACATTTCTCCAGGGAACATATCCAAATGGCCAATAAGTGTACTAAATATGCTCAACGTCATTAGTCATAAGAGAAATGAAAAATCAAAACCACAGTGAGACACAGCTTCACATCCATTGGCTAGAATCGAAAAGTCAGGTAATACCAAGTGTTGGAGAAGATATTGGAAAATTAGAACCCTCATCTACTGAGGGTGGGATTGTAAACTGTAAGTGTGAATTGTTGCTCTGGTCCCAAGCAGTTGACAAATGAAATTTGCATTATATAGAATGAGAAAATATACTTGAGTGTTTTCCTTAGCATGAGACAAGATTATTTTAAATTTGGACACAGATACTGTATTAGGTGACATCAGATCATACAGTGAAGGCTTCCTTAATTCTTTTTTTCTTTTTAATTCTTTTAAAAAATGTTTTGAATTTCTACAAACATAAAAACTATAGACAATAGTATTTGCTTACCTCCTACCCAGATTTACAGAAAGCAATGAAGAATTACGGGTAACAGCCAAAAGCAAGGTAGCCTCCTTTCAGAGTGGCCATTACTGGATTTTAAAAATATCTTTATTGTGCACATTTTATACTTCAAATGTATGTACTCCCGATAACATGTAACGTTCTTATATTTTTATTATTTACATTATGGTATCATACATTTTCTTTACCTTACTTGTTGCTATCTGTAGATCTGATGAATTTTATTTCCTGTATTTAATTCTTTTGTATGCACATACTGCAGTTTAACTAGTTTCTGTTGACGGACTTTTAAGATTTTCCTGTATTTCAGTACCGTGAGCAGTGTTGTGGTAGCAATCCATGTGAGTCAGGGTTCTCCAGAGAAGCGGAACCAACGGGGGTGCGTGTGCGCGTGTTCAGACATTCAGAAGGGACTGGCTTGTGTGACTGTGGCCTGTCCTGAGGCACAGTTTCTTCTGGGAAACTGCAAGTTTTGCTCTTACAGCCTTCAGGTGATTAGACGCGTCCCCCCATGTCGTAGACTGACTGACTACAGCTGACTGTAGGTGCCAGCCACAACTACGAAGTACTTCCCAGCAACACCTAGATTAGTGTTTGAGTCAACGGCTGGTTACTGTAAACTACCCAAGTTGACACATAAAACCAAGTAGCATCAGACTTAAAAATCTCCACCAGTAGTTCATACACATACTTAATTAAACAATGTACTGGTGTTTTTAAAATTCTTTTTTTTTTTTTAATGCTAGTTAGAACCCAGTAAATTAATTTCAGTAGATCTGGCCTGTGTTGGGAAACCATTGCCGTTGTATATATATCTTACACTTAGAAATGGATCGCTGGGTTGTAGGGTATCCACACTTCGCCTTTACCCCACCTTGCCAACTTTCTAAAGTAGTTGTAAATGTACATTCCCACTAGTGGTGTGAATACCGTTTCTTCTTCCTTTTGATGGGAGTTGATAACTTCCGTTTCCTTGTAATCCTACTTCCAGGTAGGTCTGGGTTTATTTGGCGTTATACCCTCTAGGTCCATCCATGTTGTTGCAAATGGCAAGATTTCATTCTCTTTTATGAGGTTTGCGCTTGCAAACCTTTCGGCCTACCATTTCGTATTGCAGATTTTTAAGAATTTGAATGCACTTCAGAAGCTTCCTTTCAGATTAAATCTTTTTAGTGGTTATTCTTTAATAAAGTCAAAAGAATCTTTGGATTCCTGTTAGTCACTAAAAAGTTCCTCTGGCAGAGAAGGGTAAGGGTATTCAAAGTACACACGAAGGATTTATATTTTAACAGAATCTTTGAGCAGCTTGCTACCGTGGCTTCCCTTTTCGCTGTCCCTTGTCCGAAAGCAGAGCATCATAGTGTATATGCGTAAACACTTGGGCACCGGAGCCGTTCTGTCTGAGTTCAGCCCTGGCTGCCTCCTCCTAGCCGAGCGACCGCACAGACGAGAACAATAATTACACCTGCAGCATACATACCTGTTTGTTAAATAGTAGTAGTAAAGAAGGAGAAGACTTAGAAGTAGGACTGTTTGGTAAACTTCAGAGCCTCCTCCACCCCGCTCACCCTGTGGCGGTGACTGTGCGGGATCCGATGGGCAGATTTCAGCAGGGGGTAGGGGATGTCACCGTGTTCTGAGGTGAAAGGACCACAGGAGTGCTGGTAATAGTTGCTTCTTATGTCTGTTAAATTATAATAAGAATTTCCTTTTTTATTTCCACCAAGCCAAATTAGCAAGACGCAGTCAAGAACGAGACAATCTCGGCATGCTGGTCTGGTCACCTAATCAGAATCTATCAGAAGCAAAACGTAAGTTTTAGAACACCTTTGTTTTCCACCCTCTTACGGAATGCAAAGTTTTAAATAAGCTTTTCAAAGTCTGTACATACATTATTTCTCTTATATTTTTTAAATGAATAATTTCAAAAGTTTCAGAGTGTGTATTTCTTTACTGTGGCCTATCGTGATTTAAAGATTACTAACCTATGGTGTCATAATCTACTTTTTTCAAAATGCTGTACAAGCTAATAGTGAAGTAACTAGGAGGAAAGGCTCAGAGTGGAAAGAAAATTATAACACAGTGTATAACTAACTCCCTCAGCTGGGAGTTTATAGATTTATAAAGATGAAGAGTTGAACAGACTTCTAATTTGAAGGATTACAAAGGGCAAATATGTGTTATTGCAGCAGGTGTTATAATACAAGACTTCAGCCTAGCTAAAAGTAAAACTTTGGAATTGGCGATTTCATGTGTTTAAAATTTTATTAGGATGACTATTCTGAGCTATCTTGAATTTTTTCGTAGGGGTGTGGTGGTAGGAGTCTCATAGCTATTAGTAATAACGTATTTTCAGAGTTTGCTTTTTGTCAGCTTTTCTGTCCCTTCTGCTTAAATGGCACCATGTGTGAATAATCTTTTATCCGATATAATACCACAGTCTTTGCCACTTTCAAAGTTATTATTTTCTCCATAACTTAAAATTTCAGAGAAGAAAACCGAAATCCCCTTTTTGAGAATTTTTCAGTGGAGTCTATGAGTGGAATTCATGGGGATTTGCAAACTTGGAAATCACACGACAAGGTTTTTTATTATATGTGTGTTTTTCTGGAGAAAAGGATGTTTGGATTTTCAAAGGGGTCTCTGAAAACAAACAAAAAAAAGGTTAATAATCAATGCTCTGAAACATGGCAGGGCTTAGGAAAGGCCGCAGTGGTGAACGTTCATCAGACGACTGTCAGGTGGTGAGTTATGGCCGGACCGCGCAGGCATTGGTCGGGTTTCCCACACTGAGCTCCGCGGTCTGAGAATCTCTGTTCACAGATTCCCATGCTGGGCCGATGTGAGAGACGACGCTTTTCAAATGTCCCCTCCGTGCGGTTCA
>NW_006494609.1:23148128-23183232 GCF_000325575.1 Pteropus alecto
GAGTCAGCATGTTAAGATGGAAAGAGCTCGTATGTTACACATGTTTAATTTTGACCAACGAGAATCTTTTTTTGGTCCAAATTTGATGACTCTTAGTAATGCTAAATTTAGCAAAAATAAAATAATCTCAGTGTAACCTGATTTAAGAGTGCCTTAATTTCCTCCATCAAGCTGCTTCTCAATGAGTTTGGAATGGAGGACAGACTGGCAGGACGTGTGTTGGAGTTTCTGATGTCTTTACTGTGCCGGGGAGGACTTTTAAAGTATTTCCTTTTTCTCGCCCCTTCCAGTAACTTACAAAAAACCATCTATTTCATTTTTGAACATGTCCTTTCTAACAGAGCTGAAGTCTGCCTGTAAAAGTCTAACTTGTAAAGCTTTGTTTTCCTGAATCTGCTAAATAAGTCTGTTCACATATGAGTCTTTCAGATGTTCAGTCATCCTACCTCCTTTGTCATCCCAGTCCAGGGTAAACCTACCTGGTTCTTCAAGTGGTTTTTAGATTTTGGGGTCTCTCGTCACGCCTGTTGCCCTCCTGGATATGTCGCAGTTGGTCACAATGCCCGTCTTCAGTTACAGTACCCAGAACTGAGTATTAAGGATAGTGAGCCTTCATGCCAAGCACTGGATTAAAATGCTTCTGTGCTCCAATATTCAGTTTTTACAGTAACCGAGAGGAAATTTTTGTCCCCGTTTTATTGATAGCATTTCACAATTCAGAGCAGGCTGCGATGGTGCCACGGGGCGCCAGCGGTAGAGCCGCGAGTAGTGTCCATGTTCGCAGACTCTTCCCCTTGCTTCGTGTTCTAAACGCATCTCTCGGGTCGAGTTAATTAATCTTCAGTCTTCTCTTCATTTCAACTACTGTCCTGTTATTACAGTTCACGATTGCGTTAGTGCCTCCTGCTATTGTATTACCCGTTGGCATCTTTGAAGTCAGAATTTAATTTTAATGTTATCTTATTTTTTTCTAGACCTAGAAGAAAAGAGCAGAATAAAAAGTTAATAGATTTTTAAATACTGGTATTGCCTAAAATAAACTTGCAGTTTTAAAGTAAGCCCTTCGCATATTGGTTAAAACTTTAAACTTTAAAAACCAGTCTACAAGTATCATTTATATATTGCTGAAAGTTCAAAAGACACAGAAAAGTATAAAGAAACACTTGACTCATTAAGCCATTATCCAGAGATAACTGTTAAATAGTTTGGGATGTTTTTCCAATCCTTGTCCTTCCTCCATGCATATTTATGTAGGTGAGCTGAGGGTATTTCTGTATACGTGGGTGTGTACAGCAAATCCTCACTTGACGTCATCAGTAAGTTCTTAGAAACTGCGACTATAAGCAAAACAACGTGTAACCAGTTGCATCCTGGGCTGACTGGTACAGACAAGAGTTAAGTTCCTACGGCACATTTCTGGTCACAAAGACACCACCAAACTTCTAAATGACCCCAAACACTTCTAATAGTAAACATTGAAATGCACATGAGCTCTACAGACATTGAGGAAAGATGAATAAAAACAAATAAGATCAGCTCACCCACCTCAGGTCAGGGTCACAGGTAGCTGGAGCCTGTCCCTGGCGGCTCAGGGCACAAGGTGGGACCACCCTAGACAGGACGCCCTTCCATCTCAGGGCCACGTACCGCCACCCACACTGGGACAATGCAGATGCGCCATTCACCTCGCGAGCACACCGCTGTGATGGGGGAGGGAAAACGCACGAGGCTGGGGAGACCGTGCTCCCTCCACGGACAGAGGCCCCGGCCGGGAGCCCATCTGCATTTTCTCCTCAGCGTTACAAGACGAGGTTATCTGAGGGCCTGCTGTACCTGTCTGCGTGTTGTCTTCCTGAACGTTGACCTTCCAGAACGTTTCCCACGTTGTGCGCATTTTCATAGTGTGTCACGTGGATCTGTCCGTGTATCTAACCATTATTCTATTGAAAGCTTAGATAGTTCCTACTGTGTTGCTTCTGTAAAAGAAGGCTGAGTGAAGGACTGAACGAACCATAAAGCTTTGACCTCTTTTTGTTGTTTTTGCTGTGTTTTTAGTGATTTCTTAGGCTAGATCCCTAGGGATGGAATGGTGGGCTGACAGGAATCGGCTTTCCTGCCCCAGTGTGAGTGTGGTTCCCTGCAGCAGGCGCCAGCGTGCGAGACTCTGGAACCACATTCCATGACTCGTCTAGTTGTAGGCCTTGAAATGTAAGTACAGTGTTAACGCAGACGAGCTCACATGGTTGGATCTTTGCCATCTGTCATTTCCCCCAGTGTGTAGGTGAAAAAGAAGCTTTTCCACCTTTTCCACTTGCCTCTTTTTGTTTTGAAAGCCCGTGGCAGTGCCGGTTGCCCAGCGCTGGTTCTGACTTCACGCAGACATTGGTGGTTTGGAACGTGCGCGGGTTTCCAGCAGGTAGACAGCCCCGCGTCAGGACGCCTGTGGGCCCCTGGTTTCCCTGTAACTGCATGTTCACGTAATTATTTTGTGGTTATAATAACAAATGCTGTTGTAGAAAGTTCAAGCAATATAGAATGCATAATGTGGACAGTTAAAGCCTTATAGTCACTGCTTACGACATATATGCTTTCCGATATTTTTATGTATATTAATATGAAAACGTTTTATCACAATCTGAGCTGTTCAGCAGTTTGCTCTTATCAGTATGTGTGGGACTTGGTTCTATCAGCACCTTTACAATTACCCAGTTTTTAACTAACAAACCTGGGCGTATCATAATTTAATCTTTTCTTTTTTTTTTTAACAGCAAAATTTCCTGTTGGTCGATATTTGAAATCTTTCAGTTCTTCCTTTTTTTTTTTTTTTTTAAAAAAAGCTATAGTGAACATTCTTATTTCTTTAGGATAAACCCCTAGTTCCTAGGACAAGGAGCAAAATACAATATTTATGTTTTTTTTTTTTTTTTAATAGAGTTAATATGAAATACCTCTGAAGTTTCCATAGAACATGTAATTAATTGTCAGGATGTTATACCCGCGTCCCCGACTGTGGACATCCCTCACAGACGGGTACATTAGTTACAGTCGGTGAACCTACACTGATACGCCATTATCCCTCAGTGGCTGCAGTTGACATTAGGGTTCACTCTTGCGTTGTACATTCTCTAGGTTTTGACGCATGTAAATGACACGTACCACCACCATAGTATCATACCGAATCTCAGTGCTCTCTGCCTATGCGTCGCGCCCAGCCCCCTAACTCTTTGCCACCACTGATCTTTTTACTGTCTCCATAATTTTGCCTATTTCAGAATGTCATGTACTTGGCATTATACAGTCGTATAGTCTTTTTCAGATGGCTTTCTTGACTTAGTAATAATGTACGTTTGAGGTTCCTCCATGTCTTTTCATGATTTGATAAGTCATTTTCTTTTTAGTGCTGAATAATTTTCCATTATCTGGATGGACCACCGTTTATGTGTTCTCCAACTGAAGGCATCTTGGTTGCTTCCAGGTTTTTGCAATTATGAGTAAAGCTGCAATAAAGATCTGTGTGCAGGTTTTTATGTGGACATAAGTTTTCAACTCCTTTGGATAAACACCAAGGAGCTGGCTTGCTGGATTGTGTGCTTAAAAGCACCTTTAGTTCTGTGAGAGACTTCAAAGCTGTCTTCCGAAGCGGCTGCACCATATGCATTCCCTCCAGCCGCGGATGACGGCCGTGCTGCTGCACAGCCTCGCCAGCGTGTGGTGGTGTCCGTGTTCTGGATTTTGGCTACTGATAGGTGCATGACTTATTTTCTTTTACACCAACAAGGAATACATACACACTAAATAAAATAAAATAGCAAAAAATGTGCTACATCTCCCAAGTTAACCGCTGTTATGTGAATTTCCTGGGTGTCTGTTAGTCTCTATAAACATAAACATATCTTTTTTTTAATGGTCATATGTGGGTGTTTCATAGTTTAAGCATTTCTAAACACTGCTGCAGAGAACATCACTGAATTGGGGTTGATAGATCAAATAGTACATACATTTTAAATTTTATAGATTTTTTTTCCATGTTTCATGTTAAAGAGTTGTATGAGTGTGTGTGCCTATTTTCTAAAACCTCCCTAGCACTGTATTCTTTCTTATAAAATTGTTTTAAAAATTATTTTTATTTGTGGTAAAATAAACAACATAAAATTTACCATCTTAACCATTTTTCTTACATAAATATTTGTAACAGCCAAAAAGTGGAATCAACACAAATATCCCTCGACAGGTGAGCAGACAGATCAACCGCAGTATCCCAATATGGCGGAGCACCCCCTGGCAGCAAAAAGGAAGGGGCTGCTGGTGTGTGCCACAGCTTGGACGACGCTCAGTCCCAGGCCTGGTGACGCAGCCCGTCCCTGACGGTAGCATACCACGTGATTCCATTTGTATGGCATCCTTGGGAAGACAGACCATGGTCCACCTTGACCATTCTTAAGTGCGTGGCTCAGTGTTCTTAGGTTCGTGCTGCCGTGCAGCCAGCTTCCAGAGCCCTTCATCTCACAAAACGGAGACTCTCCCCGTTCAGCAGCTCTACGCTTTCCTCTCCCCCGGTGCCTGGCAGCCAGCATGTCACTTTTTGACTCAATGATTTGACTATTCTAGGTATTTCGTTTAAGTTGAATCATACAGTATTTGAGGGGTTATTTTTGTGTGTGTGACTGGTTTATTTCACTTAGCATAATGCCCTCAAGTTTCATTCATGTTGTTAACATGTCACAATTTCCTTCATTTTTAAGGCTGAAAAATATTCCGTCATGTGGCTGTATACCACATTTTGTCTACCATTCATCTGTCAGTGGATACTTCGGTGTTTTCCACATTTCGGCTGTCGTGAATAGTGCTGCTGTGAGACCCTGCTTTCCGTTCTTTTGGGTATACGCCCAGAAGTGGAATTGCTGGATTCGGTAAATCCCTGTAACTTCACCCCTGGCTCATATATTTATTCTTCTGGTGAATCTTAGACTTGGTATCAAGTTCTCTCCAAAAGTATCTCAGTGTCATCTGAGTGTATTTAGTGAGAATTGGTTTCATTCATGTTTTGATTGCGCAGCTTAGTTGCCTGAGAGTGTCCCGTGCGTGAGCGATTCAGGAGCTTCGATTCTAGTGGAGAAAGGGGGAAATGAACATGTAAACAAATGATTTATATGTTTTTCCTCTAGATCAGCACTTCCTTTTCAAGTGTAAAAACCGAGCTCGGGAGAAGTCAAGTCAGACGCCTCAGGCCCCACTGCCAGGCAGAAGCCTGGCGAGGGCTCTGGCTCCAGTGTCGTGGTGACACGCGCCTGCCGTCATGTGCTGCTTCATCTGATGAACCGTGATTAACAACCTACAGCATCATTGATGTTACACTGCTCGCTGTGGGCCGGGTCGAAGTAAAACTTTAACAAGAAATACAACCTTTGGGGTGTTCCTGGAAAATGTGCCTTGTAGAGAGACACATTTCATGTAGAGGAAATGTAAATAATTTCAAGTAGCATAGATGAGAACAGTAGGCTATAAATAGTGTACAAAATGATTGTGGAAAACTGCTGGACGAGACAGTGACGTGGGCATCAGGAGGGAGTGAGGCTGAATCGTGTGGAATCTGGAGCGTGGGCGGATAGCGAGAGAAGCCACAAGTGTTCACTAGTTGGAGAAGCGGACAGTGGGTTCTAATACTGTTCTAGTATCGAGCGTCTCCTGTGTACTTTGTGCCCCGATGCCCCCCTCGGGGCCGTAGAAAGGGCGGTGTTTTCCTCGGTAGGAACCAAGGGAGTGTTGGAAGCCGTCGCCATTTGAGTGACGTGTTGAGGAATGAACGAGAGCGGGCTGCGCGAGGGCGCAGCGCATTCCACGCAGACGGAAGCGTAGTGTTTGCATTCGACAGCGCGAGGGCGTAGAGCGGAAGCGCGGGCCTTATTTTGGAGACCTGCTTGGCTGTGACACATGGTGTCCTGGGGGACTCGAGAAGCAATGAAACGTCTTAAAAGTTTGGGTTTTATGTAAAGAAGCAGTCGGAGGTTAGCAAAACGAAGTGGACGTGTTAGTAACAGGAAATCGCCAGAGGGTTTTTGACTAGGTAATCTTGTCGACAGAAGTGTGTGTGAAACTGGGCCGGTCCTGGTTCCGGGTCTGGCTCACTTTCCTGTCTTAAGGAAAGACGTTTACCAGAGCAAGTGCAGTCAGAGGTACCAAAACGGTGGCCTGCGAGAATTCTTAGAGGGGAGTTTGAGAAGAGAAGGAATACTCTAAAAGTGACTTTTTATTGTTTGATTCTTTTTAAGGTAGAGTTTGAAAGAGATGAAGTGGAGCTAGTGGGGAAGCCCGCATTAGGGCTTCACCCCGCCCACGGGATCCGACCCTAAGCAGCAAACTTCCTGCACTCGATGGGGTCACCTTAGGCACAGAGGGAGATTAGTGAGGTGACTCGGCACCCGGAGGCAGACGGTCTCCCTCTGCATGCGTTACGTGTTTTATAGGTTATATAATCAATGCTTTTGCAGTTAGTTAAGTCTGCGGTTTTTTATTTTGTAAAGATGAGAAACTGGTACAATGGTAAGCGCAGATCTCAGTGTTAAAATAGACAAAAGTGGAACTCATTAGCCGTGCCCAAGACAATCGAGCGGGATGATTTTTTAAGCTGGATGTCTATTAACTAAAGAGCAAAATAACCTAACATGCTAGACATAGAGTTTCAAATTGTGTCAAAAGCAAAAGTCGTCGCTGCATGAGCACGTTAGACTTCAGTACACGTTTTCAGGATTGTGTGGTGTGTGACAGTTTCAAATCAGTGGTAAACGTCTAGACTTTCCTATAACGGCAGTCAGTGTCAGGAGTGTCTCTTCAGAGCGCCCCAGTGGCTTCCAGCCCACTGTCAATAGGGGCCGAGGGACCTGCCGGCGGCCACGAGGCCCTGCGCAGTTTGACCCCGCTCCGCCCTCCCGACCTCATCCGAAACCTGCTCCCTTTATCTGGGGTTCTCTTCCCGCGTGTCCACACGGCTCACTCCCTCAGTTCCTCCTGGTTGCCACTTAAGTGTCACTACCAGAGAGGCCTTCGGGGACATCACGGTACGGCAGAGACCAGCACGCGTTACCTCCTCATGGCCTTCATTCCACTGACCCGCGGCGCGTGCTCGGCGACTCTCCACTGGGCTGGGAGCCAGCGAGCCGTGAGCCGCGAGCCGCGTCCGCTCAGCTCTCCCTCTATCCTCTGCTGGCATCTGTACCGTGCGTGAACTCGTCCGCTGAGTGAGAAAATGCTGGGGGTGTGGACGCTCCTGTAGGAAATTGGCAAATGCAGCCCTTGGGGCCGTTTGTTCTGCACCTGGGGTCGCTGGGACTCCTCTCTCAGTTCCTTCTTTGCCACTCACCTTGTGGTTACCATTCACTCACTCGGGAGATTCATGAGGCCACGTATGTGCCGGGACCTGGAAGAATGCAAGAGTGACAGTCTGAGTCCCTCCCCAGTGTAGCTTACAGTCTAACTTCCAGTCTAATGCAGGGGTCCCCAATCCCTGGGCTGTGGACCGGTACTGGCCGGTGGCCTGTTAGGAACTGGGCCGCACGGCAGGAAGTGAGCGGCAGGCCTGCGAGAGAAGCTTCAGCGGTATCTGCAGCGGCTCCCCAGCGCCGGTGTCACCTCCTCAGCTCCACCTCAGGTCATCAGACATTAGATTCTCACAGGAGCACCAGGTCCTGGTGCCACAAAGTTTGGGCACCGCTGGTCTAAAGTTGCCCTGTTTGATTGACAGGAGGGAGAGTGTACCTCGAATTCTCACCTGTTCTTTGACTCAAGGCTAAGGATAGGATAAGCTAATATTGGCATTAGTTTTCAACTTTTTATACATATAAATGACTATCAAAGAAGCTCAAAGCTTGTGATTAAAATTATGTTTTTTTAGTGTGCGAAAATTATTTTTATCATTTTTATTCTCGTAAGTGCTTTACAAAACTTACTGGAAAAGACATAGAGCTAAATTTACACAGTAGCGGAAGCACTCCATTAAAATCAAGGATTACTTTACCCTTTAATCATATCAGTGAGTCTTATCTTCATCCTTTTAAACTTAAAAAATTTCATTTTGTTATCATAATTTATCCTTTTTTGTCCTCATAGACATTTGTTTCACTTTTCACTACCACAGCTATACTGCCGGGAACATCTTTTGACCTGTTTCTTGATATCCATCGGGAATGTAGATACTCAGCTCTGAGAGATCAGTGCCAAATTATTTTCCAAAGTGGTCAAACTGGTGTATACTGCTACCAATAAAATGCAGAGTTTATGTGCTCCACGTCCTCTCCAATAATTGATATTGTCGGACTTCTACATTTTAGACAATACAATATGTATAGCGTGTTTCATACCAAGGAATTTTGCTATTTTTGTTAGGTATGATAATGACATTCTGGTTCTGTAAAAAATATGCCCACATTTTTAAAAGATGCATATCGATATGTATATAGAGGTGAAGTAACTGAGATTTACTTTAAAATTCTTCAGCAGATACCAAGCACATTTTTAGCTCAGTTGTCTAGACTGGATGCAGACACCGGCTACTGCCTCAGTGTTAAGTGCGCCGCTTTGCGGCTGGGTAAGAACATGCGCACCTGCTGTTGGAAACATGAGCCGATTATTTAATACAATGACAGTGTCGTGATGTATGGTGTTCTCAAGGGCTCAGAAAAGAAATTACCTATATACATAGGCTTGTTTTTATCTTTAAAAATAGCTTAAAATTTCACCTCCAATGCATGGAGATGACCACTATTAACATTTTGCTTTCATGTTGTTTCTCTGTGCTCATGTGCACCGTGATTCTAAGCACAAATGAATCATACTGGATACAATAGTCGTTGAACTTTAATTTCCCTGTGATTAAAAATTAAACTGAGTTTTGGTCCTGACTAATATCCTGTCGTATAGCTTTATTTAACTGTGTCCCTATTCTTGAACATCTATATTTTTTCAGTTTTTCTTTACTATAACACATGAGTAAGCAACACATGAGTCAGCAGAAATTTATAACGATCTTTTCCAGTAGAAAAGAAAGTCTTTCTTGATTCTGCAGATCACGTTTCCCAGTTAAGTGCATTCTTTTTTGCTGGCACTTAAGACAGTCAGGATTATTTGTGTAATTAATTAGCCAGACTTTGAGGTCTATGAAGGCAGAGACTGTTCTAATCATGGCTGTACAAGCAGTACTGGGCACACAGTAGGGCCAAAAGCGTTATTGAATCAGTGAGGAATAATTAATTGTAAAGCACATTAGTTGATTATAAAACATCAGTCTTCTGCAACCTACTTTGAAAGCTCAGATTTCTTTACTAGATAAAGACCTCTTCCCCTCCCAAGAAACAGGCGTTGAGAATGGTCGCACTGACAGTGGGAACCGTGCCGCCCGCACTGCGCCACCGTGCGGTGCAGCTTCCATTTTCAGAGCTAAAGAGAGCGAGGCCCCCAAAGGGGAAGTGACTTGTGAAAGTTTGCGGTGGGCAGAGCCTCGTCAGATCCTCGGGCACTTCCTGTGACCCTCCAGTGGCTCTCAGATCCCGTTTGAGATCCCTCTTTCCTGGGCTCTCGTGTATCGATGAGATGTATTGAGAGGAAGGTATAAGGAGCCACTAGGATTTGCAGGCTTTTAAATCCTTCTGTCTCCTTCCTCCCCTGCCCATAACCCCTCAGCAGGAGGTGGACTTAAAATTGATAATTTAAAAAAGAACTTTAGTCACTGAAAGGAAAGTTTTTTTGAGTGACTGAAATTCACACTCACAAATTCAGAAACCTCAAAATGTATTTCTTCTTGTTTGTGTGGTTTTGATATTGTCATAATCTTTTTAACACCAGAACCTTCAAATTTGGTGTTTGTCGAGATGATGTTTATCTCATTAAAATGGGAAATGTGATGAGTGCTTTTTACCCATGGTCTCCACACGTTAATATTATGCTCTAATACATTGATTTCCCAAAGTGGCCCGTCATAAATATCTGGGAGCATTATAAAAACATCTTAGAGTACAGTTGGTTCTTGTCTTGATCTAGGTGTTTCCTTTTCTGAAAATTTACCAAGCCGTGCCCTCATATGTGAGCTTTTCTCTGTGCACGTCATATTATATAACAATAACTTACACATACACCCATGCACATGTATACACACAAACGTGTACATGCTTACACACATGGACATACAAAACAGAGTGGAGCCCGAGAGCTAGTATTTTGAAGATGTCCATCAGCTGGTCTCCACCGGCCAGGGCCAGGAGCTGCAGAATTGGACCCTGCCTTCACGGACTGCAAGCCCTGGGGTGCTCTGTCTTGCTGGACTGATTCTGTGGTTCTGAGCCACTCCTCTTACGGCTAGTTGCATCTCACGAGTGTTCATGAAGGAGTTAACTTTAATGGTACTTTACGCGTGTATGTTTCGACTCCTGCTGCTTTGCGAAGGGTCGAGCAGGATGCCTTAACGGTCGCGTTCTTGTTTATAGGTGAGAAAATGGCTCTGGTCTGCCAGTTCCTGATGAAGCCAAGGTCCTTCCTGCCAGTCTGTTTGCAGGCTGTGGGTGACCAAAGTGTCAGCCTTTTTTTCCCCCTCTCTCTTTTAATGTCAAGAAGATGTCGTCTTTACTTATTAGAAGAGGTTCAGACTGTTCTGAGCATGGTTCCTTTCTTCAGCTCACTGTACAAAGCAAAACATAGGTGAGAGCCACTGAAGTTATTTTGAGTAAACAGTTGCCCACTTAGGGACTCAGTCATCAAGTCAGTTGACTTGAAGTGAAAGAGACCAGTGGGATGGGGTGTCGTCTTGCCCAGGGGCTTCGGGCATTCTCCAGGAGAAAGAGAGCTGTTTTGATGAGTCACAACATACAAGAGGTCCACCTGTGCCTTTCTGGACGAAGCACAGATGTGCGCGTCCTGGAGTAGAGGTGGGCGAAGGGATGCTCTGATCCTTTTAGTGGAAGATTCTTGAAATGCAGCGCACACCCAAAAATTAAACTTAACATTAAAATGTTTAAACAATGACTCCTACAGTGTTAGCCCTAGAAGACACTTTCAAGTCCTAACTGTCCCTTCTTGGACTGATGTGGAGACTGAGGCACAGGACGGAGGGGCAGAGCTGATCTGAGGTCACGCAAACTGATGCTGGACGGGGGGAGGGACACAGGTGCAGCTTGGGTGGGAATAGAAGCCAGAAGCTGACTTAAATGTGTGGCGTGGTAGGGTTCTCATATTTCTTATTTCCTCTTGATCAGATCGTCATCTATGAGACTGGGTTGGATTTTGTAGTATTTACGAGAGTGTCAGAGGGTGGGCGGAGCTTTTTCTGTAAACTGGGATTTTAAGAAAACTACATTAAGAAATAGCATGTTCATAAAGAAAGTGTATTTTATTACTTAGTAGGAAGGACTGGTTCGTTTTCTTTTACTCTGGTGGAGTCTCTGTGGCTTGTCTTGTTTCTTGTGCCCTTTTTTCCCTGGATATTCAGAGGGATCATTGAAACGTTAAGTGTAACAATATCTGTGTCCACCAGGGGGCATAATTGTTCTACTCTCATAATTTCAGCTCGTTTTGATTGTTACAGTGATAACTCATTTCTCATTTTAATAATACAAGGAGAGCCCACGATATTTGTTTTTATATTCTCAAAGAAAGTTCGGCATGCTCAGTTTGAGTTACAAGAGAGAAATGAATTTCCTTTGCGGTACCTAATGCAGCTCCAAATGTTATGATAGTAAAATTTTTAAAAGCTGTATTAAGGCTCTGGCTTTGTCCTCAGCCCACCTTATGGTGTCAGCCTCTTGCTCTGCATAGAATACGCAAGCTCACAGGGCGTTTTGACTATCAGCGCCTAGGGGGTGGGATGGGTGAGTTAAGGTTACTGTGGCAGTTTACATCTGCTTTCTTACCCCTTTTTGCAGTTGAATTTAAGACTGTTATTAGAGGTATGAGGGCAGGTTGTTCATGGCATTGAGACATGTGGAAACAGATGAAGCCTGGTACAAGCCAGCCGTTTACCTGTACTGTGTTTCCATCATTTCCTCCATCGGGCACAGTTCTGTTTTCTTAACTCGTCCGGCGTAGATAGACTGTGCTGATGAGCCTTGCTCGGCTCTCTCTGTCATGCAGAACGTTCTCATCTGTCTCCTTAACTCGAGAGCGAGGGTAGCGTTTAGAGGCCCTGGAGTCACACACTCTGTGTTTATATAAGTCCTTTTTCTGCTGCTTACCAGCCTTGTGACCCTGGCCAAATTATGTAACTTCTCTGACCCCCAGTTTCTTCATTTGTGAATGAGAGTGATGATATAATTATTGGAGGCTATTAAAACAGTAATCCCTATAAAGAGCTTAGAACGCTGGCTGGCGCATAATAAATTCTTACATGTTAAAGTACAGTTGTTACTTTATCAATATAACCGTTGAATCTTTAGAAACCTTTTCTTGATACATCGTCATCATTACTTACTGATAATTTTGCATCCACATGCTATCCTACTTCTAGACTATTATTTTATATATTTATGTTTTTCTTCTGTTGCCTGTTTGGTTTCTGTTGTTTCAAGCTACTGCAGGAAATAAGTTCATTTTTCTTTTGTGTTTTGGCCTGCCATTTGCTCCGATGTTCTGTACACAGTAAGGGTAGCTCAATAAATGTTTGATTAGGCTTTAGGAATTTTGTAGATTTTCTTGATGAGTCTCACACTCTACCTTTAAAGTGGTGTTACCCTGAAAACACACTTACTCACCTGTGCTTTCCATAATGGTAAGTTCTCGTCAGAAGAAGCCAGCGCTCTGTACGGTCTGTATATTTCTTAAAGAATCAGTGATGCCTTCTTTATCCATGATGCATATCTTTATCCATCATAATTTAAGTGGCCAGTTCTTGTTTCCATAAGAATTTTCAAGTTTTTAAAAATACTTCATTATGTGATGATTTAGATTGTTTTTGAAGCAGAGCACACTTGATTCGGTGACCGATTCTTCTGATTCTTCTGGCACCCAGATGGCTCCCTGGTGCTGTCCCCTGTGCACTGGGGAGGGCCTGTGGGCGCAGAGGCCCAGGCCTGGCCCGGGGAGATGTCCTGGCATTTCCTCAGGCAGCGGACTTTGCCCCTGGCCCTGACCGCAGCTCCCCTAGCGACACTCACTGCCTGCGCCGCTGCTCGCCCCCAGAGCAGACGACTCACCTTTCGTCCATCGGAGGCCGCGTCAGGATCGCTGTTGCCGGAGATGCGTTCGGGGTCCGGGCTTTTGTTATCTGTGTTTCTAAGCCATTTGTTCCAAGTGGTTTGTGTTCCTCTTGCTTTCTCGTTTCTTCCTTACCCACCACCCTAAGCGTCTGGTCACCCTTTGTTTTTCATGAGGGCCATTCGGAGTGGATTTTATTTTCTTAGGTCGAAAGCTCATTTTAGCTTAAGGGAATCACATGGGACGGTTTGGACAAGGCACACTTTCCATTTTCACCATGTCCCATCAGCAGCTCCTGGCATGCTCTGTCAAGGAGCAAGGTAGGTGCTGGGGAAGCATCGGAGGTTCCAGAAAGTGTGACCGCTGGCCATGTCCCTCTGATTGTTAAAGGGAATAAGCGCTCAGGACTATGCAGCGAAGGATGAGGCAAGGCCTGTCACCAGCATTATTTGTACAGATGGCAGTATTCATTGTGAATTGACTGTAGTCCAGAGCATTCCGTGAGGAGTAGGGGTGTCGCTTTCACAGTTAGGTGATAACCCGGCCCTACTGGGCAGAGCTCCTTCCTGGACTGTCCGGGGGCTGCGGAAGGGAAGGCAGCCTGAGAGGTACCGCCGTGCCTGTGCCCCTCATTCAGACGGGGCCGCGGCTTTCTTACCCACCCCCCACTCACCTCGCGTGCTGCCGTTACGCGGCTGGAAAAGAACCCCAAGTGTCGAATTGCGCATCCCGCAGCACCCCAGCACCCCAGCATCCGCTGGGCAAGTGTTTGTCTATCTGCGTGGGACATGGGGACAATGAAAAGAGTGAAAGGTGGTGTTTTTGATAGTGTCACAAGTTGCCAGGTTCCCCGTACAGTCACCTACTTCATCACACCTTCCAGGCGCCTGGTGGACATTCCAGGTGACATCATGGAAGTAGCTGTGATAGTGTCTCATTTGCTTTAGGGTTGAGTCTTCAGCATGGTCTCGAGGAAAATCTAAAAGCCGTGTGGTTTTAAAGGCGGCCTTAGCCAGCACGCCTGGCCGCGTGTGTCGTGGTAAATGTCACAGCGGCCTCGGCCACCGCCATCAGGATCCACGGCTGCAGCGTCTCCACCGCCAGCCAGTGTTTATGTTAAACAGGAGAGCAAATGACAACCGTACATTCAAAGAATGCTTTTGTTTCTCTGAAATTTTCAGCTAAATCTTTTAGCTAATTCTGGTTGTTGACATCAGGGACAGCTTAATAGCCTCTGTTACTGATGCAGCAGCGCAGCTAGCGCAGAGGCCACCTGCCCGAGCCGCGGGCAGGGCAGGCTCCCGGGGCAATACGCGCTCAGCCCTCACATTTGCCTAGAGAGCACGAGACCAGCTGGTGGCCGTGTACGTGGCACACGCTCCGACTTGGCTCAGGCAGATAACTGTATCAGGAGAGCTGTGGCCTCGCAGATCTGAGACTGCGTAGCAGACATGTGGGGTTCATGCACTGTTCCCTCCTCACCCGGTGTCGAGAAAAGACACCTGTGAAGCAGACCTGCTCCAGGGTCGACCCTCGAGTCACTGTCGGTCCCTCTCCCCCTGCAGCGTTCTAGACCCGAACACTCTCACTACCCAGTTTCGATCATCTGAACCGAAGTCGTCATCCCCCCACCGCCCCCACGTGCTGCCATTGCCGTCTAGGTCCCCTCCAGGCCGAGTGCCACCCATCCAACAGAGCTCTGGCCAGGTGTGCGGAACCACCTGTTCATGCAGCCTCGCCTCACGGTAGCTTTTTTCTTTTTTTCTTTTTTTTAAAGACCCTTAGAGCAATTTTCCCATATTTGGCACGGTCTACCCTATTGTGAAGTAAAAAGCAAGGGACACACTTTGGAGTAACGTCTTCCCTGGTTTTTAAAATCACCAGTTTCAGCTTTTGTGACAGACCGAAGTCATTTGGTTTGGCATTTGCCAACTCTCGGGTAAACTGGAATTTTACTACATTCTGAGCAAAGTAACCAGTCAGTTTGTAAGTACCTTAAATGTTAAAAAAGGACATAGAAAACGAGTGAGTGCCTCAGTATGGAAGTTAATATTGAGTTGCACTGTATGTAGTTACTATTCGAATTAAGTTGCCTTTTTTTATCAGTGGAAAATCTTTTCCCCCTAGTATTAGAATATATGCTAATAAAAGTGAAATATTTTTTCAAATTGATTTCTTTTTCCTAACTTGGTTGTCAGTTTTACCACAATTAGGAACGATGGTTGTGGCGTGATCGAATAGCGGACTGACACTTAGAAGCCCTGACTTTTATTAGGTGTCTGCTGTGTGCTGTCTGTGTAGCTGGGCAAACGAACCTCTCGGAGCCCGTTTTCAGCCCTGTGAAGCGTAAGATCTGGGGGGGAGAGGCACCAGGGGCTAGTGCGAATAACTGTTTGTTTCATCTAATGTTATGCTATTTGACTTTTTTTTTTTAGTTCGTGTTATTCTGTACTTTTTATAAAGAAAAGTCATCCATGAATATAAGGAAGTGCTGTCCATTAACAGTAACTCATTTTTCTGGAAAGAAGACTAGAAAATGTAGAGTGGGAATAGATTCATCTTTGGGGGTGACAGCTTCTGGGGACTGAGTCAGTTTTCCTGGGTGTTTCCTTAGTGCTTGGAAGCTGGCACTTACCATCTTGTGTTGAGTTTGAAAGCAAATACCAGACATTGGTTCATGTAATTTATCTCTTAGATTTTTTTAAACATAACAATAGGTCGTTTGTTCTTCAGCCTCGGCTGAGACTAAAAACGAACCTCAGTTTAATATTTTTTACTTCTAAATATTTTTCAGAGCACCAATGAAATACTTGCGTATTATAGAAAATTTAAGTAGAACCAAGTTTTAAAAAAAAAATGATGATCTCGCCATCCAGAGATAAGTACTGTTTATTTGAGTATATCTTCAGCCATTTCTCTGTGAGACGTGTGTTTGTAAGATCCACAGTGGGATCGTATTATCCGATTCTGTTTTGTGACCGTCTGCTTCCTAATGTTTATCTGGTGCCTGGCGGCCTGAAGCACGCTCACGCCGCCCACGAGTCCAGCGCTCACAGACTGCGCTCTGCCCGCGGTTGTTCACTGGCCTCTTGTCTTGTTTTTCAGTGGACGAATACATTGCCATTGCCAAAGAGAAGCATGGGTACAATATGGAACAGGTAAGGACGTGGCTTTCTTTCGTCGTTGAGATGGGTTTTTAGAGCTAACCCGTTAAATGTGTTTTGTCGTGTGTGTGAAGTAGCAGCGTTTCTTCATCGGCGGTTTCTGGGAGGTTACTCGTGGTCTCACACAAGGCCCCGGTCCCCGGTCGCTCTCTGAGGTGTGCGTGAGAGGCCCTTGGGTTTCAGAGGCCCCGTGGATCTGCAGACCTGCAGTTCCGGCGGCAGAGGCCCCGAGGGCTGGGTTCTTGGGCACAGCGCTTTCTTACTTGAATATGTGGTTTGTCGTTTTTGTGGTTGTGTGATAGTTTTTTCCTGACTCATGTTGTCACACAAATCTATAGTATTTTAATATTTATTGTTTGAATCACTTTCAAGTTGTAAAATTGGACTAAGGCTTCCTTTTAAAAATCGTTTGGAGCCTATTTGTGAGAAATCCATGAGATTTATTTTTTCTCCAGAAGTGCAGTATCTTATTTCAAAGCCTTATTTCTAATTACTGTTTTTAAAATAAGCACATTAAGTTAGATTAGTGCTTTCCTTGGCATCGATCTAGATTTTTGCAGCCCGTAAGTTACTAACATTTCTCATTTACCCGAATGACTACGGGTACCAGCAGTTGAGGTTATATGGAATTGGATTCTTTGTTCAGCCTTGGCCTTATTTTAATTATTCTACCCTGGTAGAACTGTTAGAAAAGCCAGTTACAATAAGATAGTTCCAGAGTCTTACAAAGCAAAAAATATATGCTGCTCCTTTTCCATCCCTACTTACAAACTTAACCCAAGTTGTCCAGAAAAGTCATCAGTTTTTTATTTTATTTAGAAAGTGTAAATGTTATTGGGTGATTGCTAAATATAGGAATTATTTAAGACTTCTGGCCTTTTAAAAGTGTGACTGTTTTTACTTTAGAGTTGTATTACAGGAAATTTCTCAGGAAAATATTCCAGACTTACCTTTCTCGTTTCTAAGTTGTTCCTCACCCATTTGTATTTTTTTCCTTTCTGAGCTGAGAAAAAAAAAAAGTTTTATATTTGCGTTTTGGGGGCAAAAGAATAACAGTGCAGTTGCGTGCTTTTCTGGCTCAGCCCCCGCTCCGTGCGCGGGGCGGCGAGTGCAGACGGGGGCCGCGCTGCTGCTGCCACTTGCTGGCGCTAGGACGTTGGCAAGTCCCTCCGTGTCTCAGGGCCTCCGTGTTCTAAGCTGAGAAGAGAGAATAATGGACCCCTGACCTCAGGGCTTGTGGGATGAAGGAGTTAGGCTGCGTCGGCCGCTTAGGACCACACGAGTGAGCTGTTTGCTTGTCTGGGTGCGAAGAAGCACACGCTCTTCTTTTGCCAACCTCATTTCCATTTTGATGTCACATTCCCGTTTTTGGTCTAAAATTTCACCGATGCTATTTTTCTAGGCTCTTGGGATGCTCTTTTGGCATAAGCATAATATTGAAAAATCATTGGCTGATTTGCCCAACTTTACCCCCTTCCCAGATGAGTGGACTGTGGAAGATAAAGTCTTGTTTGAGCAAGCCTTTAGTTTTCATGGGAAAACTTTTCATAGAATTCAACAAATGGTGAGTAGATGAGATGTTGAATCCCCACCCACCCCAGCAGCATACCTGAGGGATAGGAATGTCATCTGCAAGCATGAGCAGTCTCATTTTTAATGAAGCTCGCTTTAGGAACAGCAGCTCACTGCTTATCGTGGGCGGGCGGGAGGCTTCAGATTACAGCAGTGAAGCGGTTCCTAGAACTTCCCAGTTTGAAGGCTGGAACTCAGCCCCCGCCCCTCCCGCCACCCCAGGCTCCCCTGTGGGGACTCCCCAGCAGCTTAGTCCAATAGAAAGGATCTTTGATGGTTATTTGAGCTAGAACATCCTGGATCCCTGTCTGCCTGGGAAAGGCATGATTTTTTTTTATGTTCTAGAATGCTCTTTGGCAGACCCCTACCATGAAAGCTTATTGACAGTTACATTAGTGCTAAAATGAATTTTTAAAAAAGAACCCAAAAATTATGTTAGAAACTTGAGGTGTGTGAAAACCGATTCATCTTAAACTGACTGTACAATCTTTCATGAGCTAAGTTTCACTTACAGTCAGACTTCAGCAATTTTTAAATGTGTTGAGAGTAGTTTCGTGAATTTTTTCCTTGTTAGAGAAAAAGGACCGTGACTGATGGTATTTCTGAGTATGTGACAATGATCCTAATTAAGTGTGTCTAATCACATTTGATTTTTTAAAGGTTAGCCTTAAATGTAAGCCAATTCGTTTTTTATATTTAGCTTCCTGACAAATCTATAGCAAGTCTGGTGAAATTTTACTACTCTTGGAAGAAAACGAGAACCAAGACCAGCGTGATGGATCGCCATGCTCGCAAGCAGAAGCGGGAGCGGGAGGAAAGGTCAGTAGCGCCTGGGGGTGCCGTGTCACCCCTGGGAATCGTCTGAGTCCTGGAATTCCTAAGAGCTGGTGGACACACAGGGAAGGCGGGGTGACTGGATTTCCCAGTACCTTCCCGCTGGAAACACCTTCCACAGACACCCTGCACTAAGGATTCGTGCGCCGTGCGAATGAATCAGTGTCCCGTGGACCTTCCTGCCTGTCCCCTCCCGCCCCTTAAGGGCATCTCCTTTTAATAAAAAGGAGTCTGTTATTCCCTAAGTTGACATTTATTTGGTCCGTTCGGGCAGATTCATTTGACATGTTTTTCTGTCTGGCGTGTGAAAAGACGCAGTGCCGTGGAGCTCGCTTCTTCCCTCTTTGACCATCCATCCGCTTAGTGCGTGCGAGCAAGAGAGAGAGAGAGAGACAGAGAGACAGAGAGACAGAGAGAGAAACATGCCGTGGGGAGGATAGCGCGCTGAGCGGCTGCATCTTAGCCGTCACTTCCTCAGTCTGGTCCGCAGCGCGGGGAGTGGGGCGGCAGTGTGCTGTGCTCACACACACGAGGACCCCTCTCGGCTCCGAGGGAGAGTCTGCTCATCCCCGCGCAGCAAGGTTTAGCTCAGCGAGCTCCCCCCGCCCCCTCCCCGGGCCGCTTCCTCAGCTCTAGAGGGAAGGCGCTGCAAGCCCGGGCGTCAGTGCACAAACGTGGCGGTTCTGCGTTAGGTTAGTGCTAATATGAGTGAGTGTCTTTTTAAAATGATATTTTCCATATTTTCTGTGATACTTTATTTTTGTAAATTAGTGATTGGCCTCATCTCAGGAGAATAGTACATGGTTGCAAATGAAGGAGAATAGCGTGAGAACAAATCGAGAGTTGTATATCACTTCGGGGGGATTCGGGTCTCTTGGCCCAAGTGTAAAGTGAGTGCTGCGCGCATCTCGAGCCTGTTCCAGCGGGTGGGCCCGTGTATGCCTCCGCCCGTTTTAGTAACCGCAGAAGTGTGGCAAGCCCGCTGAGTCTGTTTTTAGTGTCAAAGCAACTTTCGATGAACATTTTTTGTTTCCATTATGTGTTAAGTCTATGTTACTGTTTATAACTTAGATTTATTACTATAAACAGATGCATTCTACTAACCACAATTAAATTTTAAAAACAAATGGAGATTTGTTACCCTGGAGCATCGGCTGGCACATCGCTGTCCTCACCTCCCAGGTGGTTTCTTTCGTTACTGCCAGGGGTGGCAGAGCTGCGGCGTCCCACCTCCCCTGTGCGCTTCATCACTCTCAAGATGCAGAAAGGGAAGGACACACCTGCCATGGCAGGCGCACCTGAGACACTTGTCTTTATGATGGGACTTGCCCGTGAAAGTCATGGCAGGGACTGGGGCAAAATTCCCTCAAAATCCCCGGCTCTCTCTCTTCCTTGTCAGCCAGAACGTCCTGCCGCATTGGGCCAGGGGCGCGTGGGGAGAAGGGGTCTTTTTTGTAACTACCAATTTGTACTTCTTAATCCCCTCCCCCTTTTCAGCCAGTTCCCCCATTTCTCCTCCCATCTGGTAACCATCAGTTTGTTCTCTGTATCTGAGTCTGTTTCTGTTTTGTTTGTCCATTTACTTTGTTCTTTACATTCCATATATAAATGAAACTATATGGTATTTGTCTCTCTATCTCTGACTTACTTCACTCAGCATCGTACCCTCTAGGTCCATCCGTGTTGTCACAAGTGGTAAGATTTCATTCTTTTTGATGGTTGAGTACCATTCCGTCATATGTATGTACCATAATTTCTATTTCCAGTCATCCATTGACGGACACTTGGGTCTTGTTTGCTTATCCATTCAGCCACCCTGTGTCTTCTGATTGGAGCATTTAATCCATTTACATTTAAAGTAATTACTAATAGGTACTGGTTATTACCATTTTATTATTCACATTTTTTATCTTCAGAAAGTCCCTTTAATATTTCTTGTAAAACTGGTTTGGCGGTGATGAACTTTCACTTTTGTTTGGGAACAAAATCTTTCAGTAACTTTTACTTTACTTTCAGTGAGGATGAACTAGAAGAAGCAAATGGAAACAATCCCATTGACATTGAGATGGATCAAAATAAGGAGAGCAAAAAGGAGGTATTTTTTCCCCTTTAGAAAAGTTGAATGTTATGGCTAGTTCCATAAGTAAGATGTTCTTACTTACTCTGCGTAACATATTAAGTGCTGTGTACAGGGCATCGCAGTATGACATTTTAAACAATACTAAGTTTGCTTTATGGAACTTAGAATTGCGTTTGCCAAGAAACTCGAGTAAAAGAAGTCTTAAAGGAAAAAATAGCATCGGTGAGGACGATTTTGTCTGGGGCGGCAGCCCTCACCGCCTCCTCTCCTGAGCTGCTAGCTCAGTCGGTTAGGAAGGGGGTGCTGGCGGGGCCCAGGCTGCAGCATGGCTTCTCTCACCCTCGTGTCTCCTGAGCCGTCACTGGCCAACAGCTCTGCACACGATTGGTCAGGGGGTGACTGCAGGTGATTGCCGAGGGCTGACAGGGACTCAGTGCAAGTCCTCGTTACTCAGAATCAACAGTGCAGGTTCATGACGAGGGTGAGCTTCACACACAGTGAAGTTTTAGTCATTCACTTCTTAAAAATCATTATGCCAGAGATTTTTAGTCTCTGGATTCAGGGGGCCCACAGATCCCCACAATTGCTAGTGACTGTTTGGGTATATCTGTAACATTGGTTTATCGTAAACTGTCTACTGAGAACAATGGGGTGTCAGGATGATCTTAGCTTTTTAAATGAGGCTTATAGTCTTGCATAATTTCGTCCATTCATAAAATTGAATGAAACATGTGGGGTCCCCAAGGGCCCTCCGAGGAATCCCAGGGCTCTTGTGGCACAGGTCAGAAGCCCCCACAATCCAGCACTACTTCCAGCAGGCCCTGGTAGGGTGCCACCGTGATACCTGCAGGACAGGGTTCCCTAGCCCACTGGCACCTTTCGGCCCCCCAGTCGGGCTGGAGTACTGAATCCCATTGTGGGTATGACTTTTATATGTGGTCACAGGAGAGTTTTTCTGAAAACAAGAGTCTAAAGTGTCAGTAAAATCCCAAAGGATTCTTCCCTATCTCAAAAGATTCTAAAGTTATAAGAACAGCTATTTTAGCATGGAAAAACGAAAGGGTCTAGACACACCTGAACTTTCAAGTGGCATCAGTAATACATGTTTTTTATAGACGAAGCATGAAATACAACTAAACAAAAAGGAGAAGGTGAAAATGACAGTCACACAGAATCACCGTTAACATTTTGGTGACTCTTTTCAGGTGACGTCCTCTGTAAAATGTGTGTGCCCGCATACATAATTCTGAATACTTTCACAAACATAAGATGAATCTTAATATGTAACATTTATAACCTTTTAAATTTACCTTATACATATTTTTATGTCAGATACATTTGTATACACAACTATGTGTTATTCCATCATACAGATCATTCATAATTGAGTAAATGAATCTACTATGGGTTTTTACAGTTTTTTGACCCTGCTTTTTGCTATCATAAACAAAGCTGAACTGCTGATCTCATAATTATTTGTGCACTTTATTTTTTTCATTAGAATTAATTTCTAGAAGTTGAATTGTTGAGTCAAAGTGCTCCAGGTACATTTTTAGTCTCCTTTTGGTTTCACGTATGTATAAGTATGTGTGTGTGTGTGCATGCGTGCACGTACACATACGTACATGCGTATATATATATGTATGTGTGTGTGTGTGTGTGTAAAATAGGACCAGTGTATATGTGTATACACACACACACACACACACACACACACACACACTTGTATATTGGAAACTGGTCATTCTTTCTGGACGGCATTTTGCCAGTGATTTATATGAGTGCTCAAATAAGATTATTTTAAGAGTTAACTAAATTAAGAATGTTTGAGAAACCAAATTATGCTTAGGATTTTTAGTGAGTTCTGTTCTGATGCATTGTTTATTAGGTTCTTCAGTGCAACATTTTAAATGGAAGAGAAAAGGGTTGATTTTATGTTAATTTCTGTAATTCTTATTTGTGTGGCTCAATTTCCGATTCAAAAAGAAAAGTGGTTAAATAATAGTTTGTGTACTAAAATATTATTAAAACAGACACATCATCAATAGGTGATCTTTACTAAACAGAGTGCTATTACAGAATATAGTTTGCTGCCCAATATTTTTATGTATTATTTATTACCACTTGTTCAAGAACTTCTTGCTGCCATTTTAGTTTGCATGGTCTTTTTATTTCAGTCTTTTAAAATATGTAGCAAAAAGTAAGGTATTGTCTTCTCCTTGCCAAGATTTTACTGCATTTCATGTCTGAAGGTTTGGTTTTAGAGAAAGCACTTAAAAAATTAGCAGTCATGCATTTTAAAATGACAACATGTATTTTTTCGAAGCGTGTTTTTAGGGCACAGTTGCCCTAAAAGTTGTGTCATCCCCCCAAAAAAGATGCATAAAAAAGTCATGGTTTCTTATTTATTTTTTTAAACTTCTATGAAGATTTGAAGAATTTAAGTGGCTCTTTATATACTTACTGGATCTTTCTGTGTTCACATGTCCATCTGTACTGCTGGGGACGGTTAGGATAAAATAGCTCCTTATTCATATATATATGAAGCTCACGGGAAGAGAATGCAGACTTTTTCCTTCCTGTATTATTACAGGAAGCCCAGAATGCTTATTGTCAGAGGCTTAAAGTGATAGAATGAGACTGCGTCTGTGCAAGAAGGAAATGAAGTCCACTTTCAAGTTCAGTAGCTAATGTTTTTGTCTGTTTGTAGATGGTAATTCTGATATGGCATGGTCTTTGTCTTAGGTTGTTTGGAGCCATGTTAAGGAAATATGCTTATTACTGTTCAGTTGGCATTTTAATTTTTTTTTAGCGTCTCATTTATCACATGTGTATCGTGCAGGTGCCACCTACTGAGACAGTTCCTCAGATCAAAAAAGAAAAACATAGCACACAAGCTAAAAATAGAGCGAAAAGGAAACCTCCGAAAGGAATGTTTCTTTCTCAAGAGGATGTGGAGGCCGTCTCTGCCAACGCCACCGCCGCCACCACGGTGCTCAGACAGCTGGACATGGAGCTGGTCTCAGTCAAACGGCAGGTACGCGCGGCCCAGTCCGCCTAAGGCATGTCACAGCCGGTGCTTCGGGGCTGCTTGTCCTTCTCGCACTCGTGGGTGTCCTCTTTCCACGTCTCAGAAGGACGTTTTGTTTCCAAGGAACTGGACAGAGGATCTTAGGTACTGACCAGCCACCAACTTTTCTTAAATTAACTTTGACATCGATGTTATGCATGTGTACGTAAATGTGTGTGTTCATGTGCTCAGTGGTGTTTCATATTGCGAACACACCCAGCTGACCTCTGTCTGGATCAAGAAATGGAAGCCGTCCCCTTCTGTCGCCCCTCCCCGCGGGAAACCCGGCACTGCCCCCGAGGCCTCTCCCACTCCCCTCTCGCTCCTTACCCGCTTCTCCCAGAGCTGGCCACTCTTCTGACTTTTAAGACCACAAATTACTTTTATCCATTTGAGGGTTTTCTGTAAAAGTAATATGATGTGATTTCTTTTATGCCTGGCTTTCCTTCGGTGCGTAAGTTCTGTCCATCTTGTATGGAACCGTAGCTGTCATCGCCGCCCCTGCTGTGTGACTGTCCCACAGATTTTATCCCTTTTACTCTCCTAGGCATTTGGGCTATTACCTATTTTTGGACATTACAAATGCTGATGTGAACATTGTTTTGTGTGTCTCGGTGCATCACGTGTACATCGTGGTTGGACATGCACCTGAGAGGACTTGCTGGATTAGAGAATGCACGTGGCCAGCATTGGAACACGGTACTACACGGTTTTCCACGGTGCTCATGTCAGGGTTTCCTAACGGTAGCACTGTTGACGTTTTGGGCTGGATAATCCTGCTTTGCAGGTGGTTGTCCTGTTTGTCCTATGCATCGTAAGATGTTTGGCAGCATCTCTGGCCTCTACCCACTAAATGCCAGCAGCATCGTCCTCCCAACAGCTGTGACATCAGAAATGCCCCCAGGTGGGGGCAGGTCGTTTGGTTCCCCATTGTGAGACGTGTCTTTTCACTCTCTCACTGGTATCTCTGGATGAACAGAAATCCTTAATTTTTGGTGGTTGGATTTCTCATTCTTGTCTTTTACAGTCAGAGCTCTCTGAGTTCTGTTACCCTTCCCTGCGGTCAGGACGGTTTTCTCTCGTGCTGTTTGCCTTTTGCATTTTGACCTTCAGTCTGCCTGGAAGTGTTTTTCTGTGACTGTTGTTGTGAGTAGGGGCAACGCTCGTTTGTTCCACACGAGTATCCACCGAGTCAGCCGAGCCCTCTTCACTAGACAGACTGTCTCCCGCGCTGCCGTGCAGTGGGGCCCCGCTCTGAATCCGTCAGCCGTGTGTGCGCGGGTTGCAAGGGTTCTTATCCTGTTTCCGACGCTGTTCCTTTGGTCCGTTTGTCTAGTCTTCACCGACGCTGTACTGTCTAAGCCACACGCGCATCATAAATCTAGCGGCCTGGTAGCGGAAGTCCTCCAAGATTCTCTTGGCTATTCATGCCGCTTTGTGTCTGCATATACAATTTAGAATCATCTCTTCAATTTTCAGAAAAATAATTCTGCTAGAATTTTTATTGGGATCGTATCGAAATCTATAGATCGAAATAGAGAATTAGATCCACGGACATGATCTATCCCCCACTTACAGAGGTCTTTAATTTCTCTCTTGTTGTTTTCGATGTATAGGCCTTGTATATCCTTCATTAGACTTATTCTTAGGTATTTGGTACTTTTTCGGAGCTCTTGTAAAGGATATCGTTTTTTAAATTAATTCTTTTCTAATTATTTGTGGCTGATATGAGAAATGGTTCATTGTTTTAATCAAATTGTACACAGTACGTTGAAACTGAAAATTCAGCTGAGTAGCCTGGTATTGTCCTTTTATGTGCCCTCTCCCTCCCTCCTCCCGCCAGCCCCACCAAATTCAAGGCAAATCGTCGATTCAAGGTTTACTTTTAGTTTTTGCTGCTCCGACTTTTAATCTCGGTGATTCCCTTGAAAGGTTGAATAGGAGGCCAGCTGCCACTTCACGGATGAGGCGGGTGGGACGGTGGCCCCATCCATCTTCCGGTGCAGGGAGGCAGCACAGCCCAGGACCAGGTGTGCCCCATGGAGCCGGAGGGTTGGCTCCCTGTCTTGGCTGCTGGTACAGCTGCATTCCCGTCTTAGGAGAACCATTTAATCTTCCTGGGCCTCTTTTCAAATGAGGAGATTAACCCTGGCCTTCCTGATCCTCCACGGTGTGTGAGGGCTGCTGTGAGCAGAGCTCTCTGATGTGTTTTCCTGCCCCTCTGCAAGGGGCCTCTTCCCCCGGCCGAGCGAGCTCCTAACACTTGCTGTTTGATGTTCAGGAAAGAGGAAGAGACCCCTTCTTCCACGGAGGCGTCACTGACTCCGTAGACAAAAGATGCTTTGGTTTTCAGAGTCCGGGTCAAGAGCAGGAATTTTGTACTTGACCATAGCTACTCAAAGTCTACAGTGTTGAAGGAGAAAAAGTCAGACTTACTGAGAGAGGAGGCAGGCTGTTTACTTCCCATAACCTTTTCGGGCTACTGCCAGATGCGCTTCCGGACTCAGAGTGGCCGCTTGATTCTGGAGGGCCCGTGTTTGCTTGTATACCCAGGGAACTGTCACCTGAGAGTGACAGAAGACCTGATTTACAACAGCTGACACGGCGAAGGACTGGTTTTAGCGGTGGTGCCGGCATCGTTCTTCTGCTCCGTGGTGCTCTCGGGAGCCCAGATTTCTTTCTGTTGTCTGTTCTCCGTCCTTAGTTTATTGGCCTTTCACTGCTCGTTGCCTCCTGTTGGACGCTGCAGAAGCCATTTCGTAAGCCTCACATCTGCATTCCGGGCAAGGAGAGGAGATGGAGGTGGAGCTAACCCAGCTGTCCCTTCAGCAGGCAAGGCTTTTGCCTTACCAGAAACTGCTTGACTTCCTGGGTGCCAGAGCTTTGCAGGGCGGCTCCTCCTAGGTCTGCAGAACGAATGAGCAGGGGCTGGGAACGCCGGTGAGGTTGCCAGAGAACAGAGCCAGTTGCATTAGGTCTTTCTGAGCGGAGAAGAAAGCAGTCAGACGTTAGAGAAGAATCTCTAAACACGCAATAAAGCAGAAAAAGGAAAGCTGTGTTCAGCTGGGAGGTCTGGGTAAGGCACCAGGCCAAGGTGGCCGATTTTTTTCTCTAAATGCTGATCACATTTGTATCCTGTTCCTCATCCAGCTTGTTGCCACTCTGGCGTCCTTTCCAGTTGGCGTTCAGCTGGCAAAAAACCTCCATTACATTAGGGAACACTGGGTATTTCTGATACGGAGAACGCGTCCGTCAGTACCAATGATGCAGGTTAATGAGAGTTTAGAGCTAACTTTAAGTTCAGAATTTGTGGATGTTTTGCCTTCATTTAATCTCTGTGCTTCTTTAGCTTTTGATTTTAGAGAGAAAAATGCACGTGTTAAAATAGGTTGGTCTCCTTGGGAAATGCACATCGCTCACTACAGTGCCCTTTGTACCCACTTCGGCACCGTGGGCACACGGCCGGCCGCAGCACACAGAGGCATGCTAACCGAAACGCTGCGGGACACGCATAGTGTTCCAGACTCCTGAGTTCTGAGAATTCACGATCCCTGTCGCAAGTTCCTTGGCCTGAGGAGAACTTGGTGACCGTAGTCAGTACCTTGCAGTGTAGTTGGGGTCACTGGTAGCTGAGGGCTCTGGGCAAGAGTCCGTGATTGTGCTGTTGGCATGGTGGCCAGTAGCCACTCGTGGTTATTTAAATTGAAGTTGGGATGAATTAAAATTTAAAAACTTTAAAATTCGATTCTTCAGTTGCATGGGCCACGTTTCAGGTACTTAGTAGCAATATGTGATAGGTGGCTGCCAGGTCGCGTAGCACAGCTTTAGAATGTTTTCGTATCAGAGAGTTCTATCAGATAATGCTGGTCTAGGGGCTTGGCATCACTTTCCCGAAAACTTACTGTGAGTAAATTTCTAGTATTTTCTTCTGATTTACCTTTTTGAAATAAGCTGTAGTGGTTTTCGGTAAATCAAGTTCCTCATTTACGGTTTTACTGTGCGGTAAATTTTGTTCACGTTTCTGGTATCTTTCTTTTTAATTGTCTTTATGTTCCGACGTGGCGTCACCATGAAAAGACTGGGAGTGGGCTGCATTTCCGGTGGGCCTTGTGGCCTTACTCGTGACCGACGGGTCTGTTTCGGTCCTGACAGTTTGGGTTTTGTTTACTTGGCTCTTGGTCCCACAGCGTGGAAAATTTCTTCCTGTACATCTTCCTCCCTTTTAAAACGTTTAGGAGTGAGGCATCGGAGGGAGGGTAGGGAAACTGGGACTGTGGGAAATGTGAGTACTTGGAAATGGGATTTTCTTAGACCGTGGAAGTGTAGAGAGTCTCGTGAGACAGAGCCGTCGAGCGCTCGGTGGCCGGCCCTTCAGCGCCATGTCCACACCGTGTCCTCCCGCCTCCACAGCCCCGGCCTCCTCCACCTGCCTCAGGAAGGTTTGTGCTCTCGAGGGCGCCCGCTATCCTCCCGCCTCCACAGCCCCGTCCTCCTCCACAGCCCCGTCCTCCTCCACAGCCCCGTCCGCCTCCACAGCCCCGTCCTCCTCCACAGCCCCGGCCTCCTCCACCTGCCTCAGGAAGGTTTGTGCTCTCGAGGGCACCCGCTGCTCACTCATGTCTTTGCTGTTTTACGCGGGAAAATGACCGTGTTGCTCCCCTTGCTTTCTTATTTGCTTATGTGATTATTTAAAAATGGCACCAGGGTCCAAGCCCCCCAGTGCTTGGCGCAGAGGAGAGGGGCCCACTCTGTGACTCGCGCAGAGCTGGCGAGCAGCCGTGATTGACGGGTCGTTCGTGGTGTTCACGTCTTTCGGTTAGAACAGGGTGAAGATGCAGCACGTCGAATCCAGGCAGTAACGTGGAAGAGACGATGCGAGAAAATGAAGGCGGTACAGTCGGTGAAAGTTAGGCTTGTGGAGAGCTGGCGGGCCGCCGCCTTCCCCCCGCACTGGAGCAAGCAGGCGCCTGCCCCGGGCCCGCAGTGCTGGGGTGCGGAGGCCCACGGCCCGCGCCCCTCCTGCCTGCACCCCGCCTGCCTGTTACTCAGCCTGTTTCGCCTTAGTTTTTCTTTGTTTCCTTTATTTATTTCTGTTTTCATGCCTTTATAAAAGTTGTTCACTTTTAAAATGAAAATCTTCTTTCTCGTAGATTCAGAACATTAAACAGACAAACAGTGCTCTCAAAGAGAAGCTTGACGGTGGAATAGAACCGTATCGCCTTCCAGAGGTAGGAGCTTGTTAGCATCATCTCAGAAGCCATACCCATTTTACGCGTTTAAGAATATAATATCCTCACTACATTTCCAGCCACATCTGTTAGAAAAGTATAGATGCCATTTTATAAATGTAGTTGATGTTAAAATTCTGATCTGAGAAAAGGATTCATTAACCTTCTTAAGGACATACCATCTCTAAACGTGGTGTCCTGATGTGACTCATTTGCATACCCAGGTCATTCAGAAGTGTAATGCACGCTGGACCACGGAGGAGCAGCTTCTGGCTGTACAAGGTATGGGGCTTCTCCTTGCAGAGCTGGGCGCAGGGCCAGCTGTAGGAGACACTGCCCGCCCTGTGCCCAGCACGGCTCATGCCGAAACAGACCCTTGGAGGATTGCAGTCCTGTAGTGGACATCGTTTTGGCCCCGTTCCCGAGACCCCCTCTGGGCTTTACTTGTTCCCTTTCCCATGTCTCACAAGATGTGAAATTAATGTGAAGGCGTCAGTTTCTAAAGGCGCAGGTAGTCCATTTTAATAGCTACACGTTGGGTTCTGAATAGCCACGAAGTACAAAACCCCAAAAGAAGCAGAGCGTTAGGGTTTTAAGTAAGGTCGTAGGGGTGTTCTAGGTCTGGGGTTCCTGAAAAGACGAACACAGAATGCCCACAACCATAGAATAATTGCTGGGTGACTTCAGCTGTCGTGTGACATCAGATGGCAAGGTGGAGGTTTCTGGATACAGGGTCGCACTGAAAAGCTTCGACCCGTCATCTCTGGGATAGGTCTATCCAGACTTGACTGCTTTTTCCCGCTGGTATTAAGGTAGCACCTGCTGTTAGAGGCCTGTATGTTTCCTTACTGGACACGAGTAAGTCTCAACTGTGGTTTTGTAAATTGTTTTTCTCTTGTATTGAAAAAAAAATGCTCTCTTACATCCTTAGCCATCAGGAAATATGGCCGAGATTTTCAGGCTATCTCAGATGTGATTGGGAACAAATCAGTGGTACAAGTGAAAAACTTTTTTGTAAATTATCGACGCCGCTTCAACATAGATGAAGTTTTACAAGAATGGGAGGCAGAGCATGGGAAAGAAGAGACCAACGGGCCCAGTAACCAGAAGCCTGTGAAGTCTCCGGACAGTGCTATCAAGGTTCCTGAAGAGGAAGACGAGGTAAATCTGAAAGAACGTGATCTCTTCTCTGCCAGAGTCATGCTCAGTAGCCCAGTTAGTTTCTTCGTGGGCGGCCATTTCTGGCTGTAGAAAAGTTTTTAGGTTTTAGCTATGTCGGTAACTTGACATTGGCCTGTAAATACCGTAATATGTGTGTTGAGTTCATTCAATTTTTGGTCACATTGGAATTTCTGGACAAATCGCTAATTTCATCCTGGTTTCCTCCAGCCACAGAATATTCCACATTACTAGTATTTCTTTAGATACAGTAAGAACTCTGCTGTAAGACCGTAAGTTGGAAGTGCCTCGGGGCGTGTCAGCGAAGCTCAGCCACGTGAAATAAGTTGTCATCTCGTCGTGAGGTTAACAGACTCACTGGTGAGTCTGCACAGCTGGCCACGTCCTCTGGGTCTGTGTCCGCTGTACACATCCTCCGCCTTCGATGCCGTTTAGGGCTAACCAGCTTACATGTTTGATGGGGACAATTCTAGGTCCCGTGGTTGACTGAACTTCCGGGATTACGGCTGGCATTCTAGTAATCTCCAAGCTAGTGGTACGGATTTCATCAGCCCAATTAGCAGAGATTAGGCAAGATTATCGAGGCTGCAGGGAGCCATCTGCCACCTCCCTGCTTCCTGTGACAGCGCCGTTGCTGTTCCCCCACCTCACCTGGCCTGCCCAGCTGCAGTTTACTGCCTCGCAGTCCCGCAGAGGAGGGTGGCTGGGCGTAGGTAAGCTAGTTGCCGACCACGTTACGTTTGAGTTTGTTCACTGACTTGGTGATTTAAGGATTAAGGTAGTTTCCAAGGAGAGTCATGTTCGTATCAATCTTCCCACAGCCATGCAGGATGATTTGAAATTACCTATTTTCTGTCGTCTGTGCTTCCTTTGGAAGAGCCCGGCTGTAGGAGCAGCCCAGAGGCCCTCCTGCCCTGGGCACGGGAGTGAGTGCACTACGGGGACAAGGGAGAGGCTCGGTGACAGCATGATGTCCACACAGGGCTGGGGCCCGCTGGTCAGAAGAGTTACAACATAGACTCCTTAGAGCCTTCCAGCAGGAAACCTTTGTATTAAGCGCACAAAATCCATGTTGCCAATGTAAGGGGGTCACGCCGTGTGTGGACCAGCCTGCGACTTGGACCAGAGCAGCATAGGAGCAAAGCGAAAGTGTTTGTATCTTTGGCAGCGATCTTTGTCCCAGCGCTAATGGCCCTTTTAGCAGTAAATTAACTTTTTCAAATCGGGACTCACTGGGAAGCACTGAAAGGCTGCAGGTGACCAGGGGAGGGACATCAGAGTTTGTGGGAAAGACCGCGTTTCATGAGACGTTTTCCAGCTTCGGTCTGGGGAGCACTGCCGTCAACGCCATGTGAAACAGGCCGGCAGTGCGTGCGGGGCCCGCGGGACGTCCGTTCTCGCGTGCGTGCCCGCCTTTTCTCACGCCTGGCGCACTTACCAACTGGCTCAGGTGGGTCAGTTACTTCTCTTCCCCTTATTAGTCCAGAAGGTGCAACCTTAATGGTCCACTTACGATGTCGGTTTCACATCAGAACACCCCCTTCCCTCCCAGCCTGGCAGCGTCGGCCCCCCCGTGACAAGCCCCCCATCAGGCAGGTCTTTGGTGTCAGGTCCTCCACGTGTCTGTCTCCCCAGCCTTCTCTTCAGATAGAATGTGATTATCTAACTTATAAAGATTATACACTAGAGATATTTCCCTAAAAATTTTTCACCTCTTTGGTCATATAAAACACACTGTGTCTCACACTCACTCTCTCACACGTGCCTGTGTTTCCTTTTCTTAGTCACTTGCTTTTTCGGCTGCTGATAGCGTAGCCCTTGCAGTCTACCAGCCTGGTCTTCCACCCTCCATTTACAGGAGGGAGTTAATCGGTAAGGACCAGCTGCCTTTCTGGCCGCAGAGGGCCTGAGGGGACTTGTTAGGATGCCGGTCGATCCGATCGTCCTGTCTGGTCAGTGCTCAGAACTTGGTGTCCTCATAATTCCGCATTCCTGTTTTTCCTGTTTACTTCGTGGTGTCCAGCAGCTAAGAAAGACCGCTGGTGTCCTCTCTGCCCTCTGCCCTCAGGTTTTGCGTCTTGTGCAACACACGCATGGGGGAGGACGGACGTCAGAATCGCCAGAAGTCCTGGCACAGTGGGCCCTCGCAGAACACGCTCGATAGGTTCTGCGACTTTAAGTGAAAAAGCGTAACAGAACCGGTATCACTGTCGGCTGTGGGAATAGGCAAGCGTTGGGAAGAACAAGGCAGTCTGCCCACCCCCGAGGGAAATCCACATGGAGGACCTGCTGTAACACTGTGGCATAAGGGCTCGCTCTCCTTCGGGGCTGAGAAGAGAGGGGAGCCCAGGGATCTGAGCTTTTGGGGTCCAGAGTTTCTCCATGTGGCCAAGGATGGGCTGTGGGGCCAGGGTATCAGAGAGGGCACCGAGCGGTGACAGGTTGGAGATGAGGTTTAGGATTCTCACCTCAAATTATACAATGACTCCGTGCGTAGCTCACGAGAAGTGTCTGGCTCGGGACTAACGGCGGTCCCCGTCCCCCGACCCCACCTGATGGAGCAGCCATTTGCAGAATGTGCCGGGTTTGCGTTCGTAGCCTGGTGGTTTCCCAGGCGTGAGACACGGGAGGGTCACAGTGAGCGCTGAGACGCGGCCACCCTTAGGTGTGGGTGTAGGAGCCAGGCACGAGCAGGAGAGCATGGAGCTCCGTGCCTCGGAGGCTTTAAGGGAGAGCCTGCGACCTGAGCGCTTTTGTCCCTGTGTCCCAGCAGGAGCCAGCGGCTGCTCGTGGGCTGCTGGGGTGCCACGGTGGCCGGGCCGGGCACTGCACTCGCTGCCCTTTTCAGGGGGGCGTTATTTACTTCCATGAAGTAGACATTACTGTGCATATTCTGCAGACGAAAGTGAAGCTCGGGCGGAATGGTGGCTTGTCCAGGGGCGCGCGGCTAGGAAGTGGCAGGGCCGGGACTGGAGCCCGAGACATCCAGCCGCGGAGGCCACTGGCTCCCGCCCTGCCCGCGCCCTGCCCGCCTGGGCGCAGCCACCTCCTGGGGCGGGCGTGCGTCTCCGCAGCGGGGCCGGCCGCCCTCTGACCCCCTTGTCGTCCTCTCCTCAGGCCGCTTCTGTTCTCGACGTCAGATACGCATCTGCCTCCTGAGAAACTCTGGTAGCTCCGAGCACTTGGTATGGACGACTGTGTTATACCCAGGATATCAGGTATTACAAGACATCACCTAGCCATCTGCATCACATCTCCGTGGACAAGCAGCTATTACCAAAAAAGGCGTACACTTCCAGTCCTGTGCTACATCTGCCTTAATTCCTCGCTCGTTCCTCCATGTTGGCGCCGCCTCCCACACAGCTCCACCGCATCTCACACGCTGCCTAAGTGCTGGGGGACCTCGTGGCCGGCACCCTCCTCTAACTCTGGGGACCCCCTCCCCGGTCGGAGCTCCCGAGCCGTCAGTGGCAGCTCTTGCCATCAGCAGCCGCAGAACAGGTGGTCGGCGCGGGAGCACGGCCCGCGGTGTCTACCTTGTGCATAGTGTACTTTTCAGAGTTAACTGTGACCCTGTCAGCCTTCTAGAAATTGCTCTCGTTCTTTTCTGAGGCATCCACCTAAGTGATATCATGCTTCTTTGGAAACCACAGTATATTGGCAGACTGCATCATCACCTTTATCGTGCCAAACGCCCTGATTCAACCCCATTTCCCCGAGGAGGGTAGGATTACGGCTCAGAACGTGGTTGGCTTCCCCCCCGTCCGCCCCGCCCAGCGGCTGGAAAGCCACTCGCTGCAGCGCTCCGTGGACACCGAGCTTCACAGGGATGCGGACCTCAGCGCTTTCTGCCTTCAGCTCTCAGCGTCGCGACCCCAGGATGGGTGCCACCCCGTCTTCTCCCGACTCCCCACCACCCAACTCCAAGAATTTGGTCCACACCACTGCACCTGGTGCTCGTACATTGGAATCGGTGCCTTCTCCTTTGGCAACCACGTTATCCATCCTTTTCTGTTTTAGTGTCTTATTTCTTCCTTCAAGTTTATTGCTTGCCAAAGACGACATCACTGAGATGCGGAGGCGGGAGAGCCTGCTACAGATGCCGACAGAGTGCAGACTGCAGGTGTCACTTAGCGCGACAAGGGCATCCGAGTAGCTGGCGATGGGTTTGTAAGAGCTACACGTTTGTCCTCCGACCTCTTGGTTTGCCTGGCCTCGTTCATGTCACTCCACATCTCCTTCTGTGTCCTCCGTGTGCTGACGTGACCGCGTAAACACCATCCCCCCTCTTTTCGTATTATTAGTACAGGACAGAAATGGTTAGTTTATCGGTTCTAGTGAGACCAAGATGGAAAGAAACGATCTGCGTAGTGGTATGTAATGCCTTTTCGTTGGGCTGGGAACAAGTGAAAATCTCTAATAAATGTCCCGAGGCTTCCAGAATCATTTTTATTCTCTTACCGGTCCATGGACCTGCCTGCGGGGGTGAGGGCTGGACTGTCGAATTTCATTCTGCCTCCCTGCCTCCCCCCTCGCCCCACAATCATTTCGGCCTGCACTAAATATGGTATAAAGGAGCTTTTTGTTGTGTTTTGCATCATTTAAATATTTGTCCTGCTTTCAATACCAAAAAGAAAAAAATGCAAACACTTTAAGGCAGCATAAACAGAATTCTTAAGAATTTAAAATATGCAATTAAAATTTGAGTATGTTTTGACTCCCAAGCACCTTGCCTCCCACCCCCACCCCCCCACCCCCGCAGGGAGCTGATTTTCTCTTTAGAAAGATCAGCTAGAAACATAGGTTT
>NW_006494609.1:23183304-23186954 GCF_000325575.1 Pteropus alecto
GAAAAAGGTCACTTGGAGGGTATAGGAAATAAAATAGGAGTTTCCCAACTTTCATCATCTTGTCCCTGTGCTAGGTGTCTAGGTGTCTGTCATTCAGGTAAGAGCATGTGAAGAGCAGCATCAGCGGAGGGCAGTCACAGCTCACTCCTCCTGCTGGGCCGGGGAGAGCAGAATAACACTAGTAATGGCCAGGGCTTGTTTTCGTTTGCGTCATAGGCTTGCTGCATAATTGGAAGATGGCGGGGAAGACGGGGAGGAGGTGGCATGTTTTGCACATCACTTTAAGGGGACACTAGGCATGATCAGAAGCTTCAGTTTCTCCTTGCTTCTCACGAGCTCCTCTCTCTTAACGGAAGTAGGCACTTGGCTGCAGCGGGCTTCTCGCTCTGCCCCCAGGTCTGTTCCTCTCGCCCCAGGCTGTTTTCCTTAGGGGTTGACCCCATCTGGCGGTGCTCGATAGCTTGATGCTGGTTCTTATGGGGCGCGCCGGCAGTGCCAGGCCTCTGTCTGTAGTCTGCACCAGCCCCTTACTTGGTTCCTGGCACCAAGTGGTCTCCAAGCCCTGAAGAGCCGCTGTGCCGGTGTTTCCAAGACCAGAGCAGCTGGGTTCTGGCTCTCTCTCCCAGGGAAGGGGGCTCGTCGTTTTCAGTTGCCAGGAGAGAAAAAGAGTTGTCTGCTTCGTGGTAGCTCCATGCAGAAGACAACACTGCGTTTTCAACTGTTTCATTACACTGTCTGCAATGATGTTGTAAGTGCAAGAGATCACTTAGCTTTAAAAGCGGAGTGCTTTGGTCTTATTTGTGTGAAACCCCCTTTTTAACATATCAAGACGGGGTGCATCAGCAGGTCGTGTTTGGATGTGCAAGGGTCCACAGTGACAACTGCTCCGGATGCAATGTTCACTTAAGCTTTGTCTTCTTAAAAATTATCAATGTGAATGTCATAATTATATATATATTTTTGTGGAAAATTTCTCCTAAGTATAAGTTATTGTGCAAATTATAGTACCATTGAGACAAATGATAGTTTTAGTTTAGAAATCCTAAAAGATATAAATTGCATTGCATATGCATTAAAAGTTCTTTTTATTTAATTTTATGTAGATGTGTAAAGTGTTAGGTAAAATTTTTTTTCACTTATCCATTGAAACACCTTGTTACTTGAATATTGTGTTGACTGGTCTGAAACAGTGATCAATTCTGTAATATAGCTCTTTTAACCAGGAAGCAAGCCTGCCTCGGCCGCGCCAGCCAGGCACTGGTGTCGTGGGAGCCAGGCGCTAGTGTGACATGCCACTGCGCTGTCTCGGTGTGTTTGTACCGAGACACCAGTTCCTCAAAATGGTTTTTGATAGTTTTTTAACTTATAAGACCCTTTGATGGTCACAAACCTCTAATCAAAAGTGAAACAGTAGTTGAGTTTTACAACTTGACTGCGGTGGACTAATGAAGCAGTTGTTTTCCGTGTATATAAAGTTTCCTCAAATACCACACCCCACTATAAGTGTGCTCATTGTCACTTTAAATTTCAACTATGCCCTATTTTTGTCTTTCTGAATATCAGATGTACTATTGGTATAATTGCATACCAAAAATAAGCCAAACAGTGCATTACACTGACTGGACCCTGCTTATGTGAGCAAAGGAAACGGGGGGCCAGCGTAGTCGAGAGCCTCCTTTTCTTTCCGTCTAGGCTGCTCCTAAATCTCGTGACCCACGATTCAGGCTTTTAAAAGCAAGTGAGACTTTGCCTCGAGTTCACTCACGGAGGTTAGCTCATCGGAACTAGCGACCCTGTGCAATGCTCCGAACCCCTCTTTCCGCCGCTCCCGGATCTCACAGCCTCTCCTAACGATCGTAAAGCACAATTGCAGTAACGTTACAGTTCGGAAGAAGGAAGGTCAGTATAGTCTATGCATGTTGTATGATAATGAGTGTTTACAGTCACCTTCTCCTCAAACAAACTGATGCCGGAGTGGGTAGTATTCCATATGTAGACTTATCAACTTTGCTAAGTGCTTTTTAGATTGCTTAAAAGTTTTTCAAGATTTTAAAAGATGTATAAGGTTAAGTTTGCAAATATAATGGAAATGCTGTATATCTTTTGAAGTGATAAAATCCACGTTGGGATTTTAAAGAAAATACGTTGTGATGATGCCGTCGTAAGTAATATTTTGATGTCTCTCTCGCCTGTTTTATATTCCAGCACATTCATCATGGTGAATGTTCATAGCATTATAATTGCTTAGCCATTGGATGATAACATTTGTTAGTGGAGATTGGAAAATTTATTTGTGAAATTCTGCAGAATTCATTTTTCTATTTCCAATATTTGCTGAAGTTAAATAAAAATTTTCAAGCCATTGATGTAATAAAATATGAAACAAAACAATTTTCTCCACCACTCCCCCCCGCCCCCCACATCCAAGCAGTGCCGGTCTGATCCCGAGGGGGTTCTTCCTTGCCTTCCGTGCTGGGCCTGGGATCTGCTGTGGAAACCCCCAGATCTGCTCCCCGTGGAGACGCAGCTGGGCGCCTTTCGATTTGGCCTGTAGCTCTGACTGAGCCACGTCCTTTTCACGGACGCTCGTCCTGGGGTTGGGGGTCAGACCGAGGTGCGCGAGTTCTGAGCGGTGCTGGAGGGCTCCCGGGTTCCCCAAGGGGGTGTTCTCCCGATCGTGGCATTGCCCTATTCAGCTTGACCAGGCGCGGGCACCTGGTGCTGGCAGAGGGGCCCGTCCTCTGCGCAGCAGGCGCCCCATCTGCTGAGGCAGCTCTGCAGGGCCCCACATCTGGCTCCCGGTGGTGACCGGCTGACAAGTGCACCTGCCTCAGTTTACCTCTTCCATCTCCCTGTTCCCCGTCACTCGCCCCTATTCCCTGGGGTCAGTTTCAGAGTCAACCTGCCCGCAAACCGTCACAGGCTCCACCTTCTGGTAGAATCTGTACCCAGACAACACATGGAAGTGAGAAGAACTTCTGCTCCCCACCAGGCCTGTCAGAGCCCCGTGACTTCTGTTGAGGGGAGAGACCTTGAGAGCACTCGCGCACCCGTTGCAGGAAAGGGGGCGTCGGCAAGTGGGTGGCGTGCTCGCGGCTCCCGTCCTCTGCAGCCTGCTCCCGTGTCCCTGGTGCCGAAGTCAGGTGTGGACACCCCCCACCCCCACCCCCCAGCAGTCAGGTTCCCCTCCCTCGGCAGGTTTACGATGCTGCTTGTTCCTCCTGCAGCTGCCTCGTGCTTGGGGCATCGTGGGGCCTAGACAAGCTCGTGGGCGATCCTGGCCCTCCCTGCCCCCGAGTGCGCTCCCCGCTGACCGCGAAGCAGCCCTCGCCCCTCTGCCGGCTCTCCCTCCCTGGACAGTCACCACCCAGGGGGCTGCTGTTGGCACCTGCGGCCCGACAGCTCCCACATGGGAGACCCCCACCCCCAGTTCCATCAGTACCCCAAAATGACACGTCCAAGACTGACAGATCTCTTCCCTCCTTTCTGATTTTGGTGTATGGCACTGTCACGTGTCCGGTCAGCAGACTAGAAACACATCACCTGCCCCCAGCCCCCAGCCCTCAGCCAATATCTGGGCCCTTTCCTGCTTAAGATGCTCCATGAGTGCCTAGAAAAACACACAGCCCTTCATTCTGCCTGAAGCCGTG
>NW_006494609.1:23187022-23205373 GCF_000325575.1 Pteropus alecto
TCACATGCTTCTCTCCGCCATCTGCGTGGCGCTGCCCCCAGGGCTTGGCGCGCTGCCATCTCCGAAGTCCTGGCATGTCACCCCAACCTGCAGTGGAGGGGCGAGTCAGGGTCTGTACTGGACTAAAATGATTTAAAGCTGCTACTTTATCCTCAGGTAACCAGTGCACTGGGAACGAAAGGCAAACGGCGAAGTGTAAGTTCCCCACCCCCATCCCCTTCACAGCCGTTGTCACCTGTGCCCTGCACATCCCTCCAGAGGGTCGAGACGTCTGCGAGCATGCACGCTCACTGGCACATGCGCACACCATCGCTTTTCCACACGAATACCACACGCTCCCCTGCGCTTCCCGCTCTCACTTGACACACCAGTTGTCCACCTCGGCGCGTACGTGTCAAGTGGCTTCATTTCTCTCTGCCGGCTCCGTGGGGTTCCAGTTTGGGGCCTGATCACGACTAAGGATTAATCTAAACCATCGTCAGTTGGCGGTCCCTGACGTATCATTTGTAACATCAGCAGACTGGAAATAACCGATGCCATTTGGCCTACGTGCAAGTGTAGCTGCAGAATAAATATCTAGGATTGGAATTTCTGGGTCAAAAAAAATCTTTGTGCACTCGATGCAAACCGCTAATTGTCATCCAGAGAGGCCGTACCGGTTCCTCCTTCCGTCTGCCGTGAACGAGGCAACTTGTCCCAACACCGTGCCCGACACCGCAGTAAACATTTCCATCTGAGGTGTTCTATACGCGTTCGGTCCCCCAGATAGTGAGCCCTTGAAGTCAAGACAGTCGTGTTCATCTTGGTCCCCAGAACCGGCAATGAGAGCCATGGAAATGCTTGTTTAAAAAGGGGAAATTGGGCGCACGGAGGAGTGAAAATAAATGCACGCTGGCCCTGTGCTGGGGACAAAAGGCCCCGTCAGTGGCCCATGCTGGATGCCCGATGTGTGGGACCCACAAGTGCCAGCACGCGGGCATCCAGATGGACAAGCTGAGGTTTGGGGGTTGGGGTGCTCATCTCTTGAGCCATCTGTTCCATTACTTATTGCCAGAGCGCCGGTGAAAAACAATCCCGATTAGCGATCTGGTGATGTTCACTGGAGCTGGGGTGGAAGTATTCTGTGGGTTCTGGCCCGTGGATCGTCCACCTCCCTGGCGTGACTCACTGTCCCCTCCCCCATAGCGAGGAGGTTGGCTGACCTGCCCATGAGCAAATGTTATGTGTTCGGGCCTGGACAGGCTGAGCAGGTGCCTTCGCGCTGAGGCAGCCCAGGAGTGCTTTTCAGAACTGAGACGTGGGAGGGGGGTCATTCTGCGTGAGGCATTCTTGGGGACGGTGTTCCAGAAGTGGTGACAGTTGGAGTGACCACTAGCCCAGGGTGTCCCAGCAGACCCTCTGGTTACGTGGGACGAAATAGCCCCCTTGCAGTCAAGTTGGGCTGTTTCTTCAACACCCGGCGGAGGGTGTTAGAGTTTCACACGGTGTTCAGCCGTCTGCACCAACTGCCCCTCTGCCCACGCTGTGTCTAGTGAACGCGGTTCTGTCAAAAGCCTTCGAGAAGACCAACCCCCTGTGGACGGGGCGGGGTCTTTGGGTCCATCAGGGGCCCACAGCTCCTTTGTCTGGGCTCCCCCGTCGGCATCCGGGCGGAGGCTTTGGCCGAGACTCATGCCAGGGGCAAGTCGACCGGTGCCACGTGGCTGCCGCTCCTGTCTGCGTTAGAAACCCCGGCCTCCTGTCCGCCCGTTCGCGGGAGAAGCTGTGCCTCTGGAGGGGCCGAGTCCTGCAGAGACTGTCACAAAGTTATGTTGCGTATCGTGGCTCCTGTTGCTCGGCTGATTGCAAAGTAAATTGAGCAACGGGGAGGTCTCACGCACACTGTGGGTGGCCATGGAGAGCGAATGACCCGTGGTTTTTAGGGATAACTACTAATTTATTAAAGTTTGCCTGGCCCCAAAGGACCGAACCTGCGTTGTTTCGATGCTCACGGCAGCCTTGCAGGTGGGGACTGTCCCTGTTTTACGGAAGAGGAAACCGAGACCCGAAGGAGAGTATCCCGGCTGCGTCAGAGATGGGACACGTGGGTTGGGACGAGAAGCAGCGAGGCTCCGCTCAGGCTCGGGTGTTCAGGAGCCTCGCTCTGCGGTGAGACCCGCTGCCATCTCCGTCACTCCCTCAGCCTCCCCAGGCTTGTTTCTCATCCACGAAGCAAGGACCACATTTTAGGGCGTGGCTCCCTTCACGGAGCCACGGGGTGGGAATGTGTCCATCGGCCTGGCTCCCTGGTTAGCAGAGACGCTCCATGTCCGGTTCCATGTCCTTCGTGGCCCAGCCTTCTGCTCTCTGCAGGCGGGTCTGGGCCCCTGTCACCTGCTGCAGGGAGGGCCAGAGCGAGCCGAGCGCTTCGCGGCTGTGGCCTGCAGACAGAGCCCGCACTCCTGCCATCTTACCCCAGACCAGTGACCTTCAAGTGGCTTTGGTGGCATACTCTGTCAGGAGGGGTCAACTGGCCATACGCGCCGTGTGTGCGTTCACGCGTAAGTTACACGCGCAGTTCCTGTGATAACTGTTCGACGCTGGTGAAGATGACGAGCAGTTTCCCCCTATACTCGCTCTTCTAGGCGGTGACATTGACAGTTCCCTGCCACCATTCTGAGGCGTGGACTACCCTGTGCTGTTTAACGGGCGGGTCCCACTGTTCAGAGGAGGGAACCAAGGACAGTTAAGTGACTTGCTTCAGGTCGCTCAGCTAGCAGGTGGCAGGCTGGGCCGGAGACAACTCACTGGGCCTGGCTGCTGTGGCTGCCGGTGAGTGGGCTGAGCTGGGACAGGAGGACAGAGCTGGGGCCTCTTCGTTTCGGCTGCACCCGCAGCTGGTCCTGCCCTGAGGCTCCCCACAGCCACCTGCAGCGAGCAGCCCCCGGTTCCCGTGGCCTTCCCTGCCTTCAGCCTCCTGCTGTGCCCACCTCCTGCTCGGTCTCTCGCAGGCCTGGATTCTGTCACCTCCCGCCATTCCCTCAGGTGCGACCCTGTGACAGCAGAGCACCTGCCCAACCCTGGGTGGTCCCCACGGCTGGCTCGACCTGGCACCAGCTGAGAACTGGTCATTTCTGCTTCACCTCTCCACGCTGCCCAAGATGGACACTGCCGTTTCTCCACCCTGTCCTTTCCAGGCCCGTATTGAGGTCCCTTGCTCCCCAGAGTGTGACCCTGTGTCGTCTGCAGCCCTGAGACACTGAGCCCAGCAGCACAGCCTCCACAGCGGGGCTCATCCATCATTCTGCCCCGGTCTGGCCCTGACCACAGGGTGGCGCTCATGACCTCTGACGCCCCTGGGAGGAAGGTCTTTTAGAGTAATGGCTCCAGTGAATCCTGTCTCTGAGTGTCCCTGCCTTGTGTTGTCACCTGTCCCGACTCTGGGTTCACTCGTTGACTCGCTTTGCTCAGTGGAACCTTAGCAAGCAGGACACGAGAGTTAGGGCTGGTCTTCTCTTGCTTCTGAGAACCTTGTCATCCTATGACGAAGCCTGGGACAACTTTCTGGAGATAGGTAGCCCAGCCGACAGCCAGTGCAAACCATAGACTTGCGCGCGAGGCCACCCAGGCAGCCGGAGAACCGCCCAGTTGAAGCCAGTCCAAAGTGCTGACCGATGGGACCCGACCGGATCAGGAACAAACAGTGACTGCCGTCTCAAGCCACTGAGTTTCAGAGTGGTGGCCGCCTGCAGCGAACAGCCGAGGCGTGGCAGAGAACCGGGACCGGGGAATGCGTGACAGGTGCAGACCGCAGGAAAGGGCCGGGTGCTCGGACCCGTGATGCCTGCCTGGATCCACAGCTCTCAGAGCCCACGTCGCATGTCCCTTGGAGGAAGCTGCGGGCTGCTGGGAGAAGAGCGTGAGCCCCCGCGCGCCTCCGACGCTGGGGCGGCCACCCCCTCTGGCTCTCGGGGCTGACAGTGACGGTACACAGTCCCAGTGTGACACTTCACTGCAGACAAACTCTCGCAGCCCCTTGGAACTATTCCTCTAGGAACAAGTCCCGGGACAAGCCCCAGGACTGCAGCCCAGAGTCCGCAGAGCATGTTTATTGGGGGTGGAGGTGGCGGCTGGGTCTCTCCTGGCAGCCCCGCCCGCCCCCCGCACAGCCCTCCAAACTGAGGACGGTGGGGCCTGTCAGTTGGCTGTCTTTTGCGTTCAGGAGATTCAGAACTAAAGGCCTCCCTCCTGCCCTCGCCCGCATCCTTCAGCCCGCATTCCGGCCAGGTCGGGCTGGAGCGCTTCCCAGCTCTGGGGCCAAGGTGCACCTGGCTTAGGTTCTGCTGCTGAGTCGCTGTGACCTTAGGCTCGCTTCTTCATCCCTCGGATTTGCCCCTCCCTGTGATGGGGGTGCCCCGGTGAAGAGGTGGCCACCCAGCTGCCACCACATCAGCTAAGCTGGAAATAGGGTGCAGGGCAGAACAGGGCCAGGGGGCCTTCCCTGTCTTCTGGGAGTAGCCAGTAGGACCAGTGCTCCTGCAGGCCTGTGCAAGCAGAGTGCTAGGGACCAGCAGGCTCTGCACAGCCCCTGGGCTCCCTGGGGACCCTGAGTCAGGTGAGGCAGCCGGCCTGGAGATCCGTGCTGCCACGTAGGCTCGGGGGAGTCACTCATCTCCAGGACGCGTTTGGTTGTTGCCAGGTGCTTACTGGGCCCTGAGCTCGGCAGTGGGAGAGAGACCGTAGGAGCATGAATTCCAAGGGGAGACGAAGGGACAGAAACATCCACGCCAGCGAGAGAGCCACGACGAGATGCGTTGCTAGGACGGGCCAACAGTTAACCACAGGCCTCGTCCCATCCCAGCCCAGCGCCTCCTGCCCTGTGTGGAGCCCAGGAAGACCGCATCAGTGGCCTTGGTTTGGCTTCAAGAGTCTGAGCCCGACCTGCCAGGGTCATGACCCATCCATGAGCCAGGCCTTTGTGCCTGATGGGTGTAGCTAGTGAGTGGGTCCAAGGCTTCGGCGATGGGAAGGCAGAGGGTGGGGCTGGCCAGGGCGGCATGACCGAGGCTGGGACGTGGCCTACTCTTCCCTGCACACCCACCTCAAAGCCCAGGTCGTGGTCTCTGGACACCATTTCCTGGTAAAAAGGTTCCAGGAATCTGGCGACGTGGCTGGTTTCAGATATTGCAGGAAGTGTACGGAAGAGCCTGGGAATCATGCCAAAGGAAAGAAGCACCTGGACTAACGGGGCTGTGTCTAAAGCACTCGGAAGCCAATGTAAAAGGCCTGTCGCTGGTGCCACATGGACCGATTTGCCATCGAAACCATTATGAACGATAGATTAATTGAAACAGTAAATATAAGAGTCCAAAAGTTTATAATGCTAGAACAGCCATAATAAAACACGACTGGAGACTAGAGAATATTGGACACACATTCGACTTTCCTATCTAAACTATTTCAGGAAAATCAAATCATCGGGGGGTAAAATTTCCTTATAGAAGAATTCCAGCTGATGCAGAAGGTCACAGAACGAGACAACTGCTTGTTCGCAGCCCCTCACGAAACCGTGGGTCTGGTCTCGGATCGTCAACAGCTGCTAAAACCATCAGCCGGAAGGTTAACAGAACTTTGTAACAGAGGCTGAACCTGAACCTGGCATCAGCCTTAGCATTGAAAACCTGGACCCTGGAGAGGATTCTGGGAAGATGGCAGACTAGGAACCAGCGGGGATCCATCTCCCATCCTGGGACAGCGACTGCCCGGCAGAATCTCTGCCATAACTATTCTGGAACTCTGGAGTCTACTGAAGCCTGGCAACATCCCGGGCAAGTCTCGGACAGCGAGTTACGATTAGTCTCCGGCAGCTTCAGCTCATCGCGTGATAGCAGCTCCCGGCCCCGTGTGCTCATTCTAGGAGCAGTTTGCACACAGCTCGTGGGAACAAGGCCCCTGTCCTTCAAGTATCAGGATCCGTGTTCTGATGGCTGGTTGCTGCTTCTGATCATCGAGGCACAAACAAAGGCAGACAGTTGTCATCGCATGTGCCAACGTTGGTGCAAGCCCCTCCTACTCAACCGGAAGCAACATCCAGGGGACTTAAAGGACCAGCACCTCCCCCAACTACGTACAGCTGAGTGACGGAGGGCTGAGGCGTCCTTGGCTTGCGCTTTCAGAGTAGTTTACCCTTGAGTGACACAAATCCACGTGAGTCCTCTCGTATGTGGATTTTTTCAGTAAGCATCCAGTTGGCCCTCCTCTCCCCAGGTTTCACATCTGCAGATATGACCAACCACTGATTGAAAAGAAGTATTTTCCGTCCAAATTCGGGAGTCCTCGGATGCGGAAGGCCAGTTGTATGCGTCATTCAAGGCCATTTTGTATAGGAACTTGAGCATCCACGGATTTGGGTGTCTGCAGTGGGGGCTCCCAGAACCAATGCCCCACGGATACCAAGGGACAACTGTAGTTGAGTTTTTGGGGAGTCGAAAGTTATATGCGGATTTTTGACTGAACGGGGGGTGGGTGCCCCAAACTCCCTTGTTATTTAAGGGTCAACTGTATCTAACCAGCTTCCAGTAGAGAAGCCACGAACAGAATTTGTCATTTGAATACAGGCACGTTAACTACCCAGAGTCACCACAATGTATTATCTAAATTGTCCAGTTTTCAACCCAAAATTAATAGACACACAAAGAATTGAGAAGGCGTGATTCATGATCAATAAGACGACGATAGACATTGACTCCAAGTGGACGGGATGTTGGATTTAACAACGACTTTAAACCACCTATGGTAAGTATGTATCAGTGAGTAAGGGGTAACGATTCTAATGAGTGAACAGATAAGGAAGCTCCAAAGAGAGTTAAAAACTGTTAAACGTTTTTCTAGAGCTGCTCAGTATGAAAACTACCATGAAAATGTGTGTGTGTGTGTGTGTGTGTGTGTGTTGGTTTGAATAGCAGATTACATGTAATTGTCTCAGAAGGGTCAGGAGACACATTGGAAACTGCCCCCAAATTCTGTGGAAAACATTAAATTATAGGTCCGAGAGTCTCAGGGAACCTAAGTGGAATAAGAACAATGGACTCCACCCCTGGGGACATCGCGGCCCAACGGCTGAAAGCCACGGAGGGTGGGAACGCGTCGAAAGCAGTGAGAACAGAGTGTGTGGCGGGGAGACAGTCGTGTGATTGGCAGCTGACTCCTTGACAAGAACGGGAGACGGAACGCTTTGGCATGTCACACGGTCGAGTGCTACAATTCAAGACTGCCAAACAAGGACTCTCATCTAGCGACATCGTCGAAATGACAGCAGAGTGGGGACATTGTCAATAAACAAAAATTGGAAGAACGCGTCCCAGGTGGACCTTCGCCACAAGAAATGCTGACACTAGTTGTTTATGGCAAAGGGAGGTGACCGCAGATGACAACACAGATGTCTGAGTAGGAACGGAGGTGACCCCAGATGACAGTGGAGATGTCCGGGTAGGAACAGAGGGCATGGAAGTGGTAAGTATGTGGGTGAAACACTAGATGTGTCCTTCAAGATCCAGTCAGAAGAGAGAAATCACTCTGACAAAGAATTATAAGTTAGTGAGAGGTGGCTAGCTTCTGGAACAGGTCAGAACACTAAGGACTGCAGGAACGGCAGATGCGGAAAGTGGCTGGTGCATCTTGTGCTCAGGGAAATGAGAACTGGGAGGAGGTGGTTCTTCCCCACACGCACCTGGCCGTGGTGCAGACACCTGATCGAAGCTGGCTGAGGCTGCTTCTGAGGAAGCGACCCCCACCCCCGGCTTAGCCAAGACATCTGTTGGAGGGTGAGCGCCAGAGGGCCTCCTGCAAGCTGCTGGCAGATGTTTCAGGTGGACAGATGCACCTGGGAACCAGGAAGAGAAGCTCTGGCCTGGCTAGTGGCCTAGCAGTGGCCCGCTAGTGCCCTCTGTTGACAAAACCTAGCATTGCTCCAGCAGGCCAAAGGAGCGCATGGTCCAGTTCCGGCCTCACAGGGCCAGGCAAAGAAGGGCCGACTTGGAGCCGAGAGATGATAAACTGGCACGAGGTGTGTGTACTTCTCCTTTTCTTAACTCCTTTAAAAGACAGCACGGTTTAAAACAAAAGGAACAACACCGTCCTTGTGTTTATAACGCAGAGGTCGTAAAGGTGACCACAGTCCCGCTTAAGGGCAGGGCGAGGGGCCGTGTACTCCTGTAATCCAGTACTAATTCTATGTAGACTGGGATAAATTAAAATGCGTATTTTAATCTCGAGCTACCATTGGTAAACAACATACGCAAAGGCGTATAGCTGAAATCCAACAGGAAGATCATGGAATTCTAAAGAAATAATTGCCTTAACACAAGACAGGAACAGGAACCAGAAGGGAAGCAACACCAGCGGCCACGGGGCAGATCTAAGCCAAGCCAGCTGCAGCCCCGATTCCATGCAGGTGGAACGAACATTCCAGTTAGAAGGTAAACTTCGTCGGAGTAGAGAAAACGCAGATCCGGCTCTACGCCGCCTCGAGAGACGCGCTTGACACGCAGAGGCACAGTGGTGGTGAGTGAAAGTGCGGGAAGAGGTAGACCTCACGAACAGTGAGCCTAGGAAAGCGGGGGGGTGGGGGAGGTGGGGGTAGTAGTTACATCACACGACACAGACTTTAAGGCAAAGCACGTTACTAGAGACACGGGGACATTTCGTGACGATAAAAGGGTCAGCTCGTCGGGAAGACAAAACAGTGACAAGTGGGTGCGCACCGAATAACAGCTTCAAAAGGCAGGAAGCAGAACCTGGCAGCTGGAGGGAGGAGGCGAATCCGCCACTGTAGCTGGGGATTTTAACGTCCCTCTCACAGGACGGGTAAAGAAATGACATGGAACTGCTCACAGGAAACTGGGAGCCCACAGAATCTGAGAAGGCCGAGATCCAGTGGCCCCGCTGCCAGCAACAGCCCCCAAATCTCAACCGAAGGCCACCTCTGTGAAGACTGCGTGGCCTCAGCACGGGCGCCGCGGCTGGACTCAGGAGCGGGACCGCTGGGCCTGGGCCCTGACGCCTCGCCATCACGGACTGCACGGCGGCTGTAATTACGTCACATGGTGTCATCGTCCCTCCCATGTGCTGATTAGAGAAATTAAGGACTCGCTCCAAATCCCACATCAAGGAGATAACACAGGCAGGATTTGAACCCAGGCCCAGGTTACTCCCTGCTGCTGACCTGTCAGGACGGGGCCCTCCAGGCCGCCGAGGCTCCCGTCTCTGGTGCTATTGTCCCTGTGGGCTCGAGAGAAAGGCTGGGTGGGTGCCCAGCAGTGAAGTCCATGTGGGCCACCTGGAGTCACCGCAGGAAGAGCCCAGCTGGGACTCGAGGTCTGGGGGCGAGGGGAGGGGCGGAGTTGGCAGAATGAGGGGCTGTCAGGCTCTACCGCACATGCCTGTGTCCCCGGGGGGCGGGGGTGGCTTCAGAAGGGCCCTCCCCAGTGGCCCAGGCAGCGTGGGGCAGGTCAGGGTGTCTCCGCTTAGCACGATTTGGGCAGGAGATGCCTGTCCCCACCCCTGTCCCCACCCCATTCCCTGGCTGCCTCTTGGGTGCTTCCCAGGGAAGGTGGAGTGAGGCCCCCAGGGGCTGCCTGGCTGGAGGTGAGCCCAAGACCCTGGGCTCCAGAAACTTCCGGAACAGATGTGACGATAGCGAGTCCCCGCATGCAGGTAGGGGTGCGGGGAGGGGAGCCCAGTGACTTTTGGGCCATCGCTGTGCCCAGGATCTCCTGGAAGCCTTGGGGTACAGTCTCCAAGAAGCCATTTTGGGGGGCCCTGGGGGGTGGGCACAGGGTAGGGGATCCCTGTGAACTTCAGCTTGGCCCAGGAGAAGTCTGGGAGCAAATCCCTGCCTTGGTCTTCAGTCCACTCCCGAGGGACATCAACTGTGGTGGCAGTCCCCAGACACTGAGGAGAAGGGCCCCTGGAGAAACGAGCTGCCCCCCCGCCTGTGCTCCCCCTGTCAGCGAACACTGCTGTGCATGTCCCCGAGGACTCTTTGGTCCTCTGCTTGGACCGTCGGCATTTGCAACCTGTGTTCTGGGCATAAGGAGTGACTCAGGAGCAGGGGCTGGTCCCGGGCAGGTGGGGGCTCCGTGGCAGGTGGCGGGGCCTGCTCCAGGCGCCCGCCTCCACCTGGACGTCTCCTGGGAAGCAGGTGAGCACGGGGAGCAGTGGGTTACACCTGCGCCCGTTAGACCTGCGCCGGAGTCGGCTGCAAATGCGCCCCCACCAAGGAGGGGGTCCTTGGGGGAGTGTGCCACCGCTCAGAAGGTTCCGAGGTGGCAGAAGCCCTGGCGGCTGCCCAGGGCCAGCCCCTCCTGTGCCTGCCTGTGTCCTTAGGCCACTGAGCGTCCCGGGGCACATCTGGACAGGATAGAGGGAGAGAGCAGAGGTCCCGTGAGGCTGGCCGGGACGGGCTCTGGGCTTCCACCGGCCACAGCCTGTTCGGGCTTCACGTGTGCCAGGCAAAGAGATCTCAGGTGAATGGTGACGATGACGTGAGCCACGGGCCTCCGAGGGGGCGCCGGCCCGTTCACCTGCCCTTTGCTCCAAATGGGCACACGGAGCAACAAAGCACAGAGCTGCCTGGTGTCTGCTCAGAGCGCCTCCGACAGGGCGGGCAAGGGAAGGGCCATTTGCCTGGCCAGCACTGCAAAGCCTGGGCGGAGAGGGCCCGTGGGGACAAGAGCATGGTCTCGCACCGGCCCTGCCAGGCTGTCAGGGTGCCGGAGTGAGCGACAACCCTTTGAGGGCACCGCTGCCTTCCTCTCTCCCATCCTCCACTCCCCACCCAGTCTCTCTTCCCCTACACCCAGCCAGCGCCTGGTGCAGACGGAGTGTCTACACCGGCTGCCGAAGCGTGTGCAAGGAGCTTCTCGTAGGCCAGGCTGTGTGCCTGGTGTGTGCGGCACCCGCAGTGGGTGCTTAACAGATGCTTGACGCTGGAGGGAGAAAGGCAGTCTTGGGGACAAGGCTGGGCTGTGGTCACACACTCAAACCTGTTTCGTGTCATCAGCTTCTTAAGGGGGCACCTGGGGTTCTCTACCCCCAAATCTGTGCCTCCTGGCAGCGTGCCTGGCCCAGCCGCCACCCTGGCCACCCACCGGGGCCCGGTCCCCAGGTGCCTGGCGCTGTGGCGCTCTGTCCCAGGCCCAGGAGCCAGCTGCTGCCACCGCTGATGTAAAGGAAGCCTAACGCAAACCCCTGTGCCCTCGGGCTGTCCGAGTCACCGCCACGAGCTGTGATATTTTGAAAACATAAGCTCGGTGTCAAAGAGCGTGGCCCAGCCCTCCGCCCCAGACGTCTGGCGCCCGGATACCATATTTTGGTGACCGAACCTTTTTAGCCTGCAGAGCATGTCCCTTCCAAGAGGCCTGGGAGTCAGAATCTGCCAGGCGGCAGCCTGTTCTCATCAGCTGCGCGGGGACACGGGGTGTGGTGAGCCTGGAGCGCCGGGGCGGTGGTCCTGGCCTCTGTCCCCTCTGTCCCGGGACCAAAAGGCTCACACCCAGACTCACCCATTCGTGTGGCCTGACTCACGTCCACCTCCCCCCGGCGCCCTGTCCCTGCTCTGGAAATATTGGCCACAGAGGACCAGGCCCTCTGTTGACCCCTGAGCCAGATTCCAGGCCCAGCAGCACCCTGTCCCTGTGAGGTCAGACTCACGGTGCCCAGAGCCAGCGGAGGAGGCTATACCCCGAGAGATCGCAGTCGGTGCAGGCGCAGGGGAACCCGTCATGGCTCCAAAATCCAGGGCACTGCTTCAGGGACTGGAGTCAGCCCTCAAGCCGCCGGGCCTGTCCCTCGTTCTTCTGGGCCTGATTCCCAGCCCCCAGTGGACTGGTCCCAGCCGGAGGCCAGATCCGACCCTTCTTCATGCCCCCTGCGTCTCGGTCCCGCTGCCCGCCCGTTCGACCCCCTGTGCTGGGGTCCACCTGCCTATTCCTGTCCCACGCCCGCTGGGCAGCCAGGCGGGATGGCTTCGGGGGTAAGGCCTCAGCTATTTTTAGTGCTGTAAACATGGTTTGCCAGCCTCTTGGCCCCAGAGACACCCTCCCCCAGAGTCATGGCCCGGGCCTTGGCTGTCACGGGTCCCTCTAAGGCCTGGAGAAGAACCTGTGAGATTTCCTGCAGAGTCTCCTCCGCCTCCAGCAGAAATCGGCCCTGCGGTCCCAGCTCCCCGAGTCAGCGATTTCTGCCCGGAGCGGGGCGTCCGGGCCACACTCAGCAGCAGTGCGACCAGTCTTAACCCCGGAATCAGTGCAGTAAAAAGCCGGGCCCTGTGCGTGAGCCTCACGTGTCCTCACGCTGCCACCATTGCCGCCACCGGCTGCTCCACACGGTGCCGAGCTGCACGCAGACGAGAGGAGCCTGTGTGGGGACAGCTCTCGATGTCACCTATTTTGTGTGTGTTTCTTACCGTGTTGGTGCATTAGCATTTCCCAATTTATTAAGACGGCCCAGGCAACAGCTCGCAGGCGCCAGTCCCAGGGGAGGGGGAGGACCGCCGTGTGTGGCCGCACATCAGCGCCTGTCCCCAAAGCCTCGGTGACGCTTGTGTGGGCAGCCCCCACCACACACGGTCTTCTGAACGGCTGGCCTGGCAGGAGCGGCCATCTCTGCACACTGCTCACCCGCCCACCTGCCCCGTGAAGTCTTTCTGGCTAAGGGGTCTGTTTTCCCAAAGCAGGCAGGGGGCCCGAGGGCACTGGCAGAATGTCCTGGGTTTTTGCTCGAATTAGCCAGAAAACAGCAGGGAGCAAGGTTTGAGATACGTGAATATTTGTGGCTGTGCAAGCCCAGAATCAACAAACAATAATCAGCAAATCAACAAAAATTATACCAATAATCAACAAACAATAATACACCAGGAATCCAGGAGTAATGAGTGCGACTCAGCATTTTGTCATTTCCCCGCCCATTCCTGCCCCTCCCGCAGGGTTCGCCGGCACCGCCCTGAGCCGAGCCCCGTGGCGGGCCCTGCAGCCACAGCCCAGGCTCTGTGGGGTCCGTCCTCAAATCTGAGGGGGTCGTGGGGTCTGCTCTTACTCCCCGCTCTTAATGAGGATTGGGGGCTCAGAGGTCACGGCTGGCCGGCCAGGGTCCCGGGAGGCAGAGGGTGAGCAGGAAGCGGGGTGCGGGCAGCTCCTCTGGGAGAGGATCCTGGCAGCAGAGAGACCAGGACCGAGCCACTGCAGGCACAGTGACGGAGCCCGTCACCTCTGTAAGCTCTGGAGCTCAGTCCAGGGTTGAGGGGAAGGGGACTTTGGAATCATCTAGCAAGCACCTCGGATGGGAGATGCAGCTCAGAAGTCGGGGAGCCTGGATGTTTAGCTGAGGACGCTGGTTGAGGGAGATAGCACTTTGGCACTTTGCCGTGTGCAGGCTGGGTGGCCTTCCCGGCTTTAGAGAACCCCACGACCCCTGGGGCTGGAATCGGCCCTCAGCCAGCTTGGGCCTGACCCGGGAACTGGCCTCGTCCAGCACTGTCCACCCCGCTGTTCAGAAACCCAGATGCAGGACAGGGGCACCGAGAGAGCAGGTCAGACCACAAGGTCTTGAAGATGACAGTAAGGTCTGCTCCTAGGAAAGGCTCCACAGAGTTCAAGGTCAACAAAACCTTTTGCTTGTCCGCCACAGCGTGTACTCCAGGAGCTCCCAGAAGGGGCCCTGCAGGGAGCCAACTGCCCTCGGCTCAGTGTCCCTGAGGCCAGGCGACCCCCTGCCAGGAGGTGGTTTCAGAGCGGGGCACCCCACTCGGATGAGCCTGCACCCATGGGGAGGCGCATTCCAGGACAGCTCCATCAGGGCTGGGGTGGGGGAGGAGTCAGGGCCTGGGGTCGGGGCTCAGGGTGGGGGGAGGAGTCAGGGCCTGGGGTCGGGGCTCCGGGTGGGGCTGTTGAGTGGACTCCCCGGGCCCAGGGGAGGATTCCAGGGTTGTCAGAGGTGGAGGGTGAGGACGAGCCGTCTAAAAGCGGCTGCGTTTCATGCCGTGTACTTGAGTGGTGCGTGTTGGGAGCTGGCTCCCTGGCCATGTCGCCTGCCATGTGGAGGCGGCACGGCCCGGCCTCCACCCGAGCTGCGCTGCCCTGAAGCTGTGTGGCCCTGTGCCAGGTACTTACCCCCTGTCTGGGCTTCGATGTTCTCATCTCTAAACCAGAGACGCCGGGACCTGCCGCTGGCAGCCGTGAGGATTAAGGGAGATGCCCCCGGCGCTCAGGGAGCTGGGCAGCGCGCGGCGGGAGGGCCGCCATCAGCAGTGGTGTTAGTGGTGTTCGCATCAGTTGAGGACAGCGGCCCTTAGCTCTCATGGCTTTGCATGGCTTCTCTTATGGCCCACATTCAGGGGCTGTGGTTGATCGGCGCCCACGTCCCCTCCTGGTCCCTTGTCACACTCCCTCCCTCCTTCCCCACCAAGGTTTGAATCCTGGGAAGGGTCAGATGGCTTAGGCCACCACCCAGGGCCAGGCGCTCCTCGTCCAGAGGCTGGAGGCAGGTCTGGAAGGCGGGGTGTGGGTGGAGGTGGGAGGAACAGCACCCCAGAATGTGGGGAGCAGCTTTTCTTTAACCCAGAGATAACGCAGGAAAAAAAGCATTGGTGGAGTTTTCGTCCCAATTCAAAATTAACTTTATTGATATCCACAGACAGATGTTATACACTCACAAGACATAGGACTTCCCAGATAGTTGCCCAGGTGCACTGGCCTGCCAGATTATCACTAGAATGTTCTCTTGGGGTAAAACTGAGTTTGGTAGGCCCCAAGCTGTTCACTGGGCCTGAGGGCCATCAGCGTGGCTGCAGCCTGTTTGCTGGGCCACGTGACCCTCTGGACACCCCAGCTCCACCCCTGAACGTCCTCCCCTCCAGACTTCTCTGGCAGCGTCGTCTCCTGCTTTACCTGCTAACCAGGGCCCAGGCTAGCTCCCCCATACACCTGACGCCCCGTCCAGCCCTGGGCCCATCTGCCCCACTGCACTGGCTCGGCCCCTCCTCAGACTCCTGAGGACTCCCGGCCCTTCCCAGAGGCCGCCAGTCTCCAGCCTCGGCCCCCACCTCACTCGCCAGGGGCGCCCACCTTCCCTGGAGGGTTCCGGCCTCTGCGCGCCAGGGAACAGGTTTTGTCCAAGGTCTTCTGGAACCTCCCGTCTGGCAAGTGCGGCTCTGGTCCTGCCTCCTGTCGTGGTCCTGGGGCCCCCCTGCCTGAGGACCCTGCTCCGCCAGATAGAAAGTGGTCACGGTGCCCCCAGGGCGAGCGGCGCCCCCGTGTCCGGCCCCGGCAGCCGGGGCCAGCGCTTCGTGGCCGCATCCTGCTCCTCCCCAGAGGCGCCTACCGCAGTCGCCCTCTTACTGGCGCAGTTTGGGTAGTGTCGGCACCCTGACGGGACCCACGTGACGGACCCCCGACACCCTCAGAATGCCCTCTGGCTGCCGCTCCACAGCCTTGGGGCCCCACTTTTCTCGAGTCTTCTCCGGGACTCCCCCCTCCCCCAGCCTCAGCCACAGCGCACCTCAGAAAAGCCGCCCCAGGCCTGGCTTCCCTGGAGGGCTCTCGCCCTGTCTCGTCTGTGGGACGGTTTAGATAAGGTCTCCTGTCTGTGTGTGCATGGGACCCATGTGCACCGATTGCCCATGTGGCCCCACCTACACAGGGACTGTCCCCTCCTGCACGGGCCTGTCCCCTGGACGCCCTGGCAGGGAGGGAAGTGGCTGAGTAACTGTTCCCTCCTTCTAGAAACTCACTTGTTCGGCATTTCCTGGCTCCTGCTTGTGCCCGGCCATTCTCCCATGGTCCTTGGCTTCTCCTCCTGGGTCCCCATCTCAGTGGGTGGCACTACCACCCGCCTGGCCACCCAGACCCCAATCCTGAACGTCCCCAGTTTGCCATCCTCGCTTCTCAGCCCATCAGCCGGTCTGTTCTGCCTTCAGCGCCAGTCCCCAGTGACCCTGGGCCCAGAGTGCAGGTACACACCTATACTGACCACATCGTGTGGATGTCCTGTTTCCCCACAACAAGGAAGCCCTTTAAGGGGGGGGCCAAGCCCCCTTTACCCTCACATGGCGACAGACACGGCCTTGGCCCACAGTCGCCACTCTTGAGTTTTCTGCTCAGCTGCACTCAGGCCTTGAGACCCACTCTGGAGCAGAGTGCCACATTGGCGGCAGTCTCCGAAGGACTGAGTTGTGTTGCTGTGGGGGCGCCGGGAGGTCCAGGCTGGTGGCCCTTGATTTGCCAGAATCGTTCTACGCCCAGCACTGCTGGCTTCAGCCTTTAGGGTTCTGGGTCAGATTTGCAAAGAGCCCTACATCATGCCCACAAGACGCCCCGCCTGGCACTCAGCGGGACCCCGACCTGTACGGTTGAGTGGCATGCAGGCAGAGACTGTCCCGTGCAGAGTGCGGACGCGGCTCCTGTCAGGTACATTTGGAACCGGACCGTAAGAGCGGATGGGAGAGAATGCACATCTGGGCCCCAGAACGCCGGCGAAGAGAACATGGACTTGATCCAGCCTGCTCAGTCTGCCTTCCCTTCTTTCTGTTGTCCATGACAACGGCTTCGCCCCACAGGACATCTACACGCTTGTCATGGAGGAACCCGCTTGGAGGGACCCACCTGGAGGGCCCTGATGCCCAGAGAGGCCGGCAGGACAGCCCACAGATGGATGCCAGCTGAGCCCTGCTCCAAGTGCTGACTTTTAGAGGCGATGAGCTCACTGTCATCCAGTGAGACTAAATTCCAGTGTAAATAAATATTGCGTTCTTGGAATATATATAAATCCTTATTTTGGGATTGGCCAAATGGTGTCAACATCTGATGTCTGCATGATGTTTTTTCTGCCTGTCAGCGTGTCTTGGGGACAGTGGTATACTGGGAAGGTCGGTGACTTGACCAGTGTCACTGCAAACAACAGTGCCCTGAGAGAAGAAGAAAATAAACTTAGAAAGCCCAGGACTTGAAAGCCAGTTCCTTTGGCAACAGCACAGAAAAGAGTGGGTGGCCCCGAGAAGTCACCTGAGGACACCACAGGGCCAAACACGCCTTTTTATTTATTTTGATAGGTAAATTTAGTTTTAATTATTTAAGAGAATACTTTGTGAGATATTTTCAAAGAGAAATGAGATCTTAATAATCTGAGCTCTCGTCAGGGCCCTCAGCTATTAAATCTTTACAAATCTATGCTGGAAGCCCGGTGAGGGGCTGGGTTTGGAGGACCGTGAACTTGGGGCATGACTGAGCAGAAAGTGGTGGCTCAAATGTGGTAGAGGCTTCATGTTCAATCAAGAGCAAGGGCTGCTTCCTGGCAAAATTGCGGGAGAAAGCAACTCTGACAGTGAGAGTTGATAATAGGGAAACTGAGGCAGAGGTGAACTCAATTGTCAGAATCAACAAGGCCACCTGAGGAGACCCGGATGCTGCTGGCTTAATCTCACTCTTGCTAAAGTTAACCCCACTGTAAAATTGGGGAATTCCAGCCCCTTGGGGAAAGGTTGAGTTGGAGTTATTTTTACCACCCCAAGGTAAATGATGCATGTCCACTGGCTGTACATGTCACCAGGGCCTTATTTCCGCCCCCTGAGTCTCTCCTTCCCCCTCCCAGGTGCTGGGGCTCATGAAAACCGAAGGAAGCTCGGCCTCAGGACTCGCTGGGCCTCTGGCCACAGCGCTGCTTCCTGCTGGAAAGGAAGGCCCAGCTAGGGCCTTGTGGCTTCTCTTTCTTCGAGTCCCCTGTCCTCACCTCAACGGCTTCCATCTCTGGGCTCCACCCCGCCCACACTGCTCTCAGGTCTCCCCAGGATGTGCTACAGGGGACTCAAACTGCACATATCCAAGCTCATCACGGCCCTTTCTCCCCAGACCCACCCCTTCTGAGTCTCCCGCCCAGGTGGCCTGGAGAAGCCTCAGCATCCACTGCACCATCTCATTCCTCTACGTTCAGGTGGTCACTAAATCCTGCGGATAACAGAGCCCAAATCCACCTCAGTGCAGTCCCAACCTCCCGCCTGCCAGCTGGAGGCCTGGCCTCTGCTCAGCCCCTCAGCGCTGCCGTCCTCAGACCTAGCTGGTCGCAGCAGCTGCCAACTCTGCCATGGCTGCCTTGGTCCCTTGCCTGGAGCCCCCTGACTAAAAAGGGGCCGAGCATCCTGTCAACCCTCCCTCATGGTCACCTCTGCCTGGAATCCACAAATAGGATTCGGACCTGCCCCGACCTCCCCACCGCAGCTAGCAATGACCGCTCGGAGATCCTGCTGCATCCCGAGCGCATGACATGCTGATGTCTTTTTGCCCCGGCCCATCTCGGTGGGTTGCCCGAAGCCTCTCCTCTCTT
>NW_006494609.1:23205388-23216536 GCF_000325575.1 Pteropus alecto
TCTCCTCGCTCTCCCTCCTGCCCGCAGTGGTCTCGACAGGCAGCTTAACCGCCGCCTCCTCGTAGAATGACTGACTGACTGAATGAATGAATGCATGAGTGAATTCTCCAGAAGGAGATGTGGCCTGTTCTTCCTGTCACCTGCAAACATCATCATCATGGACTCATGGCACATCTGAGATGAAGGGATGTGGAAATCCTCTGGGCCTCTCCACTGACAATGGAGAAACTGAGGCAGAGTTGAGAGCAGTCCCCAGCCTCCTCGCTTCCAGGACAGGCCAGAGTCTACAAGGCTGCAGTCCCCAAAAGGGGACCCCAACCTGCAGATGGGAGCAAACGCCTCTTGTAGGCCTTACCAGAACCTTCTCTCTGGCAGCTCCTCCCCAAGGGACCATCCAAGGAGAAGGATGTGACACTGGCTCGGAACTTCCGGGAGAACTAAGAAGAGTCACCGTGTTGGTGGCTTCTGACATCCTCTCTTGTTGGCGGCAAGGACAAGGCTCACAAAGGGAAGATTCAAGTGAACGGCAAAATCCCCACGCAAGCAAGGCGTTTTTCTTGTTCTGGAAGACAGTCCTGGAGGCCGGCGCGCGTATCACTCCCAGCTGGAGAAGACGCACCCTCTGTGTAAGCGTGCGTGAGAAAGCAACGCCGGGGCGGACTCAGAACCCTGCCGGGAAAACGTGCCCACCCGCCGTCCCTACGCAGACGTCAGACACCCCGTATCTGCGAAACGCCCCTCATCGTTGCGGATCGGGGTTCTCTGTGCCTCACCCACTGTCGCACTGGACCTTTTCACTTGCAAGTAAAAGAACCCTGAGCCACCGGCTTAAAGATAAGGAAAGCATGCGACTTTTCCCAAGGAAGGGCAGTTCTAGTTTGACCAGTTCGCGCCTCAGTGGCATCTCGAAGGGCCATTCTCTCACCCTTTTGCCCTGCCATGTTCGGTGAGTCCCTGAATGGTTTCAAAGTGGCTAACACGACTCTCGGTGTCACCTCAGAAGGAACCCTCAGCACAAGAAAGGAGACTGTCTTTGCCCCTGTATCGTTTTATCAGCCAAGAACCTTTTCCCAGCATTCTTCACTAGCCAGTGTCTCACATCCCATTGGCTAGGCTTCGTCACATGCCCTGTGCTAAGCCAATCATTGGCCAGGCGCTCCGTTGGCTTAGCCAATCAGAGCTACTCCTGAGTCTCACAGTGCAGAGCCTGGACTTGGGACCAAACTGGGAGTCCTCAGTGAGGAGCGAGAAGCTGCTGGTGGCTTTGGGTTTCACCAGTCTGTCGCCTGTGTCCCCTTGTCTGTTCTGCAAAAGTCTGTCATGAAAGCCACTTCTAGCCTGTTCTGGCGAATCCCTTAGAGGTCGTTGCGCTCTGCCAGGGTCTCAATCTGAAGTTCCTGTGGGAGTGGAAGGCTAAGTTCTAGAACTTTTTTGGGAACTGGAAGAAAGCGTTCCGGCACAGGACACCCATTGAGTGTTGTCCAAGGCCACTCCTTGCCATCCCGTGTCCGAGGGGCGGTAGCCCAGTGTAGATTGAGCAGAAGCAAGCGAGTGGGGCTGCCTCTTGCCTCCCCTAAAGCCGTGGGTGCCCAGAACGTGCTGTTACCAAGTGCAGCTCCCAGACTCGCTCACTTAGTCTTCAAGCCAGCTCGGGAGTCGCTGCCGGTCCAGATGCTGAGGTGGGTCCCCCAGCTGGTAAGTGGGGGAGTTGGGATTCAGACCCAGAGCTTACCCTGTCACCTACACCCATCCAGGGAGTCTTTTTTCAAAACTGAATATAATTCTCCTACCATAAAATTCACTATTTTAAAGTATACAATTCAGTGGCTGTTGGTATATTCACAAAATTGTGCAATCATCACCACAACCAATTTTAGAACAAGTTTATTACCCCGAAAAGAAACCACACACCCCTTAGTGGTCACCTCCTATTGCCCTCCTCCCAGGCCCAGGCAACCACTGATCTACTTTCTGTCTCTGGGTTTGCCTCTTCTGGACATTTTATATAATGGGGTCATACCGTATGTGGTCCTTCACGTCTGGCTTCTAACACTTAATGATTTCAAAGTTCATCCACGTTATAGCAGGTAGTAGCATTTGGTTCCTTTTATGGTGAAAAATTATTCCATTGTTTGGATAGACCTTATTGTGTTTATCCATTGATCAGCCGAAGGAAAGTTGGGTTGTTTCCACCTTTTGGCTGTTATGACTAATGTTGCTATGAACATTCGTGTACACGGTTTTGTGTGCACAGATGTTTTCATTTCTCTAGGGGCCAGGAGTGGAATCGCCGGGCAGAAGTCCTTTTTACATGATGAAAGTATGCACATATTTAAGGCAGGTGGGTTTTGAGTGTTCTGAGCGCTGGAGCAGGAGTTGGGAGGTTACAGTCCAGGCCATTCTGTCTGGTTACTGTAGGACCTTGGCCAGAGGCACAAGGGCCCTGGAGTCAATGCGCACAGCCCTGGGAGAGACCTGCACGCCCACTTCCTTCCTGGGGAAGGAGCCCAGGGTTTCTCTGACACTGTGCAGGGGAGAGATGGTGGTGCCCACCCAACAGAGAGCATGGAAGGTGCAGGGCGTGGGCATCTGCCCTGGATTGGCTCCTTGACCAGGTGCTTTGCTCCTCGGAGGCAGGAAGACACCGCCCTCCCGCTGCGATCAGTACCAGCTGTTCATGTGCACTGTGATGTCTACACGGACTTACTCCGTGGTGTCCACTTAGATGTAAAAGTAGGCCTTAGCTGATTCTAATAAAATGGCCATGAAAAGCTCGGCCAGAAATTTAATTGTATTTACTAAATAGCTAATAAATATTTACTACAAACTCATCGCTCCATAAAATTGAAGCTTGCACCTTCTACATGCTTTCTTGGCTGCGAGGCAGGCAGGGCTGGGGGAGAGAGGGAGACAGGTTGGGAAGAAGGAGGGTCCGGCCTTTCTCCTGCTTATAGCATAACCCTGGGCCTTCATTTGGGTTTTCTGTAATGAGATCCGATCACTCACCAGTGCCTTTGATCTGAGCTTGATCATTTTATTCAGAAAGCAAGCTCTTACAAGGGTTCATTTCTGTTGTAATTCCAAACCAGATCTCGTTGATTATGCATGGAAAGCTTACGAAATTTTCCACTGAGATGATTTTTTAATCAACCGAAGGCTTAGCAGTTTCATAATTTTTGAATTGTAGATTTTCACCTCCCCTCTTGGTCTCATAAGTCCATCTCTAGGTCTTTTTAAATCTGAAATTTGCCATAGGCTGAGCCCTCGAAGAAAGATATGTACCCTTGACATTTAAAAATAAAATTAATGGAAAATCACTAAATCCCTTCAAATGCTACATTGAAATGTAGTTACAGCTCTTTCCTCATGCCCAGCAAAAATTTAATCATAGCAACATCTTAATGTTTAATATGGAAATTTTTATCCAAGAGACCCAAAACGTGTTTTGCAAGGGGCAGGTTGGCGTTTCCAAACTGCTGGCATAGCTCCCTGTCTCTAATTGGAGGCTGTGGCAGCTGAAAAGATGGCCTGGTGACCTTGACTTTTCCCCAAACTCCAAGTTTGGGGATTCAGAGGTTAGAGGGCAAAAAGCATGGACTTGGGGGGAAGGCCTCCCCTGAGAATTCCCTGCTCAGGGCTGTTCCCATTTACCTCCAGGACCCTCAGGAGTCCCAGAGCCTCTAATTGGCCATAGGTCTCACTTGTGGGGTGGGGAACTCTGACTGTTCAGGGGACAGTCTTGGTTGAGAGCTCTGCAGGTCAGCATGAGTAGCACAGCAAAGGGTCAGAGGATAAGAGGTCCAAGGAGCAGACTAGAAGAAAGTCCCTCTTTTTCTCCATCTGTGCAATTATAGAAGGTGAGCAGGCCTTTAGCGCCACTAGATTTCTGTAGCGGGCACTGTTAGTGCCTGTGTTAGTTAGCTTTGCTGCATAACAAACAGCCCAGAAACTTAGTGACTTCAAATAACAATCATTTATTGGCCTGTGATTCTGTGAGTTGGCAGTTTGGGCTGGGCTCCGCCAGGTCGTTCTAGTGGTCTTAAGCGGGCTCACTCGTGTAGCTTAGTCAAGGCTGGATGATTTAGGATGGCCCAGTGCATGTTTCTGGCAGATGAAGACTATTGGCTGAAATGTCTTGGTTCTCTTCCATTCGACCCCTTAGCTTGAGCTTGTTCCCGTGGTCTCAGGCTTCCAACTGAGAGTATAAACTTCAATACACAAGCACTTTTCAAGCCTCGGCGGGCCTCACGTTTGCTAATGTCCCATTGGCCAAAGCAAGTCACATGGCCAAACCTAAACTTAAGGAGTGGGGAATGGACTCTCTTTAAAAAAAATTACTATAGTTGACACACAATACTATATTAGTTTCAGGTGTACAACATAATGATTAGACATTTATATACCTTACGAAGTGATCACCATAAGTCAAGTGCCCATCTGAGGCCGCACAGTTCTTACGGTATTACTGACTGTGTTCCATATGCTGTACTTTTCACTCAGTCTCTCAGCCCCGCTCCCGTCTGGCAACTACCAGTTTGTTCTCCGCGTCTGTGTTAGTTTCTGTTTAGTTTGTTCATCTACTTTGTGTTTCACACTCCATCTGTAAGTGAGATCCCTTAGGCAGCTCTGGTGGAGGAAGCAGGGCATGGATGCGGGGCCGGGAGGGGCCTGCGGCCGCTGTGGCCCCCTCAGAGCCCTGCCGGCTGCCTTTGCAGGGTTGCTGCACCGTCCCCAGCTCCCCTGAGCGTTGGCTGAGACCTCAGCTCCAGGCTGGTTTCTCCAGAGACTCGGAGCCAGGGCGGCCCAGCTGTATTCTTCCTCTCTGCCTGGGGAGGGGGCGGGCCTTGCAGCTGATGGCTGACTCATTTGAGAGCACACAAGGCTGGCCCCCTTTATTCAAGACAGAGGCAACTCCGGTGTGTTTTGTGCCCCCGAGCCCACCGGGCACCAGTCCGGGCCTGCTGCTCTCTGAGCCCGGCCTCCTTCCTTCCCTGCCTGCCTCCCGCCCCCACGGTTTTCACTGAGATCACACCCCCTACAGACCACACGCCCCCAAATCCCTCCCTGGCTCTGCTTCCAGGGAACTTAGCTGTGGGGACTGTCCCCCCAGGCGGCCCAGTGGTGTTTCCTATGCCGCCTGCTTCCCTCTAGTGCACCCGGGGCACCACTCCCATCGAGAGTGGGAGTCTATGTCCCCCCAATCTGGACGGGCTGGTGACCTGCTTGTAACCAGCTGGGAATGACAACAGTGACACGATGTGACTTTCAGAGGAAGTTCCCAAAGGCGATATAGCTCCTGCCCTGCTGACTGGAAGCTGCCCATGAAGCCTTCAGCCTGACTGCCCGCCCCGCGGCGGCCGTGCTGTGACGAAGCGCAAACTGCCCGCGTGGCACGGTGCCCGGCCAGCTCCGGCCTGCTCAGACTGCACCTGGACGGGAGGCCCTACCCTGCCAAGCATCTCCCAGTTCTTGGCCCACAGAGACCCGAGAGTCAAGAAGGGATCGTCGCCTAAGCCAGCCACGAAGTTTTGGTCTCATTTGCAGTAATAAAACTGTCCACTGATCTTAGATGATGTTTATCTCCCTATTAGCATGAGGAGCACAAATAAGGAGGGGCTTCCTGAGGACGTGGGGCACTGTCCAAACTGCTGGTTGTCACTGTGCACAGGTTACCTCTGCACGTGTGTGTGTGTGTGTGTGCGCGCGCGCGCGTGTCTTGTCACTGTGCGCAGGTTACCTCTGCACGTGTGTGTGTGTGTGTGCGCACGCGCGCGTGTGTACACGCCCTATTAGTCTCATTTACACACACACGGGCATGCAGATGTCAGCATGGCTGTCCACCACCGTCCTCTTTCCCGCAGGCATGCACCTCTACAGACACACTGACAGACACACATAGATCTGTAGATGCGCACACAGATGACGGAACACTCAGAAAGGTCTTCCTTGTTCTCCAGCGAGCCACTCTGGCCGTCTAACCTCCCTCCCAATAGGGAACCCAGGAGAAAAACTTCCAGAACAGTAGGTGCCTCCATGGTTGCCCAGTGGACAGAATGGTGGAGTCAGACAGGTCTTTTTCTCTGTTGGAAGCTCTAGAAACGTGCCCATTTCCAAAGGAACCGAAATTTGTGGGGGCTCCCTCTGAGACTGCCGTCCGCCTCTGCAGCCTGTTGGAGTGGGTCCCCAGTCCTGGGAGTGTGACTCTGCAAGGGGGGCCAGAGCCTTCAAGGTCTAGGGCAGTGGGGAAGGGCCGGGGAGAGGTGGTTCCTGGAGTCAGAGCTCTGGGGTTAAGATGCAGTTTAGAGAAGGGCGCTGATTCCCAGCCCACAAAGGCCACCCACTCTTTAGCCTTTGCCTAACGTCGGGGGCTGGGACATGAGCGGCAGTGGGCGAGGGACACAGTTTATCATCCAGGAGGCTGAGAGGGGTGGGTAAGGGGAGCGGTGGGGGAGAGTGGTTGGCAGAGCAATGATGGCGGAAGAATAGTGACTGGCAGGGAATGGCAGGCAAGTCAGGGACAGCAGGGTATTGTGGGGAGAACCACGGAGGATGGTAGGGGAATGGCGAGGGCGTGGTGGAAGAGAATGGTTGTCGGGAAAGACGGGGAGGACTGGTGGACAGAATGGTGAGCGAGAAGGGCAGGTGGTAGTAAGAGATGACGGGGTAGCGGGTGGTAAGGAATGGCTTGGGGAAAATTCCAGCATTTTTGAAGGGATCTTAACTTCGATGCATACAACTAAATGATGCTACTGATTTTGCCTAATTACAAATGGTAGTAGGAGGTGTATGTTTAGGCTGTCTTGTTTTCTTAGGCAAATGTTAGAGATTCTATCACATTATTAGGTTTTCGGATCTTTTCGACAGCCCAGTGGCAGCTGGACCCTTGCCCAGGGGCAACCCCACAACACACAATTCTGAAAACAGCTTCAGTGAGTGCATGGCTGCCGATGTCGCAGTCCATCCCAGCGGTCCATGAAGCTCGGGCAGAGTGAAGTTAAAGAAGAGGGAGGAGTAGGTGCCTTCCAGGTGGTTCCTGGCAGCACCAGCAGGGCCCACAGGAGGGGCAGCTGCAGTGCCTGCCCCCCACCTGGGCTTGAGCAGCCTTTTGGGATTTAGAAGAGCAACAGGCCTAGAGTAAATCCGATTCCTCAGTTGTCTAGCTGACATTGTGAGTGTTTGAATGAATGAATATTTCAAAGATTCGTAAGTGAATATTATTTTCAATCGACCTTGGGGCAACACCAATCTTATTTATCCTTAAAAATAGAGAAAAAATTGAATCATGACTCTGGACAAATGGGAATCTTCCCTTAATCCTCTTCTGCCTTTTGTTTTATTTTGGAATCAAGAGATATCACATCTACCTGGCTTGAAGCAGGGAAGGAACATCCAAAGTCGCATTTCCTAGTTCTCAGGAACTTTGGACAGGCCTACGCCTATTCAGGTTGTTTTTCCAGATTGGGGATCGGGGGGCCCCGTGTGCTTTCTGGGGAGGGACCTGGAAGTCACTGCTCAAGGAGACTTTGTTCGGGCCGGCTGGGCAGTTTCTGCATTTGGAGTTGCAGAATGAGGTGCCCTGCCAGAGGAGCAAAACCCCCAACCAAAGTTAGAGTGTCCGATTTTGGTTCCTTAACCATCTGTGGGGAAATTTTTTAGTTTGCCTAATACTCAAAAAGAAACAGCAAGGGAAGAAAGGCCACTTCCTGTGACAGAGCCACTGGGGGCAGTCACCCCATGCTTCATGTGCCCGAGTGCCTGAGTGGCCACCCCGACAGGGCCTCACCTCCATGGGGGCGTCATGGCATCCTCACTGGGAGGTCTCACAGGAGCCCTAAGCGCCTGACTTTTAAACAGGCTGGTGCCTATTATTATCCCCCAGAACTAGGGAAGTACGTGCCCTAGGGGAAGCATGTCACCTAAGAGGTACAGGAATGTGCCCAAGATGCTTGGGTCCTGGGCCACAGGGTCAGCAGAGAGCCCAGGTGGACATCCACTCCCTTTAATCATGTCCTCAAGGCTTCTTTTACCCGGCATTTGGAGGTACCATACAGCAAGTGTTTAGCAAACTCTTGTTAGACCGATGGAGGGTTATTTAAGTAGCCTGCTAATTACAAAGAAAATAATTATTTACTAAAGAAGCCCTAAGACCGTCATATTAAGTGTCAGTACAGAGCAACGTTAGATCCCCCTGTGAAATGAGCTTACTGTTTGGATCCATGTTGAGAAACAGAAGAGGGAAATTCAAACTTGCTACTTTGGAAAAATCACCGACATTGCAAAGCACTCACAGATATGAGCATCTTAGAACAATTGATTAGCTAGAGTATAAGAAGAACCTGAATTTGTGAATCTGCTGATTTTTTATCCTCATTCCCAAGGCCGGAGAACAGAGGAGGTCTGGTAATTGCGGGCCTTATCAGGTCCCTTTCGGCCTCCAGATGAGAAACTCCCATGCCCAGGAAGGGCTTCATAGAGCCTGCTCCTCACAGGATAGGGCGGGCTGGATTCCTTCTCATGGCTCACGCCGCATTGGCCTGAGCTTTCTCTCAAGGCCTTAAAATGCTCGGTTTGGGAATTCTAGTGGTAGTTGACTTTCTTAGTCATAGTTCACATGCTTTGAGTGAATAAGAGGACACGAATACAACTGCGCTGCCCCAGACACAACATGGGCAAGAAGAAGGCAGGCGGAGCCGGTTATCGCAGCAGCTCCTCTGGACATGAGCTTGGAATCCGCTTGTCTGAACAGTTAGTGTAACCGGCTTTGGTTTTGCCGTGTGTCGAGGTTCCTCCTGAGCCAATATTCAATACGTTTTAGTGGGAGAAGTTGTCAGCTCATTTCTACTCAAGTTAGACCCATGGGACCCATGGTCTTTGCGTGAGCAGGTGTCACTTGAGGGGCTGGTCATCAGACTCAAGGAGAGGCCTGATGAAACCCCCTCCCTGGCTGAAGCCCCTATCAGCCCACACGGCTGCTTTGTCCTCCCTGGGAAATAACGGGGCTGGCTTGGTGAGCTGTTCGTTGCCCTTCTGTGAGTCCCTCTAATACGTGTGCGTTCCTCCCAGAAATACGGCAAACAGAGCATGTACTGTTACACAAATTCCTGGGAGAAATTTCTTTGTCCAGAAACGGTGTCGGCTTGTTGTTCCTCGTTGCCATAGAGAACAGAGAACTTTGCCTTTGAAATACAGCGAGGAGAGAGCTGTGATTGGTTCTCCTTGCTGCCCATCACTGCTGCCCAGTGGCTGTACTGTGGAAGACAGAATGCCCATGCCCAAGCGGTTGCCCTGTTTGGGGCCATCTTGTTTGTGCTGCCTGCCCCCAGTGCACCATAGCAGGGGGGATCTAGAACCGCTTGGACTGTTGGGGAAGGAAAAGGTGGAGAGGGAGGGGGAGAGAGAGGAGCAGGTCTTAAAAGCAGAGGGCTGGACCATGGGTCATCTCAGACTATTTATTCTGAACACCGCATGATAAATGCTCTGCTAGAGAACAGGAGTAGTAGAAAACCCCTCTGACAGGTCTTTGAATGGTCTGCCTAGTCGCTTATTTCAAAAGAACCCCAAATAGTCCAGCCTATGGAATTTTTGGCAAAGTCTGATTTGGGCAGTCTTAAAAAGATCCCTTGCAACGTAGTGTGAGGTCGTATGCGGGAGTGGGCACCTGGCCGACAGTGTCCCAGGCCTGGGGACCTGGGAGGAAGTATGGAAACATGCAGAGGCCTCAGAACTGGGGATATAGGAAGCGGTCAGGCCCCTGATCCTTTGAAGTCAGTGTCATTATAACTTCTGATAGACAGGAAGGGACAGCCAAAGGCTCTGGAGGGGAACCCGCCTCATGGGAAGGGGCAGCAGATCTGGTTACTCAGGTTCAACTTAGAGCCCAGGGGCCTATGAGCAAAGGCTGGTCTGTAACCCTGACAGGGGTGCTTTGGGAGTGGCAGCCACCTCCCGTTCTCTGGCCTCAAAGAGCTGTGCCCTTTAGCAGCCCGAGCAGGGGCGCCACCGGGGCCTCTTGAGTCTGGGTAGCAGGGCTCCATGGCTGTGGCTGCAAACAAGCACCTGTTGGGCTATGGAGCTTCATCAGCCTGGTCAGACTGTCCAGGATTCTGGAATGTTCTATGGGGAAGCCGCAAAAAGAGATGATGGACTTCCTGCCTTTGGTCACATGAGTCATTGGAGAAATATAGGGAGGACTGGCTTAAGCTGATCACACTCAGCTCTGGCCGGGGAATCTTTATAAACCTTGAGAAGAGAAAAATGAAAAGTTCATCCTGCCTCCTCAGTGTTGACTTGTAACTTCGCGTGGAGCCGGCCTCCATCCTTGGCTGGCATGGAACCTCCCAGAGATAAGCCCTTTGTGGCTCCACATCTTCACAGGCTCAGCCGGGCTAGGGGCAATCTTAGAGGACATTCAGGAACCACCGGTGACTTGGAGGACAGAGGGGTGAAGCTTCTGGAGATGGGTGCCCCTGGCCCTGGGGTCAAGGGAGGAGAGGGGCATCCCTGCCACCTGAGAACTCCTGGAGCACACTGGCCACCCTGTGCACACTTGATGGTGACCCAACTTCCTGGGTGTGGGAGGAGCCCGTGGAGGAAGGAAAGGAAGCTCCAGCCTAATGCTGAGCCCTGCTCCTCAGTAAAAAAGAGCAGTGGCCCAGATGGCTTGAGTCACCTCCAGCCCCGCCCTCCCACTTGTGTGTACCGGAGGGAGGGAATGTGTGTAGGAGCAAGTGTGTATGTGTATGCGTGCGTGAGGGAGCATGTGCTGGCGAGTGTGAGAATGCGTGTATAAGTGTGAGAGCATGTGCGCGCGCCCGTATCGTGTCCGTGTGAATGTGCCCGAGCAAGTGTCTGCAAGGGAGTCCAGTGTTCGTTGGATTTGTGTATGCGAGCGTTTGTCCGAGGGCGTATTTGTGTTTGTGTGTGAGGGTGAGTGTGAGAGACTGAGAATGCATGTTGAGTGCGCGTGCCCGCGTGTGGGTGACAGTGAGTACGGCTATGAGCGCGGTGTCTGTGTGTGAGGGAGGGTGGCCGCCCTGGCGAACCGGGTGACGCCATCGCTCCCGACCGCGAGGAAACCTGCACCTTTCGGGCCCCACGCGGCCTGCGTGGCTTTTTGACCTGGAAAGGGGGACGCCGGGGCGCGCGGCG
>NW_006494609.1:23217352-23256694 GCF_000325575.1 Pteropus alecto
GGTCTGCAGAGACGGGCGGCGCGCCCCGGGCTGGCGGCGCGCGTGTTTTTTCTAAGCCATTATTTAAAAGTTTATACTGAGTCATTCTTCTGCAGATGAAGCTCTGACTGATTCATAGTCGGAGAGCTGCAGTGGCCTCGAAGGCGGGCGGGACCGCGGTCCCGGTCGGGGCGGAACGCGCTCGGTCCACCTCCGATGGCCACGGAAGGTCAGGACGGCTCCCCGCGGCCGGCGCCGACACGCTCCCCGCCTCGGTCTTTACGGCCCCATCGCGGGGCGCCGGGCTGTCGCTCACGTACGCTCCGCCACGTTTCCACACTGTCACTTCGTTCGGGGACATCTGTTTAATATTTAGACCTTCAGGGAGCATTTCTGTGTGGAAAATTCTTTACCTTTAATTCGAAAACCTAGCAGCAAAATGGAAATGGGGAAGTGTCGTGGACGTGCTTTGAAATTTAAGAAGCGTTCAGATAATGGTCCGTTGAAGGAAACAATTTTCTTTCGTGTCTTTCCTGTTAGGCTCCGAATCGGTTTTCAGAATGACATAGGCGTGTGCGTGTGTGTCCCCGTGCGTGTGTGATTTATTCATTTATTTTTGTGCAGTCATAAAGGCTGGACTGAGTCGCGTTGTTGCCGCTTCTTAATTTACATTCACAGCATACAACTGAGGAGGAGCCATCATTTTTTTTTTTTTTTTTCCCCTAGCATTTGCTGTGAACACACACTGGTGAAGCGTTTGGAAACGTCGTTTTCTGTCATCTCGTCTGTCTGTAAAATCCTTATCTAAAGAAATGACCGGGCGGACCATGAGTTGGTGCTAAAATCTTCTCATGTCTTTCACATCTTTGAAAATGGCCTGTGGAAAAGACTGCATCGTGTGTGTAGGGTGCCTGGCAAAATAGTGTACAGCCATTCGCTTTTCAGATGAAAGGAAATATTTGCCTTTTCACCGTGCTGTGACAAGACATATGTTAAGAATTAGTCTAAAGACGAAAAATTCTTGGGCCAAAACAGAATAAGCCTTACCAGTGTGAAAACTAGAAAACAGCATACAAAAATCAATCCTCCTTGTGAGTAGGTGCTCATGACAGACCCCGACAGATCTGGGGTTCTTGCCTAGCATCACTGGTTAAAATCAGACCTTATCACGGATGAGGTTTAAGATGTAAGGTGTCTCACCCAGACGCCATCTGTTCCAGCTGTCACAATGCAGAAGCCAGGAAAGCAGAGAGAGCTGGCAGAGAGAATTCCAGCTCTCTCTCTCTCTCTCTCTCTTTTTTTAAGACGTGAATTTTTCTGTGAGGGGAAAGACCGGTTATTTTCCTTGGATGCTGTCCATTTATTTTGGAATTAATAAGATGGCCTCACTCAGTGAGGAGGGTGTGAAGACGTTCCACAGGAACCAGGCAATAGCAGTGGCCAGTTGTTTCTGTGAAAAAAATATTCCTACTCTTTTCTTGTTCGTGCCTTGGAGAAGGGCCCTCATTTAACGGAAACATATGAGTTGCTTCTTGCTGTTTGCCCATGATGGGATTTTGATTCCGTAGACACCCCTGCTAGAATCCCTTTAATTTTTCACTGTGCAAATGGAGGGCCTTTCTGGGGTAGTGTCAGGATAGATATGCTAATGAGCTGAAGGGTGAGAATGTCCTTTTTTATGTAAAAGCTGTACTTCAAAAAAGATAAAACTGTCATTGTGGTGTTGCAAGTCTGGGCTAGCTCAGGCAAACAAAGGAAATTGCGTTAAATTTGCCCATCTCGGCGTCCTCATCTTATAGCAAGGCTCTGCAGCAAGTGATCTAACCTATCAAATATTATGCAATAGTTGAGTTTCCTTACAGTGGTCGGTTTAAGAACTGTTGACTTAGTTGAGGAGATATGACCAAGGTCCTTTGCATCCTTGGAATCAGGACCCCTTGGATGCTTCCTTACAAGTGCTCATAGAGGAAGAAAAGTGATTTGTTTGGGGGCAGGGGGAGGGGTAGGTAGAAGAGTCATAATATTGACTGAAGATACAGAGACGCCGTGAAGAGAGCTGCCGAGTGAGAAGGAAGGCGACCAGAGAGAGGCAGTCGAGGCCTAACTGTGGAGATGGTGCTGAGACTTGTCCTGAGCGGGAGGGAGGAATGCAGCCAGCGTGAGAGGCCGGATGCCTGCCGGCAGGAAGGCAGTAAACGGGGCTGGGGGAAGGCGCAGCGTGCGCCAGATCCCTTGGGGTCGAAGGATCTAAGGGAAATAGAAGAAAATGCAGTTTTAAATAGAAAAAGAAAAAATGTCAGAAGACACCGTGTATGCTTGTGTAATGTCTATTATTCATAATTAACTAAAAAATACAAAATGGCTTTCTCAGTTTAGAGAGCCTTTATAGGCTCTTCTGTATGACCATCCCAGGCATCACGGGTGATGGGGAGCTGGTCAACCTGAGAAAGAGGTGAGGGTTTGTGTTTTTTTTTTATCAGTAAATATTAGAACCTTTTTTTTTGATGATGATGAATTTTTTTTGTCTCCCTGTGCAGACACCCTGGGGCGAGGCTGACAAGGGGTGAGATTTCATGATTGCAGGTGACTCTCGGTTTGTGTTAACTCTAGAAATCGAGTTGGATTCTCTTACTGAATTCTATATTCCTTGAGATAAGTGGATCATTAACTGGGCCTTGGGAATCTTTCCCTCATTTAATTGAATGTTCAATTAATGTGCCTCGAGTTCTGTAATGTTCTAGTCACAGTGCCAAAATGAGTGAGAAACCGCACCTGCCTTGAAGGGCATGGTCTGCAGAAGTCTGGGGCACCTTGGCCCCTGTGCACACTGAGGGGAGAGGCTAGAAACCAACGAGAGTTTGACAGACAGCCCAGGGACTGAAGCTCCTGGCCGGAAGGGTGAGGAAAAAGAAAATTCACACCCTGTCCTCAGGAGGCTGGCTGCCCAGCTAGGGAGCGAAAACCCACTGGGAAGAAAGTAGGCAGTCGTGAAACTCAGGCTTGTGCAGAGAGGACTGGAAGTCTGGTGGGAGTTCAGAAAGGGAAGGCTTCCTGGAGGCGGTGTTGAGCCTCAGTGTCAGGAAGGCAGGTGTTGGGGGTGGGGCTGAGAACCGCAGTGAGAGGACTTCTCCCCTCCCCGTGATGTTTTGGTAAAATGGGATCTGACCATTTGCTGCCCTGCTGCTTCTTGCCAGTAGTTACAGTGTGTTTCCAGTTGTGATGTTCCCCGTGTGGTCCTCTAACTCGTACCAGACTTTGTGACCAGGAGCTCAAGTGGGTCAGGCGGTCTGCCCCTCCGTGTGTGGTGGGGAGCAGAGCGGCGGGCCCCAGGCTCGGGGGAGCACACTGCTGTGCCGGCTGTTTCTCCTTACAGCTAGAAAGTCTCAAAGCGGTGATGATGGAGGGGCGTAAATATTAAAAGGCCCTTCCCCAGGAACTCCCCCAAACCTACCACTCTGCCATCCACGTTGAAATGACCGAAATCTCTTTTAATTCTCAAGAAACAAAAAACTGGGCCCCGTAATTTCATTTCATGATTGACTTTTCTCTAGGGCTGTCTCCATGCTGATTTTGATTCCATATATATTTTTTAAACGGAGGCTATTCGATAACTTCTCGGGAGGCCATTCCACCAAGAAAGATAGCAGGCCTGCTCTTCGGAGGTTCCCATTTCCTTTCCAATTTGAATACTTGATTCTGCGGCAAAACCCCAAAGCATATTTATTGGAAACCTCTTTGAGTGGAGACTTAGCTAAATTGATTAACCGAGTGGCATAATAAAATCGTTAGGGCAGCAACAGCATCAGAGTGGAAAACCGAGACTCTCCAGGTGCCGTGGTGGTTGCGTCGAAGGCGTTCAGACTGACTTAGTATGCCGGAAGGCCGCTGCCGGCTAGGCCTGTGTACACGGGCCCTAATGAGGTCGGAGGCCTTCCCATTTCCCTGTCAGGCACACGTAGGCCCTCCTTCAATGTTCCTGTCCAGAACTTGCTACCTTAGCAGAGAGGAGGGATGTGACACATGCCACATGGTGGTTGCATGTGGCTTGGCAGATGCAGTTGGGCGAGCCTTGTAGCTGCCGCTGTTGACTGCGCCTCCTGATAGTGCTTCGCTCTCTGGTTTGTTGCGTTGCGGGCTTGCGTGCTGGGAGACCCGATTTGACACTGTAACTTTCTTGGGTGCTTTTAAGAACGGGGAAGCTAGTTCTCTTGAGTCCTTCCTGGCCCAGTAGTCACAACTTTATTCTAGAAGTTAAATTCTGTCTGTTTTGGATTAATAGTAGCATGACGTTTGAAACATTTCTATAGGGTAAATGAAGTGTCCTGGTTTCAGAAGGCCTTCCTGTGTAAGGCGGGGCTGTGAATTTTACATTGTACTCAGTAATGTGTCTGATTTTTTAAATATAAACATACTTTGTCCTCCAAATGATTGCATATAGTCGATTCCCCAAAAGATGCATTGTGTTCACCCGGGGCTTCCCTAGGATCTCTGAGGAGGTCCCTGGCACCCCACCGCGTGTGCTTGGGGCTGCCCACCCCCCAGCTCGAGCAGCAGGCACGGCGGAAGGCACCGGCTGTAGAGATTCGTGTCGCGGTCCTGCCCTCTCTGCTTAGCTGCAGAAGGCCCTTGGACGGCTGGCTGGGTGTGTCCGAGTTGGTTTCCCTGCCTGGAGATGGGGCTCATGGCAGCACGCTCACCCCTTGCCGGTTGAGTGACGTGGACAGAGAAGCATCCTAGTGATGTCTATTTTCATCATGTCGAGGATCGAGATGTAGTCGAGGTCAAGCATGGAGGTCTTAGAATGTAAATGTGTGTGTCAGATCTCGGTAGGGACCACCCAGATTTCCTAGCGAAGGTACCACACTTTATGTGGGAGGCAGCTGAGGCTGAGTGCAGGGTAAGGGACCCTCCCGAGCCAGACTGTTCACGCAGAGTGGAGTTTTTCCCCAGCATTCTTTGTTTTCCCGAGATTTGCTTCAGGGAAGCCGCTTGGCCGCTAGTTCCGACTTGGGATAATTGAGAATTATTTAATCAACACACATTTTCGAGAACTAACTCAAGAGCAGTGCTAGTTGCCAAAGCTACAAAGTCCAGCAAGCTGCTCCGTGGTCGCTGTCTTTAGGGAGCTTCTGTAAGATGAGTGAGCCAGAAGGATCATTTGGTCATGGCACAGTGTGGTAGGTGCCATGACAGTGGGACAGAGGGGCTGTGGAGCATGCGGGTGCCGTGCAGTTTGGCCCAGGGCTTAGGAGGTGTTTTCCGGGGAGGATGCGCATGAGCAGGCCTGCAGACGGGGAGAGGAAGCACGGGCTGGCAGTCGCACAGCAGAGGGCCCGGGCGTCTGCAGCAGGTCCATGCGGCTGCCGCTCATGGGAAAGAGAACTGGCTGCCTTTGTGCCAGCCCAGCTTCTGAGGTAGGAAGGACCCATTTTACAGGTGAGGACCGTGCAGGGCAGCAGCCTGTAGGGCTCCAGGATTCACCTGTTACCACTGAGCTCAATGGTTTAAGCTGAACTACCATCTAGTTTAGGATTTTGTTCACACTCCAGACTTTTGAATTTTGCTTTCAGATTCTAGATGTTTTAGCTTTGCTACTGTATGGTACTTTTTAAAGAATTGTGTATTTTTCCAGCGTATGTTTTTCACGCATTCTTTCCTTCCCTCCAACATCTGTTTTGCCTATATTGACTTATTTTCCCAGCCGGTATTCCATTCCTTCTCTCTGTTTTGAGTTATTTTCCCATGGCAGCAACATTTCATTCAATATCCTTTAACAAATTCAGTTAAAACGTTCTTCAGATGTTGCTTACACGTTGCTGAGTGGCGGTCCCAAACCTGTAATGTGCTTCCTTTCCCCTTTCTCGCTCTTAATTTACATTTAAACTGGTAGTCTGGTAATAATGATGGTATTTAGTCATTATGTCTTTACAGGTTTTGTAAATATTAGCTCGTTGGTGGTGAACAAGTCCCTGAGGCCTGGTCACTCCGTAGAGAGCGTCATGATTACAGCCCAGCACAGTCAAACTCCCACCCATTCGTGTGGAATTTAATTGGAACTACAGGTGGCTCATGGGAATAGAAGTTAAAGGCACAGACTCCTTCTTCACAGTGAGCGGGGCAGTGATGTCGGTGGCGGTGTTGGAGAAGGCTTTATGTGGCTCTTCCGCTGGAACCGCTGTAAAGTTCTGAACACGGGACCAGGAAGGGTCAGCGATGGCTGGGCTGAGGTGAGGGGACTTGTCTCATGGCCGTCTGTGTCTGCTCCAGGAAGGGCTGTGAGTAATGGGCACAGCGGGACACCGGGGCAGCGAGGGCAGGTTCTGGGAGGGCTGGCAGGCAGCTTTCTTTGCTCTCGCGCAGGGAGGCCCTCCTGGGGGGGAGGTCGTGGCCGAGGGTCACAAAGGCCTCGTGTTTCTGGAGCCTGCCCTGCCGTCTCCCGGTTGAGGGCTGCGCCAGTGTACCTCGGATGGGTCTCTGGCGTTAAGATGACAGGCTTCTTAGGGACAAGGTCTCTTCATCGTATTGTCACAGTTTGGCCTAAAACGTGCTCAGTGAAAGTGAGACGGAGTTCTCTGTGGGAGGGGTGTGGGTTTGCGGTCGGACCTGGCTGGAGGCCTGGTCTCTCCCGTGGCTACTACGATAGCAGGTCACATATCTTGAACCTCAGTTTTCTCATCTATGGAAAGGTCATCGTGGGGATCAAAGTGAGGATGTGGGTGAATGTGAGGGCCTGGCGTGTCGTAAGCAGTGATGCCTCTCCCTCTTTCCTTCCCGGAGCGATTCGAAGGGAAGACGTGTCTCCTTGGCAAGGTGAGGGGTGCGGCCCGGCGCTGGGAGACAGTCGTGCAGGTACGGTAGAAGCAGCACGTGGAAGGACCATAACGATGTTATTTGTAAGAGTTAAATGTCTAGAAATGTGTGTATTTGCACGAAGAGGGACGTCTACATTTAGATAACCCTCCCTTTTCTAGAAAAGCAATTTTTGCATATGATGATTTGTGATCAGTTATATTTTCGTGCATCATTTTCTTTTAGTTAGGAGAATAGTATTCATTGTGGTGTTTGTTCAGACAGCGCCTCTTTGAGGTTCTCCCTGAGCACCCTGACTAAAAACAGCCCGTGCTGGCTGGCACTCTCTGGTCTCTGACCTTGCTTTTTTTTTAAATTCCTAGCAGAAAACTTTTGTCCATTACCTTAACCCATGTACAAGGAGAGTGTCCGTGTATGGTATATGGTGTATAGTATATATTTACCACATTTTCCTTTGTTGAGGCAAAATTCATATAATATACAATTAACCGTTTTAAAGTGTGTAGTTCAGTGATATGTAGTGTATTCACAATGTTGTGCAACCACCAGTTCTCTCTGGTTTCAAAACTTTTTCATCACCCCATAAAAAACCCTGTACACGTGAATCACTTCCCATCCCCCTTCTTCCCACCCTCTGGTAGCCTCTAACGGCTTCGCTTTCCGTCTCTGTGGACTGGCCTGTCCCGGATATATCATATAAAAGGAATCTGCGTGACCTTTTCTGTCTGGCTTCTTTCACTTGTTTCACTGTTTTTGGGGTACATCCAAGTTGTAGCACATATCAGTATTTCTTCATGTGTCAGTATTATGGCTGAATAATGTTTCGTCGTGTGTGTATACCACAATTTGTTTATCCATTCATCCACTGAGGGCCATTTGGATTGTTTTCACCTTTGGGCTGTTATGAATAATGCGTACAAGTCTCTGTGTAGACATGTGTTTTCATTTCTCTTGGATATGTTTAACTTATTCCCACCAGCAATGTACTAAGGTTTCAATTTCTGCACATCTTTGCCAACATTTATTTTGTCTTTTTGATTAAAGCTGTTCTAATGGATATAAGTGGTATCTTGTGGTTTCGTATTTCTTTAATTACCGATGATATTGAACATCTTTTATCTTTTCATTGTATATCTTTTTTGGAACAATGTCCATTCAAGCCCTTTGCCCATGTTTTAATTGGGTTGTTTGTCTTTCTGTTGTTGAATTGTAAGAGTTCTTTATGTATTTTGGATATTAAACCCTCATTAGTTATACAGTTGACAAATAATTTTGCCCATTCTGTAGGCTGTTTTTTTATAGTCTTGATAATGTCCTTCGATGTACAAAAGATTTTAATTTTGATGACATCCAGTTTATCTATTTTTTCTTTTGTCACTATTGCTTTTGGTATTAAATCTTGGAATCTGTTGCCAAGTCCAAGGTCTTGGAAGAGTTACACCTGTGTTTTATAGTTTTAGCTCTTACATCTAGGTCTTCGATCCATTTTGAGTTATTTTTTATATGTGGAGTCCCACTTCATTCTGTTGCATGTGCTTATCCAGTTTTCCCGACACCATTTGGTACAGAGACTGTTCTTTCCCCATTGGATGGCCTTGTCACTCTTGTTGGAAATCAGTTGGCTGCAGATGTTTGAATTCATTTCTGGACTACAGTTCTATTCCATTGACCTGTATGTCTGTCCTTACGCCAGTAGCACACTATTTTAATTACTATAGTTTTGCAGAACGTTTTGAAGTACGTTTGAGAAGTGTGAGTCTCCCAACTTTTTTTTTTCAAAATTGTTTTGGCTACTTGGGACCACTTGTAGGTCCATATTAATTTGAGGGTCAGTTTTTTTCTTTCTGCAAACAGTCTTTGGAATTCGAGGGGAATTGCATTCAATCTGCTTTGGGGAGTTACCATCTTAACAGTGTCAGTTCCTGCAGTCCGTGACCCCGGGGTGTCTTTCCATTTACTTATAGCTTTAATTTCTTTCGGCCAGACTTTGTTTCGGTGAACAAATCTTTCACCTCCTTGGTTAAACTTATTCCTAGATATTCTTTTGGATGGTAGTATAAATGGAATTGTTTCTTTAATTTTGGGGAGGAGGTTGTTCATTGCTGGTATATGAGACTACAGCTGATTTTTGTGTGGTGATCATATACCCTGCAACTTTGCTGAATTTTGTTATTACCTCTAGTAATTTTCTGTGGGTTCTGGGATTTTCTGTATAGAGAATCACGCCAGATGCAAATAGAGATCATTTATCTCTTTCTTTTTCTTGCCTAATTGCTCTGGCTAGGACGTCTAACAGTATCGAATAGTGGTAGCGAAAGCGGACCTCCTTGTCTTGTTCCTGGTCATAAGGGAAAGCTTGATTAGGAAGCTAGGTGTGGGGTTTTTTGTTTGTTTGTCTTTTAATAAATGTCCTCCATCACATTAAGGAAGTTCTTTTCAATTCCTGCTTTGCTGAGTGTTTTAACATGAAAGGTTGTTGAATTTTGTCAGATGCTTTCCGTGTGTTGTTTGATATGATTCTGCTTTTCCCCCTTTCATTCTATTAATACTGTATATTACATTAATCAGTTTTCACATGTTGAACCACCCTTGCTTTCCTGGAGTAAATCTCACTTTGTCGTGGTGTGTAATCCTTTTGTTGTGTTGTTGAATTTGGTTCACTACTATTTTGTGGAGAATTTTTGCATCTGTGTTCATCAAGGATATTGGTCTTTAGTTTTCTTTTCTTGCTATATCTTTGTGTGGCTTTGGTATCAGGGTACCAACCTCATTTTGACTGTATATCATATTTCTTTAGAACTTTGAAACCTATATTCCCTTACTTCAGTAGTGTACATAAAATTCCAGGAGGATTTTGAAGCAGACGGGAGAACTCATCGATGATCATCACACGATTTACCTCCCAGCTTCCTGACACAAAGCTGCCCATAAAATGGCCTGTAGTGGGGAAAATCCTGGCCAACACTGCCACCAGAACTCTGTGTCCACCAGTGGAGAACGGAAGAAGGGACCCTAGTCCCGATTCCGGGGCAGGAGAGAGATGTGCTTCTGTCATTTCCTGAAAGTCACAGATTGTTTTGGGTAACGATTGCTGAGTAACAAGCTGCCCTAAGCTTCAGTGATCTAAAACAGTAATCTGCTTTTAGATCTTATGGTTCTGTGGATTCATCAGGCAGGGCTCAGCTGGGCGATTCTTCTGCTCTACGTGGCATTAACTGAGGTCACTCACTGGTGTTCACCTGGCCTCTTATCTGGTCTGGAAGGTCCAGGACAGCGGTACTCACATGCCTGATGGTTGCAAGGCCAGACTTGGTTCTTCCTCCTCTTCTGTGGAGGGTCAAGGCCCCCTGCAAACAGCCTCTCTGCTGGGATGGTTGGACTTCTTCCCTGGCAGCTCGGGACTCCTGGAATGACTATTCTGGGGGAGGAAGTAGAGGCTGACAAACCTGTGTGACGTTACTCCCGCTGTTGGCGGAGGACCCCACCCAGTACTCCCCGATCTAGGAGAGGGAACATATAGCCTACCGCGCGATGAGAAGGGTGTCCGGGCATCTGCGACCACCTTAGGCCGCTGCATGCGTGGTGTCTAGAGTCCATGGTGCTTTCAGCAGTGCGTGTTACATGCACTTTTTAAGACCGGCTACTGTGGGCTGAAATGGAAACCCCGACGGTTGTGTGTTATCTGGTCTCCGTGAGAAAAATGCATTCTGTGTTCTGAACCAAGAATTTGTGAATAAACTTTTGAAATCGAGCCATTCATAAAATGGTAATTGCTTATGTAAAAGATACGTTTTATTTATTTAATCAGCAGGCATCCTTGATCGTCTGTTTGTCAGGAGTTTTCCAAGTATAACTTTGGATCCGTGAATTTTCTCTTCCTGTTATTTTATTTTAAAAATTATTTGCGAACTTCAATTTCATTTTAAACACTATTGTGGAGTTTAAGCTTATATTTCTCTCCTTTTTTTTTTTTTTTTAAAGTTCATTGAGAAAATATTAGTAAGCCTACATATCCTAAATTTCTTTTTCTTCACCTTAGATCATTCTGATAAATTCCCTAGAGACTTACTAGAATGAGGTTACGGCTGTTTATGTATAAAAGTGTGGGGTGATTCGACAGCACGTGCAGAAGTGTGGATGCATTAGCTCTGACACAGAAATCTCCTTTTCTGTAAGCCTTGCCTTTCAGCCTGTCTCAGCGGACCGTTGCAACACTGTTTTGAGCCAGAGCAAATGTGATGTGGTCATGGGGAGTCGGGGAGTGGATTTAAGTCAGGAAACAAGAAACCTGCATCTTTGGCTCCAGCGGAGCCCCAGGCATTGGGATGGATGCGGGTGGAGAGGCAGGAGCTGTGGCCGTCTAAACAGCGCCCTCTGCTTATGCCCGCCCAGGGAGCCCTGTGTACAGGGCTGCAGTTCCAGCGCCCCTGGGGGCCGGCCACAGCGTGAGCTGCCCTGTGCTCTGTGTCCTAAGCATACCCTGCCTTGGTTCCCAAATACCCATCACTCCTGGGCATCTGACCTTCTGTCCAAAGTAGGCGTGAATGAAGAGGGTCAACCACTTAGATATGTCAGAGTGACTGATGAATGAAATGCATGGACTTTCAGGGTGTCCTGGGAGTTCCTGAATCCCCTCCCGTCATGCCTGAGGTCAGGAACCTTTGGTCTAGATGGTCCGAGGTCTCAAACAGCAGTAAAGTGTTACACATACATTTACTTTTTGGTGTAGGAGTGCCCGTCCTCATTCTGCCCTCGTTACGAATTCCAGCAGTTTGCTGGCAGGGAGAAAATAATTGCTTTCTGCAGGTCTTTGGGGTGCTTCTTTGCAAACTGCTTACCTTCTTCATCCCCGTTACCTTCAGGATTCTCTACCCGCATGCGGTGGCTGTGGCCTAGGGGTGAGCAGCATAGGGGCTGACGAGGTGTCGTGAGACTTGAGGACTGGGGAGGGGTAACCGAGGCAGGGAGGACCAGGGGACCAAGAGCGCAGTGGCGTTTCACAGAGTCGATGACATTCCCTTCGCCTGCCTCCTCTCTGTATCCTGCTTCATGTAAAACAGGTGTTTCCTTATGTTGAGATGAATTACGATAGTTGCTACTGCTTTTTAATTTCGTCTTGGGGTTCTAGGGAACTGTGTCGGATTTTAGTCACCAATGCTTGGAGTGAAATAAGTAAGGTATAGTTTACCTGAAAAGAACTGAGGTGTCGTCATAGAGGCCCCGATTCTGCATGTAATAGGTGAGGGCTCTTGAAGCTTGGCTTTCTGTTCTCCTGAGTGTGCCCCTGCAGCTGTAAAAGTCCCTAAGTCGTGCGGAGTGGCGGAAAGCACGGACAGGAGCTGCTGGCGAGCCCGGGGCTGGAAGGCTGGGAGAGAGGGGCTGGTGGCCTCCCGCCAGCAGAAGCCTTGTGACAGACGGACAGGATTCAAGTGGGAGTTGGGGACCAGCAGGCTCGGCCCCACCAGTCTCTGTGACCTTGTGCGAGTTACTTAACCTTTGAAACTCCTCTCTCCGTTCATGGTAGGTGGGTATAATAGTGTCATGGTTGTTGTGAAAATAAAATAATGAGCTTTAAAAAATGAATTCACCAGGAAAATGGAAAGTGGTATTTACGGTTAAAGGAACTTGCATTTTTCAGCCCAGAAAAGAGTCGAGAACACGTCCACTGAGCAGTCACTGTCCAGCATGTGTTTCCTTGCCGCGTGCTGGCTAAATTTAGGCGCTCACTGTTTGGTTTGTGTGCGTGCGTGTGTTCGTGTTACATTTATAAAGACAGAGACATTTAAATGAACACTGACCACATTCAGTCTAGCTCAGCAAACTTGTGTAAAGCACGGCGCGGCTGCCGTTCCTGCTAGATGTGCGTGTGCACACTGCGAAGGGAGACACTGTGCTCGGGAAGTTCAGACGCTTATTTCAACCTGGAATGTTATGTTTTATGAAAGAAACGTGTATGAGCCAGATCAGGCTGTCATAACAGAATGTCATCGATTGTGTGACTTTAAACAACAGGGATCCACTCACAGTTCTGGAGGCTGAAAGTCCAAGATTAAGCTGCCAGCCAGTTCATTTCCCGGGGTGGGCTGTCTTCCTGGCTTGCAGGCGGTCCCCTTATCACTGTCCCCACATGACGAGGGGAGAGACAGGAAGCAAGCTCTCTGGTCTTTTTTTATTAGGGCTTCTAATTACCTCCCAAAGGCCCGTTGGGTTTTTTGTCTTCCCAGCACCTTCATATTTGGTGTGGCACACTTTATTCTTCAGTTAATTCAGTGTTTTCTGTAATTCAGAAGTGAATTGAGTCTGCAACTGGGTATCCATCATCAATCCACTCCCTGCGTGTATCTGGTCCAGATGTCAGGGGAGGGGGACATTGTGTATGACAACGGTCCCTGCTGGCACAGAGCTTAGAAACTAGTCCAAGAGGGAGAACTTGTGGAAAGTTCCTTAAAGAATCTGTTTGGGAACGTTTCCAGCCTCTGGGACAGGGCGCGTTAGAGGCCGCTCTGCCCCTGGCCTGGCCTCCTGCTCGCTTCAGGGGAGGCGGGCCCTGGGCGGGCAGGCGGGGCCCGGGCACGTTAGGTGGTAGATTCTGGGCGTGGTGGCGCCGAGCCTCGCTCTCCTCTTCACCCAGAGGCTGTGGGCCCGCGATGGCGCCTGGCCACTGCTGGGCGGCGGTTACAGCGTGCACCCTGGAGTGCGGCCCTAGGTGGTCTCCCAGCCTCCTTCCGGTCATCTGCAAGCGTCTGATGACAGCTGCATGCATGTACCCCAGAGACTTGGAGGAGGTGGTCCCATGAAGTTGGCTAAAAAAAATTGACCCAAGATTCAGAGAAACAGTATGTTCACTCATGCGCCTTCACAAACAGCTCCCCTCCCCGCTTTGCTGAGTTTTCTCTGTGGACACTTAGCCTCCTGGGTTCCCTGGCGTGTTCGTCAGCCATGCCTTCAGTCCGTGGTGCCTTCAGTCCGTGGTGGCCTTGGCTGGGAAGGTAATTGGGCCGGTGGTGGTATGTGGTAGTGGGCAGCGGTTATCAGCGTGCCCCGGAGTCGCCACCGTGAGCCCCTGCTTCCAGTGACAGGAGAGTGGACGTGTCGCTTGGACCCTTTCGGAGGGCCAAGGGCGTAGCATTCTGAAGTAGCCTGTTCTTAACACGGGGTTTTTTTCGTGGCCTGTTTATTCTGAAATTCAGATGAATTTTGCATTTTACTATATAATATGTGTTCTAATATGACAGACCTCTAAAAACCTTTCTGCGTGTCGGAATTGACCCTCCAGGACAAGAGAGTGCTCGTTGCTCATAGCGCCGCGCTCTGAGGGCACAGGGGACTGACCGTGGCTGGCCGGGGCGGCGTCCGCACTGACGGTCGCTGCTGGAATCCCGTAATGACTTGTCCTCGTAATGACTTGTTCTCGGTTTTCTTTCCTCTTGGCCCTTGAGGGAGTGTTTGCTCTGCACGTGTGTTTGGTGCCTTTTGGTTTGGATAATTTTGGTGATCGGTAACTAGTTTCGATCTTGTTATTAACAATTTTGATCTGGACACCGTCATCACCAGTCCCATCGGGGGGCATTTGGAAGGCCGAGAGACTGACTGGGTGCTTCGTGTGCAAATACTCTTCTGAGATGGGGAGAAAAACGTTAAAACCTCACAGACTCTGGCAGACTCATGTGGGAGTTGATACTATAAATGTCTCAAATAACGATTTAAACCGTAAGATTATTAACTTTTTTGGAGGGAGCACTGTGCATAAAAACAGTCACAGGTTAGAAGAACATGCCCAAATGAGACTCACTTCTCTCGTGCATGGGTCCCAGGGTGTGGAAGACCTCGTGAGTGGGGACTCCCCACTGGACTGCAAATAAACCCTGCCCGGGGCCCGGTTCTCTTGGCTCCTCCTCCTGGGAGGAGGAGAACCAGGGAGCCACCTGCATTTAGCCACTTCGGTGGCCCCCCAGGCGTACACGTGTAGGAGCAGCCCCACAGGGCCACGGTTTGCGTGCGCCTTAAAGGGCCTTGGGCAGCAGCGGCCTTTGCTTGGGGATTTTCGCGCTGTGTGGATAGAGAGGCCGGGTGCCGAGTGCCCCACCCGGAGCGTGAGGCAGGCCTTGAGTCTCACCTTCAGACTCAGGCGCTGTCCAAAGGCAGTGTCAGCATTTCCTGATGTCATGGCTCAGAACCCCTCCAGGACGGGGTGTGTGTGCGTGTGTGTGTGTGTGTGTGTGTGTACACGTACGTACCTGTTTTGCTTTCGGTTTCACTAGAGGATGTGACTTGGGCCAGTGGTTTTCAGTGAGCATTTAGAATTTAACAGAATTTGGTCCCCGTTTCCTTGGTTATGTTAGTAATAAGAAAAAACCACTTGGTCTAGTTTGTTGTTCTCAAGGAGCAGGGGCAGTTTTGTCCCCCAGGGGACACTTGGCAATGTCTGGAATCTCGCTGGGAGGTGCTGCTGGTGTCTAGTGAGCACAGGCCGGCGCTGTGGGAGCACCCTGCAATGCCCAGGACGTCCCCCCATGACAAAGAATTATGTGGCCCCCGAACGTCGGTGGCGCAGAGGTTGAGAAACCCTGGCGTGCGAGGTCACGGATGTTCTTTTCTTGATTTCCAGTGAAGGTGTGACTGTTAAGGTTTAATAGTTTTGTAAGGCGAGATGCTTTCTACAAAACTCAGCCATTAAATGAGATCTTAAAGATGAAAAAGTGTTTTCGATGCAGTGAGGTTCTACTATGAGTGTGATTGAGATGAGCAGAAGGAACTGAGAGGTCACGGGGCCTGGGACAGAAGCCCAGGTGCCCGTCAAGCCGGTTTGGATAAACCCTTCCTAAGAAACCATAATTTAAATGGAAACTTTGGTTGGCAGAATGGGAATTTTTGAGTAGGTACCATTAGAAATAAAATAATTTTCCAGCTGTGGTTCCCAAGTTCCCCAGGTTTATGCCTTTAACCCATAACTCTCTGAGCTTTAGCTTTAGCCCTGTGTGTTTATTTAACTGTCGATCGGGTCCTCGGTATGTGCCAGGCACCATCCTAAGTGCCAGGGACACAGCAAGAAACAACGCAGGCAGCTCCCCGTTGCCATGGCGCCTGCGCTGCAAGGCGGGTTGGGGAAGTCCACATGCCAGTTGCAGGATTGAGCGGGATCTCTCACAGCTGGTCTGGGGGCTCATTGACCAGGACTTGCAGGAGGAAGAGGCATTTTGTTGTGTGCCCCAGATGGAGTGACCAGACAGGACTGCGACTACCTGGTGTTTTCACCTAGATGTCACCGAGTCTGTCCCCAGTAGACTCTTGATTCCTTCCTGCCCCCACCCCCAGGCTTAAGCCAGAAGACTGGGGTGCATCCCTTGACCCCCACTTCCCTCCCATTTGGTCCATAGCTGTCAGTCTTGCATCTCACCTTTCCCCACATCCCTGGTCCCCAGCCGGGGCCAGGCCTCTTGCCCATTGGCGGCCCCTGACTTGTCTGTCCGCCTCCCTGCAGGTCACTGCCGGCCCTTCTCCACACAGCTGCGGAGGCCTTTTAGAAACCTAGCTTGCCTCCTTCCTTCCCTCAAAACCGGTCAGTGGCTCCCCGCTGCGCTCGGGAAATGCGCCCTTCTCACCAGACACTCTTCCCAGAGAGGCCCGCCCACACGCAGCGGCCATCCTGCCCTGGGCCCCTGCCCTGCCTGCGCCTCAGGGTCCCTCTTCCTCCGGTGGCCCCAGGGCCTGTCTTCCCGTCCTCCTCTCTGGGCTCCTGTCGCCTGTTTCCTGCAATGCCGTGTCCCTCTTTAGGTGCTGGCCATCTTTAGGTGAGAAATCGCTCACCTGCGCCACTCGCCACTCGGAGCGGGGCGGATGATTCACAGGGACCCGCCCTCCCTCCTGCAGAGTTGGGGTTTTTGCATAGGGGATTTTTCTGTCGGTTTTATTTTTTCCTCACCTTTTGGAGTATTAAAAGAGCTGAGACAGTGGGCTGTTTGTGTGTTTGTGTGTGTGTGTGAGTGTGTCTGTGGTGGGGGCAGTGCCCGCACATTCTGGGGAGTTCTCTGATCCCTACCACTGGCTTACATCCCACCGATTCCACAGAGCACAGAGCTATAGCCATGTGCTGACTTCCTTAGTAAGCTTTTGAAGTAAAGCACGGCCACTTAGTAGGTCTTTCTCAGCACAGAAAAGGGAACAGAAAAGTCGTGCCGCGGCTCTGGCGTAATTACCCCAGCGTGCGAGCCGGCGCTGGGAGGGCGTCCCGGGTCCGTGCTTGCGTGCTCTGCTGGCCCTTCAGACATGTCTGACATTAACGAAGTTTTGCTTCGCCAGGCAGGAAAGAATGCCTGCCCCAGGTGTCCTTATCAAGTAATAGTGTATTTATTTGGCTCCATTTTTTGGATGAGCAGGAAGTGGGCACCAGGGGTTTGTTTGGCCTTGTCCCTTATTTGCCACAGGCTGATGGTGGAGAATTCTTAAGTTTCCAAATGGAAAATGAATATAAAAGAAGTCCCATAGCGGTCAGGAGTTGGAGGGACTCCCAGGTGGCCTCTGAGAAAGGAAACGTCTGAAAACTTATTTCAGATGATTTGTTGGTGACAAACTTCTGAATCTGACTAGCAAGTGGATCGCAGACACAGAGCCTTTTTACAAGAAGTAATAAGCTGGACATACTGCAGATGTGTTTTCTAATGAGGGAAAATGCATCCTCTAACGGCTGATTGTTGTTTCTAGAAAATTCGAGTCCTAGTCTCAATTTTTGTTTTGCACCTGTTGACAAGATTGAGAGTTTATTTAAGCTTGAATATCCTGGAGGTGGTATATAGACTACACGAGGGTCATTTTTAGATTTTATAATAAAATCTTTTACAGCATAGAATTAAAAAAAAAAACAAAAACCTTTGTAGACAGGAACCAATCTTTGAAGGGAAACCTCGGTTTGGCTTGGAAGTTCATCTAATGGAAATTAAACCGAGGAGTTCAGCTGTCTAACTGCAGACGGCTTGATGGCTTGATGTTCAGACGCTCATTAGAAATCTGCTTTCCCCAAAACAACGTCTTTAGCTACCTGGGATGGAAAGTGCTTAAGTAAGCAATTTAAAATTCAACACACTCTACTTGAAAGTGATCGGTTTAAAAGATTCATGGACGAAGCACTCCGTATGTCTGAGTATTGCATAGTAGGTGATGGGGGCGTTAGAAAAAGATTTTTCTCGCCTTCACAGGACGTGTAGTGGGAGGAGGGGCAGGTGTGCATGGGGTGAACTATTAGACCAGGCAGAAAAGTGCTGACGGTGTGACAGAGTAAGCATGTTAGTGATCCTGTAGTGACAGGCAGGTGCCTCGTAGGACTGGACACAGAGCGCTGTGCGAGCGATGATGTTTAAAGTAGGTTGGCAAACTACGGCCTAAAAGTGAGCGGAGAAGCCTGTATAACAGAGACCATCCGTGGTCCATGCAGCCCTGAAATGTGTGTTATCTGACCATTTATAGGAAAAAAGTTTGCTGACTCTTGGTTGAGGGGATTAGGAAATGCCTTACAAAAGCTGAAATTCAAGCTGGCATTTTGCAGGATAAGTAACATTTTGATTTTCAGGGCAGCAGGGGTGAGAGTAGGGGAGTTTTTGCGGGAGGGCACACAGGTGCTGTTAATCAAACAGCACAGTGGGCTGTGGCTGGGGCTCAGGGTGGGGACTGGGAGGAGGGGCGAAGAGCATGGCTCAGCTTAAATAGCAGCAAGTTTGAACTCAATTCTGAAGCGAGTCGTGAACCGTCAAAAGCTTTTGAGTAAGAGAATATCAGTGTCATAATTATAGTTAATTGTCAGAAATTAAGATAAGTATTCATTTTCTTCTGAGGCCTGCTCTCCAGAACCATAAACTGGTTCTTCAGAAGCGACCATAATGCTTAGGAGGCCGCTGGCTGTGGCGTGAGTTTGCGGAAGGGTCCAGAAGTCCTGGTTTAAGGCTGAAGATTCGTTGGTGTGCTTTTCATGCCTGTCGACATTTTCTGATCAGCAGCAGACATTTGTGAACTCCCAGTGATCCCATAAACTGAGGCATCTGGGAGGATCTCGAGGAAGGCAGAAAGTCTTTCTGAAGTCGGCAGTTGTGTTTCAGCGTTAAACTTCCGCGTGGAAGCCTCGGTTTTGTGGTCTGTATCGTCAGCGACCTGGGCGTGGTGCTGTTCTTTGAGGAATGAATGTGGAAAAGGGGCCCTGACGCCGGGAGACATTTTCATCCCCAAGAACAGAACAGCTCTGAGGACAGAACCTTTACGGTCACTCATCTCCAGACTAAGGAGAAGGCCGGGTAGAGGGGTCCGAACTTTATGGGTGTGTTCCCAGAGAGAATGCGTGAAGGGTAGAGTAGAGGCAGTTTCCCCGCGACCCCACGATCAGCATTTAGGTGTGTAGTCGTCCAGTCTTTTGTTCAGCGTGGACGCACTTAGGTCACTCTGCGAGGTTCCAGTCCCGTCCGTTACACACTTTGTACCTTGCAGCGGAGGGAATCACGCCCGACAGACAGCTGGGGGGCGCCTGCCCGCTGTGTCCCCTGCTTCTCCCTGGAGCCCCCCTGCTGCTGCTGTCTGCATGGGGACGGGGAGGAGGGTCTCCTCTGCACAAATGCGGGCGCTCTCGACGGACCCCAAAGCCTCAGCAGCAGGGACTGGATTTTGCAGAGTCAGAACCCTGGTCTCAGAGGACGAAGGTGACGAGGCCTTCATTCATGCAGACCCCGAGTTGGTTCTCAGCGTCATCCGGAGTTGCTCAGACGGACTTGCGTCACGAAGAGGGTGCTGCTGCAGCCAAGTGGCGGGGAGTTGCCTCCCAGAACCAAGCCCGGCAGAAGGGCCTCGTTTGCACCAGCGCCGTCGGTCCCTGCGGAGCTCTGCCCAGGCCTGGGGACCGGGGCCCCACCCCGCCCTGCTGGGGTTTGAGAGTGACCGTGGTCTTGGGACATAGCCACCACCCTTAGTCGGGTTGTGTGACTCAGTCTCCCCTGTCCCCAGAACACCTGGTCTGAGAGATTGGCCCCATTGCTGTCAGCAAGGCACACGGATCCTGCGGACTTCACTTCAGGGGTCACCCAGGTGGCCAGCTTCTGCTCGTACCCCGCCTTGCTGGCTTCCCAAGAGCCGTGCTGCCCTCACCCCGGAATTTCAGTGTCCTTGGAACAGGCGTGTATGTGCGCACACGGGCGTGTGTATGCACAAGAGGGAGAGAATGTCTTGTTTGTTTATTTTAAGAAAAAAGCCAGTGTGTTCATGGTAGAATATTTAGAAAACACAAACATTTCCTGTTGCCTCACCCCTGTTAACGTTTTGGTGTATATCGTTCGTCCCTCTTGGAGGCATAACCATGCATTTTTATGAAAATAGAGACATACTTAAATAATTTTTAGTTTCTAAAAAAAGCACCTTTTTAAAACTAAAAAAAACCCTTTTATTAAAATAGGAATGCCATTCAATTACAAGAAAATTGTTTTAATAGGCATATCAAAAGCTAAAAGCGTCAACACAGCCCTGCACTCGAGTCACTGCTGTGTGTGCTCTTCGGAGCCACCTTTGGGACATACGTGTATTTTCTTTTTATAAAGACGGAATTATTCTATATAATAAATAACCATTTTATAATTTGCTTTTTTATATAATAGCTTTATTGAGATGTGATTCAGATATTATATTCACCATCTTAAACTGTACATTTCAGTTATTTTTAGTATATTCAAGAGTTTTACAATGCTCATCACTTTCTACTTTTAGACCATTTTCATCATCCTGAAAAGAAAAGAAACCGTGTACCCATTAGCTGTCACTTCCCATTCCCCCCTCCCCCAACCCTAGGGAGTCATCAATCTATTTTCTGTCTCTATCAATTTGCTGCTTTGAAAATTTCATACAGATGGAATCATACAGCGTGTAGTCTTTTGCAGCTGATTGCATTCACGCAGCATCGTGTTCTCAGGGTTCATCCCCATTGTAGCCTGTCTCAGCAGCTCCTTTTGATAGGCAGGTAATAGTCGTGTGTGGGTAGACCACATTTTGTTTCTGTGCTTATCAGTCGATGGACCTTGGGTTGTTTCTTCTTTCGGGATATTATGAATAATGCTGCTGTGAACACTCCTGTAGAAGTTTTTGTGAAAACCTGTTTTTATATCAGTTGTATATACAGCTGGATCATTGGTAACTCTATGTTTAACATTTTAAGGACCTGCCAGGCTGTTTTTCAGAGCAGCTGGGACATTTACATTCCTATCGGCAGTGTAAGAGATTTCAGATTTCTCTACATCTTCACCAACACTTGTTATTTGTCTTTTTTATTTTAGATATCCTGGCGGGTGTGAAGTGGTGTCATTGTTGTTTTGATTTGCATTTTCCTAGTGACTATGTTAAGCATCATCTCACGTGCTTATTTATTGACCGTTTATTTATCTTCTTTGGAAAAAATGTCTTTTCCTATCTTTTGTCTGTTTTTAAAGTTGGGTTATTTGTCTTGTTACTGAGTTATAAGAGTTCTTTACATATTTTAGATACAATTCCCGTATCAGATATATAATTTGTAAATATTTCCACCCATTCTATGGGGTGTCTTTTCACTTTCCTGATGGTGTCCTTTGAGGCACAAAAGTTTTTTACTTTGATGAAATCCAGTTTATCTGTTTTTTCTTTGTTTTTTCTTTTAGTCTGTTATAGGATTATATGTCTATCCTTATGTCTATGTTGTCTTGATTACTTAGCTTTTAGTAAGTTTTGACTTGGGAATCATTCACACTGGGTTCTTTTTCAAGATTGTTTTTTCTCTTCTGGGTTCCTTGCATTCCCTGGTTCATTTAGGATCAATTTGTTAATTTCTGCAAAATGTAACTTTGTCTCTTTCATGATATAATAATACTGTACTGTCCAGTATAGTAGCCATGTGGCTAGGAACATGTGAAATGTGGCCGGTCCAGATAGAGATGCGCTGCAAGTGTGAGCTTACAGCAGATTTCGAAGAGTTAGTGTGGGAAAAAGAACACAGAGTATCTCATTAGTAATTTTTTATATTAATTACACATTGAAATTTTATATTGGGTTAAATAATTTACATTGCATAAGTTTACTTATTTCTTTTTACCTGTTTAATGTGGCTACTAGAAGATTTAAAATTACATGAATCTCATTTATGTTGGACTGAAGTATTTTTTAATAACCTGGCATTCTGTTGTTTGGTTGATTGTGTTGTAATGATCATGTGATTATGTTAGAGTTTCTTTTTATTTACTGAGGTAATACCTGACATACATTATATTAGTTTCAGGTGTACAACATAATGATTCGATATTTGTAAATATTGTGAAATGGTCACCATATAAGTTTAGTTAACATCTAAAACCGTACATAGTTATAGAATTTTTTCCTTGTGATGAGAACTTTTAAGATTCACTCTTTTAGAACTTTCAAGTCTACAATACAGTGTAATTAACCATAGTTGTCGTGCTGTACATGACATCATCCCCAGGACTTATGTATTTTATAACTGGAAGTTTATGTTTCAATTCCCTTCACGCATTTCGTGTCCCCTTCTCCCTGCCTCTGGCAACCACTAGTGTATTCTCTGTGTCTATGAGCTTTTTGTTTTTCAGATTCCACTTATAACTGAGATCATATGGTATTTGTCTTTCTTTGTCTGATTTATTTCACTTAGTGTAATGCCCTCAAGGTCCATCCATGTTGTTGCAAATGGCAAGATTTCATTTTTTTTATGGCTGAATAATATTTGTCAGAGTTTCTTGATTCAGTTCTCTATTGTTGGACACTGGTCGTTTCCGGTTTGCTCTGTTCTACAGCGTTGTGATGAGTGACCTTGTAGCCAGGTCTTCGTGCACTCACTCCTGTGACGCTGCCAGGACATAGCAGGACTTGGGAAGTATTTGTGCTGTGTTTCTAAACTCTTAGAGTGTTGAGTAAGTGAATTATTGTTTTCACATTAACAAAAAATGATGTTTCAAGACAAGGCCGTAAACAGATTAAACAAATATTGGTCCAGCCCCCCGACAAGTCGGGTTTTGTTCGGAGAGTTGGGAACAGAGCAGTGAGTGAGTCCAGATTTAGCCCTCTTGACCTTCACGTTCTGATGGGGGAGAGGGGTAACCATGCAGATGGTGCTGGAGAGCAGTGCCGAGAAGGACGGGGAGACCGGCTCGTGCTGGCACGTGGCGGGGGCACGATCCTCACGGCCGTCAGGGCAGGTAGCGTTCGCGTCGGGACTGAGGGAAGCGGAAGGGAGCACGTGAAGACCCGCGAGAGCAGCGGTGGCGGCAGGTGGGTCAGGAATGACGGAGACTTCGAGGCGGGGATGAGCTCGACGTGTGTTCAGAGCCGCCAGGAGGCCAGTGTGGCCGGGGCTTGGGGTACTTTTTGAAGATGGAGCAGACAGTCTTTGCTGATGGATCGGGTGTGGGGTATGTGACCTAAATGGTGTTATGGTGCCATTTGCTGAGCCTCGGTCACTAGAGGTGGGGGACACCTGGAGTTCTGTTGAGGTGCTAAGTAGATGCACCGGTGTGGAAATCACGGGGAGGCGGGGCGGGGGGTACATATTTGGAGTTAGGAAAAGCCATTGGGACATCAAGCAGGTTGATAATTGCCCGTTAAATTTGGAGACATGGAGGTCTCGGGGACTTGGGTGAAGATGGTGTTGGTGGGCTGTGGTGGGTGGCGGGTGAGAGTGTCCAGGGGAGAATGGGACATGTGTGTTGACAAACCCTTGAAAGCATTTGCGCCCAAGTGGACAGAATGATGGCAGAGGAGGAGCTGCGGCCAGGCAGCCGCTTCCCCGCGCATGGGCGGGAGTGGGACCCACGGGGCGGGCAGGATTCAGTGCCACGGTGAGGGTGAGCTGCCCCGTGGGACGGGAAGAGCAGGCAGAGGGGGCTGGCAGGCTTCCACTCAGCAGTACGAGGAGGAGAAAAGCGTCACATTGCCTCAGTTTCCAGAAGCGAAGAGTGACAGGGAAGGGGTGTTGTAGGCTTTGTTGGGGAGCTCAGTGCAAAATTCACATGAATTTTTACTAGGAAACATAAGACTTCACACAAATTGAGTTACTTTAAAGTGCTTACCCTTGGGATTCTCTGTCCTGTGCCGCTGGGGGTGTTCTGGTGGAAAGTTTGAGAAGCCTGTGTATTATTGCATTCTGTTGCTATGATGTTAAATCTCACCCAAGTGAGTATTTAACCTTAAAGAGTTTGAGATTCACTTACCCATTTTGTTATCCTTATTAGAGCTTTTGCAGCTGCTCCAAACATCCCTCCATTTGTACATCTTAATAGTCACTTGGCAAGCGGCTGCACTCTGCTCCGGGAGGCCGCGCTGGCGGCCGCGGGGCCCGGGGCCGGACGGCGGTGCCCTCGGTGCCTGCCTTTCCCACCCCTTTCTGAGGGGAGGATGCGGAGGAAGGCAGGGTCCCCGAAGCGCAGCTCCCTCTGAGGACATTTCAGAGAACCTTTTTCTTGTTTCCTCAAAATCCTTAACAAACCCGCTGCTGCTCTGTTCCCCCTGGCGAGGCGCGGCGTGGAGAGCTGTCCGCCAGCCTCTCGCTGCACTTGACTCTCAGTGGGGAGTCAGCCGTTCGGCTTCCTTCCTATTCATCGCGTGGCCTGCTGGCTTTTCTTTCCAGATGGTTTTAGTATGGTTAACCACCCCCTTTGAGTTCTTCGACCTTCTTAGTAGACAACCCTGTGGACAGCTTGGTCACCCCACAAAGTGACTTCATAGGGCGGAGCATGTGAGACATCCGAGGTCACGTCCCTCTTCCTGTTGACAGATGAAGAGGCCGAGGCCTGGGGGGAGCTCGGTTCGTAACTGGAGCGTCGATGACCAAGTCACAGCCCCTTGCTTCCCAGTCCTCCCAGCCCGGGGGGCCCTGCCCCTCCCTCACCCATCTCGAGTTCCGAGGGCAGCGCCCCACCTGCCGGGCCCCAGCACCCTCCATTCCCGGGGGCTTCCTCGTCCAGGCAGAGAGGCCTCCCCTGACCCCCTCTTTGAGTGTCTGTCTGCAGGGTCACCTTCACCTTCATGCCCCGTCCACAGCTTGTGTGTGCCGAGTATGACCGGGTGCTCACTTACTACTTCTTGTCTTCCCCTCAGAGAGTCCCGTGGAGGCAGGGACCGCCATCTTGGTTTGAGCCTAGGACATCCGGCATCTAGTGAGGAGTACGGCACACTCGTGCTCAGAAAGTTTGCAGACAAACGGATGTGTAAATCTAGACTTAAGTCAGATTGCTCTTGTCTCCTGCCATTAAAGGGGCTCTTTTCTCATTGCCGGCCAGGGCTTGTCCTGCTGTCATCTCACAGCCCTTTGCTGCTCTCACGACCAGAAGTGTTTTGGAGTTTGGCATTTTTGAGATTTGAGAATAGAATTAGGGAGTACACCATATATTGCGGAACATCCCCAGGCAGCACCTTGTAATGGGATTTTTGCAGCAATGTGCATGGCTGTTGACACCAGGCGATTAGCTGCACATTGTGTCGTGACTGGCCACCCGATGCGTTACAGACGTGTTTTCAGAGCTTTGGGGTGAGGGGCTGCGGACCTGTTTTGGTGAATGCGCGTCAGGCCTCGCGCCGCGTGCTGGAAATGCAGAGGACGGGTGCGTCGCGCCTGCCCTCCCACGTGGGGCAGGGGCACAGGGCGCGGTGGTACAGCCGCCGGGAAGGCAGTACCGTGGGGGCCGCTGCTGGCCGTTTGGGGTGTGCCCACAGCCCTGGCACGGGGCACTGCCCTGTGACGCAGGGAGTGTGGGCAGTGGTTACAAGGCCGTCCTGGATCTCCTTCCCTAGGGTCTGGCTGTGGGGGTTCAAGGAGCAGAGAGCAAAGCTCAAGACAGGGCGCCCGACTCATGATGCTCTATTCCCCTGTGCCCCCCGCCCCCGCTGGTGGGAGGGGGGCCTGGGTGGCTGTCCGAAGACCACCTTTGATCTTCTGTGCTGGAACGACCTGCCCGCGTGGTTGCACACTGGCTGCTGGCTGGGCCGAGGCTGTTTTAACATACACTACCCGACTTTTAAAACATGAATATGCTTTAATTTTCATGTTTTTAAGATGCATTTTTGATTAGATAGAAATCTTTAAAAAACTTACGTGCTTTCTGAAACGGTGCTTGCATTTTGAAAAAAAGTTTAATTGCCAGGCTGCAGGAAAACTTGCCCATTTTTATTAGAAAATGAAAAGCCAAATATGTCTAAATATGCATATTTCAAATCATTAAAGATGATATAAGGCAAAATAGCTTGTTCCTGAAGCAGATGGCAATCTGCATTATTTCTAAAGTTTTCCTGTGATCTTTTATAAATTATATAGAATGTATTAACTCTCATTGAACATGTATATTAAAGATTATTCTTTCAATTTAGAGTTATTTTTGTCCAACGTACTTAAGATTGAATGAGCCATGACAGTGTAGGAGAAGCACGCTTTTAGTCTTTTAGATTTTATAAGAGATATTACAGTTTTCATAAAGACATGAGAACGGTCTTTGGCAATGTATTCTAAAATAAGACTGGAGTTTGTGTTGTAAAAACTTCCTTCAAGACACATTCTGGGGTTTTATGAGTGAGTGATGGTGGCAGGACAAGGTGGCATCACCTAGAGTTTTATTTGCAAATAGTTTATTTAACAGGGTTTAAAAGAGACTCCTTGTGTTTTATAATTACCCTTCTTTGGGGACCAGCCTGTCATGTAAAGCATATCTGGCGGTGTTATCTTTGCTACAGATGTACTATGTTTATGTTATTGGAAATGTTTGATTTCTTAAGTATGTGTGTATGTGTGTGTGTGTGTGTGTATCAGTAGATTAGATTGATTCCGTAGTTTAAATGTTTGCATCTGTATTGCATATAAAAACATGTCAGTTTCCAAGTGCGGCCTTTAGAGTATTATAGAGTATTACAGTATAGTATAGAAGGCTTTTTTAAAAGGTCATAGTAGAAACGTTTTATGTGTTTAATTGCTTAAACATTTTCTTTCACTGAGATTATTTTTTTCAAAACACTGAATGTAACATGAGAAAATGTTAAATGGATACAACACTATAAGATTTTCCACAGAAGTTTTAATTCACAATGAGGCATACTGGGAAGGCTCCATTAACTTAACGCTTTAGATGGTATCATCATTTTGGAAAAACCACTTCACCGCAGGGACAGTGTTTACAAAAACTGAAGTCCTCTCTGCACTGACGTTGCTTAGCTGTGCATAGGTAGTGAGTGACGGCAGTGTCAAAACCAATTTAAAATTACCTGTGTTGTCAATATGCAGATTTTCTTTATTCAGTATTTACACTATGAATTTACCAATCTGAGTAATTTGTAATACAGTAGCATAAAACCAATCAGACCTACCAGACTGAAAATGTGTGCATATCTAAAGTGGTTTCTTTTCTTGATTTTGGTTAAGTTAACAGAAGTATCTTCACATCTGTAATTTCTGGTAACTTAATGAGAACACACTGAACTTTTGGGTCACAATAAATTTTCCCATTATGTAAAATATTTTACACACTGGTTGACTCATTGTGAATTGTGAGTAGACATGATTCTCTTCCTGCGGAAAATAGAAACATATTGTAATGACAGTTTCAGCCAATTACAGAATTGTGCTTAGGTTACCACCTTGCTTTCTGTCAGCTGGATTGTTGAAAACCTTGAGATGGACAGACGGCAGTAGGAAGGAGCTCGGAGCTCTTTTTTTAGAGTTAGAGGGTGTAGTCTTTCTAGAAATCAGTGAGTTTTATACATAGGCTTATTTTTGTTTTTTATGAGTTTTATGTTCAGTTAATGAATGTGTTTTCTTAGTTGTATTAACTTCAAGTCTTGTAAATATTTCTGGGTCTTAGAAACCTCAGCGTTCTTATTTCATAGTAAGAACCATGTAAATGAGCACTTTTTGGTGGTGATGGGGTTAATAGTTTCTCTAGTGATACTGCCTTGCATGTTTAAAATGCTACATCTGTGTATGTATGTAATTTATATTTTATGATAAAGTTAAAATCAGCTTATTTCTTGAAAAATTGTTGATCTCGGAGATTTGGGGGGGAAAAAGTTACCCCAAACAGTTTATAAGTTATTTTGAATAGTGAGTAGCTTATTTAAAATTATTTGGAAAGTGTACCCTCAAAATAATGCATGTTTGGGGGCATAATTTTCCTTTTATGTTTGTTTCTTTGAGATGGTGAGCTACATCTCATGAAGCGACGTTGATTATCAGATGTTTGGCCTTTGGCTTGATTGTGTCAGCCTTAAAAAACATAACTATCGAGATAGTCACATACCACACAACTCACCTATTTTATGCGTCCAAGTCAGTGGTTTTTAGTATATTCACAGTTGTGCAACCATTGCCTGTCTCGGACACTTCATATAAGCAGAATCATATAATACAAGACCTTTTGTGTGTGGCTTTGTTTTTTTTGGCATATGTTTTCAAGATTCATCCATGTCATAGGCTATGTCAAAGGTTGTTCCTTTCTGTTGCCACGTGATATTTCGTCGTGCGGATATACCACTTTATGTGTTCGTTAGTCCATTGATAGACTTGGGGTTGTTAGCTCTCTTGGCTGTTATGAGTAGTACTGCTAGGAACAGCCGTGTACAAGTGTTCGTGTGCACATGTGTTTTCATTTCTCTTGGGCGTGTACCTCGGGGTTCCCATCAGCTTTTGGTGCTCCTTTGGCCTGCTGTTGAGATTCCAATTTGTGTTTGTAAAGAGTCTCTGCTACTTGTGACTGGGGCTTCCATGACCTTTGTTTGTGACCCGGTGACTCCTGTTTCATGCTTGAAGCCCCTGGACCCCCTGATGCCTGGAGAAGGAGCCAGTTATAATACCCTTCTTTCCTGAGACCGGATCACATCTGATGGTCATCACAGGCTCTTGTCAAGTAAGTACTCTGTTAGGTTTTTGGCAGATAATTCTCTTCTGTATCTAAGCCAACTAAATCTTGTCTGTATTTTGTATTTTTCTTACTTTCTTCTCTCTTCTTGGTGATACCCTTTGTTCTTTGGCCTCAGAAGCAGGCGGTAGTGACTCTGAATGAGTTGTCTATACATTCCCTTCAGGCAGTATACCACGCCTCTGGCTTTTTTTTATGGTAATTTTGGTAACTGGGTTGCTTATTTTTGAAGTAATAAACACTTTAAGAGAGTAGTGATACTCTTGAGCATTTTGTTAAGTGTGCAAATGAGACCTACAGGGATGTTTCCATAATTTGTATCAAATTCATGTAAATGTGCATTAACACTCTTAGCTAATTGCCTGAGTTAGATTAGGAATTTTATTACTGCTGTTTAATTAAGGAGCAGATCCTGCCATGGTCATTCCAGTTAATGGTGAGAGTCCTTCAGGTCTCTCGTCATGTGTTTCAACTGAGTCGAGCTTGGAAAGTTATTGAGTGCTTTGTGGATGCAGGCTGTATTTTGTAACCGTTGTGCCTTGCATTTCGAGAAGTGTATACTTTTGGGAACCTTTCACCTGCATCATATCAGTTAAAAAAGTGAGGTTTCTAGGATAGGCCTTTCCTATAGACAAGAAATCCCAGATTCCGGAAGGGCGAGCGGTGGGTGGTGGAAGTCGGTGTCAGAGGAGGCAGAGCGCCCCTTCCACTCTGCCCTGCACCCTGGGCCGAGAGGCGGCAGGATGTGGGCAGACCAGGCCCTGCCCTCGCCAGGTGGTGCCAAGCCCACAGCACCAGACAGCTGACAGCCACGCAGCACGTGCGCTCAGAAAGTTATTTCTCCTGTTGGAGCCTCACTGCTTCCTAGTCTGTATCGTGGAGACGATAGGAAGCCACCCCACAGGCGCGTGGGGACCTGGCTCCAGGGCACTGAACATGCTCGCTGCCCTTGGTTTTCAGAAGGCCGACCCGGAAGGTGGTTTGAGTGGTCCTGTAGCGGGCCCCTTCGCATCGCCCCCTCCTCCGACCTTCCGCTACTGGCCCTAGAGCCCCGTGGACTCCCCCGCACCCCCAGGGTCGTCTCAGCCCCTGGCCAGCTGTTGGCCCCACCCCTCCCGGTGGTGTCTCTGCTGGAAGGCATGGAAGTCCTGATGCAAGACCCCTGCCGGCTCCCCCAGACCCTCTTGGGAAGGCCCACAGGCCAAGCACAGGATGCTGGCTCCCGGGCCAGGCCCAGGGCCTCTGACAGGTCATAGGAGACAGTCGAGTTACCACGCTGCAGCTGCCTGGGCCTGGTGGGGGTGAGACTGCCTCAGAGAACCGGCCTTGATCCCCCACTTGAAAGGCAGCGTGTGGAGGTGCACCGGCCTTTATGTGCCCCAGGCGTTTGATAGAGTCCCTCTGAGACGGGAGACGGCGCAGCCACTCCAGCGAGTCTGTGAAGCAGTGACGGCGAAAAGAAATCTCACGCTGCCTCTCTCTGCCTTCTGCTCTGATCGTCCGCCTCGTGCTGCGAGATTATCTAGTCAGTCAGGAATTTACACGAAGTGCAGCTGGTTTGGTCTAAAATGTTCATTTAGTCACATCTCACTTTTGGGGAGACCAGGGTTGGAAAGCAGCCGTATTTCCATAAGTCTGATCCGCCTGTTCCCACGAGTGAAGCCCCCAGGGGAGCATCTTCCTTTGGGCTGGCGTCAGTGACCTTTAGTGGGTGAGTAGGGTGTGGCCTGCGCAGCCTGGGCCTGGGTTTGAGTCCCGGCTCTCTCACCTGGACTGTAACTGGCTTTCTCTGTGCCTTGGTCTCCTCGGCTGTCAGACCCCTCACAGAGTGACAGGCGATTGTGTGTGGGAGCAGTGATGGCTGACCTTCGGGGAGCCGCCCATGAGCTCCAACAGCACTGCTTTAGGCACTGCAGATACAAACGTGCTAGCCACGCGGGCCTTGGCGGGCTCAGACGCAGGGGTGTCCTTTCCAGGAGTGTGGTAACTGCCAGGGATGACGAGCCCGGAGGAGGGGCCTTGCTGCTGGGGTGGGAAGGGCGTCGGTGAAGACGGGGGTGAAGACGGGGCGAGGAGAGGGTCCGGAGCCTGCGCTGGGGAGGGGCGAGGTAGATGGAGGGGCGGCAAAGCCAAGGGTTCTCAGAGCCAGCGGCGGCTTTGTGCCAGCAGGCCAAGGGAGCCACCAGTGCCCTCCTGAACTCGGTTGCTCATTTGCCCGCTGCTCTGCTGAGCACCTGCCCGATGACAGACTGGGTGCTAAATATGGGGTCGTACACACAGGTCTGAACAGGGGCCACTTAGACTGTGGTCCCCGCCGGGAGGTGGTCACCACCATCGGAAGACAGCTCTTACTTATGGAGGGGCAGTGCAGTGGTGTCGCATGCCACAGAGCCGCCCTGCTAGGTCCGGAGTCTGCCACCTCCGCCTGGTCAGCATGTGCCGTGAGCGAGTGTGTGCCTCAGGTACCCGGTGCTCGGGTGTCTGTCAGCTGCGGTGACGGCAGTGCCCGCTCAGGCTTCAGATCAGAGCCGCGCAGTCTTGCTGGGGACTCCCCGGTGCGTGGCGAGGAGCGGGCGCACCGTTGCGGGGCTGTCCTCCCCTCTTCTCTCCCTTTGCTCCGCTGAGTGCTCATCCCCTGGCTCCTGTTAAATGTCCCTTCTGCACAGAAGCTCCCGTGGGTCTCCAGCAGCTCCAGTTCTGCCTCCGTCAGTATGCTGGCCCTCCTCGTGCTGGGGGCCACTTACCCCCGTTTGTCTTCCCCACCGGAGGCCCCGTAACCCCGGGGACCTTTCACACAGTGTGCGGTTCCTGCACACCCAGTGGGTTGGAGGAACGGATGACAACCACAGGTCACTTAGTGAGCATGCTGCTCTGTTAGGTCCCTTTTTCTGACTTTGGTTTCTCGTTTTTTTCTGAATTGGTCAGTGGTTTACTGTTTCAAGAGCTCTGACCACATCATGGTTTTTACGACGCCGTGAAGGTAGCTGGGTGTCAAGGTGATCGCTGCCCACAGAGGCGCTGGCGGTGCTTACGGCGCTGGCATTCTTGCGGCTGGCTGAGGATTGTCACAGGGAGCCCTGAGCGCCGAAGCCGTGTGTGTCATCGTGCATGTTTCATTCAGTTCAGCGTTCTCACCCAGCACGATGCTTCGTCAAGGCCATCCTCCAGTGAAAACCACAAACCAGTCAGCCTTTAGGGAGCAGGTTGGAAATCTAGAAATGCTCCCCCCGCAGGCGTTGGCAACATTTATTTAAAGGGCCTTACAGAATCTTTGTGATTCAGAAGGCAGCTCGCTTCCTGTGCCAAGGAGTCTCTCTCCTGCGCTCTGGCTTCTGAGACTGGGAGCTTTCGGAAAGACTGCAATGCAGGGGTTGCCACAGTCCCTGTTAATATGCAAACGGCCGGCGCCGAGGTCTTTGGCGCCCCTTCACAGCCTGCAGTCTGACGGAGGCGGCGATGAAGGCAGCACTCCCCGGGACTTTGCCGCGCGCGGTAAGGACGGAGCGTGTTCGGAGGACCGCGGTGCGCAGCGCGGCCTGCAGCGGCTCTGTTAAGCAGCGGATGCGGATGCGGCGGGCTCCCCGGGAGTGCGGCCCGCGGGCGCCTTCGCAGCCCGTGCACGGGAATTCCGGGCTGTTCTCTGTGTTCACATGGTGGGGTGTGAGCAGGCGAGGGGCTGGAGAAAAGCACGCACAGTACGCGTTTTAGATGTTTGTGAATAACCCGAGTAAAGGTGAGGAATTAGGATGGAGCAGGCCTCTTCTGAGCCTAGGAAATAAAACTTTGGTTTCTTATTAAGGATGGTTTGGACATTTAAACAGTTATTTTATTTAGTGTTGACACATGCCTTCTAAATAAATTATTGAAGATGTTCTGTAAAGAGATCTGCCTTTTCTTTGACTTACTAACCATGGTCGAATTCCAGAGATGGAGATTTGCGTGTCAACGTTTATTTCTTTACCTTAGGCAATGACAGTTTCATTAGTTTGGCATGGAACGTTTTGTTTCACAAAATCTTAACCGTGGGGCCGTGGATGATGAAGTCTGATTTCCTTAGTTCTTATTTGCCTTCAGATACGTGTTTTCGGGTGTGTGCAGCGCCGCTGTCTGAGGTGAGTGGCTCCTGCCTCCAGCTGCTCCTCTGTGTTTGTCTAAGAGGGAGGCTGAGAGTCAGAGTTCAGATTCGTTTTGCTGTAAGTGGTGGCCCCACACTGTATTAAATGAATTAGGGGTGGTAATTTATATATGTCCAATGCTGGGAAACATAATGCCAGGGTTGCCATGGCAACTGCATGAATTGAGAAAAGCTTATGAATGGCTCTGACCCTCCTGGCATGTTAAGTGAGGTGTTCCAGCCAAGAGCGCTATTCACAACTAGTGTGAGCAAATGCAGCTTCCCGTGCGCGGCACGTCCTGTCCCCTCGGTTACCAGACTTGTCCACGCAGCACCATTCTTTCTCTGGTGACAGGATCTGCCTTAGTCTCTTGGTTCCTGGCAACAGACTGTGGTCGAGAGGTGGTTTCCACTTCCGGTTGGGGAACTAGCCTGTGTGTACAAGAACCCAATGCCTCAGTCTGTGGGCGGGGTACGATGGGCCAGCAGTCAGTCCTCGACATCGCCAGGGCACCGTGGCAGCCGTGCGCCGTGTGGTTCTGGCAGAGCTTCCTGTCCTCGCGAAGGGCCCTTTGCCAGGAGCACACTCCGGGGCTGTAAGGACCCCAGGGAAGCAGCCTTGCTGTCTGCTCCCGGTATAACGGTGGGTGGTTTGAGAGGGGGAGACCCAAGTCAGAAAGACCCACATTCAAGTGCCAGCTTGTGAGAATAACAAACGAAGGCCTATGTCTCCATTATCAAAGGATTGCACTGTTTGCTAGAAATGTGTGTGGCATGGTTTCTTTGCAAACCAGCTCCCCTTGTGCACTTAAACTATAGCGATATCTTAACTGCAGGGGACTGAAATATCTGTTAATATTTTGTCGAAGGCCTCTAGACAGTCCGACTGCCTTGGGGACCGAGGTCTGAGGCAGCCCTGGGGACGGTGGTGGCTGCTAAGGCAGTAGGTCCTAAGAAAGGGCCCAGCCAGGTTTGGAGAACATTTCCCGCTTGTGCAGAGTCCAGTGTCTTTGTTAGTAAACATTCAGAGCATACAGTTTGAACTTTAACTCGAAGGCAGAGTTCTCTCAGGCTCACACCAGTGGGCATATTCTGTGGCTCACCTACAGGCCTCAGTCAAGAATCTCTATCTAATTCAGTCCCTTTACAGATGAGGACACTGAGGCCCAAAGAACTTGTGCCGCTGGGTGAGGGTCCCAGAGCAGGTCAGGGCCACGTCGAGAGTCTTCTAGGGGTCGTGTTCCTTGATTGTTTTTGCTTTCCTGTTACCACAAAGCCGCCTGTTGTAATAACAGGAATACAGCTCTCCCATTGGTAATTTAGGACATTCCTGTCTTCCCTTCCTTCCTTCTTCTGTCATTTATTGAACTTGTTCTCAGCGTGCTGGAGGCTTCCAGGGCGGGGAAGAGCGCGCCCTCGGCCCCTCCGGAGTGGCGATGAGAGAGCTGTGCCCTACGCACAGAGCCGCCGCCAGAGCGTCCAGGCCGTCTGCCTGTCTGCGGTGTTTCCACGGAAGCCGAGGGCCGCCTTGCCCTGGCGGGAGGTGTGGGGGTGTGAACCTGTGTCACCTGTCAGATAAGGGCCTGATGCTGTATCTTCTAAGGCAAAACAACGTAGTACTATTATTAGGTGCAGCTTCCAAGTTACAGCTTATTACAGATAATAAGAGATTCAGCTCACAAGACTCAGAAGACAAACTGATTTTTAGCCAGATGCCATTGAACCTGGAATTTGGAGGTTTTATCGTAGAACTTACTTAGGGTGACGTTGCGTTTTCCTAAGTGGCCTCAGTGAGATCTCCCATCCTGTGAATTCTCACAGTGGCACATTGAGCAGGAGCCAGGGATCTCTGTCCCTTCCCTGTGAACCTGGGTCTGGTTTGTGACCCGCCTCACCCCATTGTACGGCACAAGTGATGCTACAAATGACTTCCAAGCTAGGGCTTTAAAAGGGTCCAGTTTTCACCTGGCTTCTCTTTTAGGGTCCTTTCTCTGGGGAAAACAAGCCGCTGTGCTGTGAAGAGAGCCAGCCAGCTCCTGCGGGAAGAGACAGGGCGAGGCCCTCGAGCAGCCCAGTCAGCAGCCGCCCAGCATGTGAGCGATTGGCCTGTCGGGTGACCCTGGCTTTCCATTTGCCTCAGGTTCTGGCTGAGCCCCCAGACACCATGGAGCAGCGATGTGCTGATGGCACTGTCTTCTGTCCAGGTCCCAACCCGCAGAAGCCGTGAATGTGACCAGTGGCGATTCACGCCACTGCATTTAGGGCCAATCTGTCGTGAAGCCTAGTCACTGGAATCCTTAGCATTTTCATTCACCAATAGTAGGTATGTTGTTTTATTAGATGTAGAGATGAACGAAAAGCGTAAGAAATTAGTGGCTTTTTGGATAATCAACTTTAAGAATTTTTAACAGCTTCTAAAAGAGAATTTGGGTGTCATAAACTCCACCCTGCTACAGTGTACAGTTTGGTGGTTTTTAGCATGTTCCAGTTGTGCATCCGGAACATTCATCACCCTCAATAGTCGTCAGATCTTAACCTAATTTACCCAACAGACAAATAAAAATGAAAGAGCACAGTTACTGTACATTGTGAAAACATGGTGCCATGAGTCTTGGACGTAGTGGGCACTCGGGCCATGTTTGTTGAGTGCGTGAATTCAAATTGAAGAGTGAAGGTGATAACCTGACAGGTAAAGTTGGGTTCGAGGCGTCCTGTCACGTGCATGGGAGTTCTTGTTGGGTCTTCGATGAGAGGGGAGCTTTAGACTGTGTTTTCGTGGAGGGGGCTGAGGGACAGAGACCGTGCTGTAAACAGGAAGGTCTCCCTGTCACAAGAGGGCAGCAGGCAAATTCAAGTGCACGACGTGCTTATGCTTTCTCCACCGTACGTCCATGTGCTCGTGCTCCTGTGTGCACCCCCACGGTGTGTGCATTCCCTTGCCACACACGCACGCACGCACAGAAGTTCACATCGTGGGCAGAAGCAACATGGCCCAAAGAGGAAGGGGTTGCTGACAGCCTGGACCGGGGGTCAGCACACTTTTTCTATAAAGGGCCAGATAGTAAGTGCTTTGGGCTTTGTGGGCCCGTCCTGCATCTCCGCTGTGGCAGAAGGTACGTAACCAGTGAGTGCGGCTGTGTCCCAGTGTAACTGGTTACAGAACAGTGGGCTGTGGTTGGCCTTCTCCTGGCCTGAGTGACATCTGTGCCACCTGCGGGTCTTTGGTCCTGCCTGTCTCCTGTTCAGGATACTGGGCAGTTAAATGGCCATTCTCACAGCACTTAGCCCAAGCAGCCCCCCATTCTGAAGGCTCTTTGAGAGCAAGAAGCACATTTCTCATTGTTGGATCTCAGCTCAGAAGTAACGGGAACCCAGTAAATGGCTGAATAACTTTGGAGCTCTGAAAGTGAGAGCTGCCGTAGATTTGGGGATGGTGGGCAGAGATGACACAGAGGGAATAGGGCAGTAGGCTGTCCGGTAGCACCCGGATCCCGTTGCTCGATAGGCAGGTGGTAGAGTGTGGGAAAACCCAGACCAGCGAGAACAAGACAGGAACACAGTGTAGAAGTGTCCCTTTGGCCTGTTACATGTAGGCGAGAGTGGGTGACATTGCCTTTCTCAAGGGAGAGCCAATCAAGAATCTTAGAAGTAACCTTTCAGGTGGAGAAAGAGTTCTGCTTTTAGATACTGAGGACACTGACTAATCTTGATAGGAAGAATCATGTGACCTAGAAGCCCTGAGAGTCCACCTTAATCAGGTCTCTAAAGTGCCTTAGCACACAGCGTGGCGCAGCGTTCCCCGGGTAGTGTGGGTGACACGAAACCCCAAAGGGGAAAACCAGCGCTTTCCTCGACTGTTCACACCATTCAAGTCCAGATGGGGGGGTGTTCACTGGTTTACGGTAAGTGAATCCGGCACTGGTGTTAGAAGCATGTGATAAACTAAAACTAAATTCAGCAGTATAATCTCATCAAAATTGTTCTTTGACTTAGAAGAATAAAAATTAACTGAAGGAGGACAGTATCTTGACTTGTCCAAAAGATGATATTCAATTAAAAGTGACAAATTTTTACACAGGTAAGTCCTGCATCTGTTGTACGATCATAGGTAGATTCATTAGTTAGGACTATTTTGCAAGGGTCTTCAGACTCTCGGATTGGAATAAACTCCCCTTTTGCGAGCTTCCCTATCGACTCGTGCTCAGCCATCGGACATCGATATAACGAGGTGACTTCTGTTTCCTGAGTGATTCCACTGGCCCATTGAAACTCCCTCAGTGCAGCCGATGGAGGCGAAACATTTTGTAGAGAAAGGGTGTTGTGAGTTTTCCACAACACCAGGAACTGCCTCTTTAATATTCTAGACTATTGAGGGAAGATCGTGACATGTTAAAAACCTTGAGAAGTGGCCCCGTTCAGTCCCTGGCCCCAGCCCTGCGTTTCACGGGAACCCAGCCCTGGAGCATAGAGGAGAGGGTGGGAGCCCAGGGCCCAGGGCGATCGGCTCCTGCCCCGCCCTCCCTGGGCCTCGGTGCCCGGAGCACAGGAGTCTGCCTGCCTTGGCCTGGGACCTGACTGGGACCCCCAGCTCCTGGAGCGTTCTTCCCCTCTGTGCTGCCTGCGGAAAGGTCTGATGGCGCCGGGCTGCTTCCCCACCTATTTTGAGGCGTCTGCTTTCCTGCAGCTTGCAACTACAAGTCTTGTAAAAAATGCGTTTCCCACGTTCCATTTACTCATCTGAAAACTCTGATTATAGTATTAATTTAGAACAAGACATCTATTCTGAGTTGTTGAAAACAGCTCTTGTATCACCTTTAATAGAGATATTTTTGAAAAATGTAATTTATACCTGGAAGTGAGCTGCAGAGGTTTGGTTTTTTACGTGGCAAAGCGTGAGAAGGAAAGTTTCTTTCTAACAAATAGTTTTCTAACTTCTGGCCATCAACCCACCCATTCAGTTAATATTTGTCAACGTAATACTTTATCATATTTATTTTACATATGCATACGTTAATATATATGCTTATATCCTTGCGCTTGATATATATTAGTGTGTATGTATGTATATACTAATTAATACCAAGCAGAAGTACAGCAGAAAGTTCAGTACCCTAGGATTATAATGGGATTGTTTTTTCTTATATAACCTATAAAATGAGATATCATACTGATGTTCATTACTGAGCCACTTTTTAAACTCTCGATTTTTCTTACTGCATTTACCTATGTTTGTAATTTTAAAATCTGAAAATCACAGAAGTAATGAATTTCTACTAATTCTTCAGATTATGGCTTAAACATCTCAGGGAGGCTTTCCCTGCCCCCGCATCAGTGGGTGTCAGTGGCAGGTTCACCGCGGGCGTCGCTGGGGTAGCTTTCACGGCACCCACGTGCCGGCGCACACACAGTGGCTCGTGCTGCGGCCCCTGCCCTGTGGCCGGTCAGACGTCTCGGGCGGGGCGCCTCTCCTGCCCGCTCCTTGCATAGCGCCTGCCCCCGCCTCGGCTCGCGAATGCACGGAGAATGGATCGGCGCACGGTGGGCACTGGTCTCCCTCTGAGGCGCTGGACGAGCTGCGTCGACCGTTGCCTTGACAGAGCCGTCGCTGTTTTCAGGTGTTTTCTGATTCAACCAAGAAATCTTCTTCCCGTTACTAACTTACTGTTATTTTCATATTATTGAATACTTCTGTTTCCTCCCTCTTCCAAGGAGTAGGAAAAGACTAAGATAAGATGACTTTTTGTGTCCTCAGTGGGTCCTTCCTCTTCTGCCCTTCCCCCAAGTTCTTTTTCAAGGAAGCGAGGGTTAGCAAATTTGAACGGATCCTTCTAATTCTGAGTATAGAGATATTTGAGGACAACGAGGTCGTTTTGAGAAACTAGTAAAACCTGCCCCGGGACTGCTGATGTTTTGATTTATAGGACATTCTCTTTCATTTTCCTCATGACAGGTACCATGGGGGATGACTTCTGTCACTCGAAAACATTTATCAGGCACCTGTGAGAGTGGACAGAGGTGGGCCCTCGGGTCAGACAAGCCGAGGTTTGGTCCCAGCTGCCGTGGACCCTCTGGGACTGAGCCAGGGGCTGTGTGCAGGGTGTGATGCCAGGCACAGTGGGGGCCGCATTAGGGGATGGTGCTTGTGCCCGGCCCTTCTGGGCACTCCCGGCTGCCGAGTCTGTCCTGGAGTCGTTACTGGCACTGCTCTAGCACGTAAATAGGATTTATTTTCATATTATTCCAGTAGAAAACTATATTAATGTGGCCACTTTATTCATGTAAAAAGTGTTGACAGTAGAACATTTTATGTTCAAAATATTGATTAATTTTGGGGGAAACCTAGGAGATTTGATGTTGCATAACAAATCTCTTTAAATTCACCGAGTAAACTGCAGTGAATCGTAACTGTATTAAGCAAAAGCCAGCATTGCAGAATAGAGTTCATGTGGAAGGCTGATTAGCTGCGCGTTTCAGGGTGACCTGGAAAGATCTCACGCTTTGCGCAGCTGTAAGTTAGAACGGCATGGTCACTAGGGCGCCGTGTAG
>NW_006494609.1:23256848-23265312 GCF_000325575.1 Pteropus alecto
CGAGTGGTGTTAGCAACGGGGTCACATTTGATAAGGAGGTAGATTTACTCCAGGGCACTTACGTAGCATGAAGAATATTAAATTCAGAGAGAGCCTAGCAGTATTACCCTAGGTAGTTTAAATTTTCAGGATGACCCTACTGATCGGTAGAGTGTCCGACAGTTCACAGTTTAGGATGAAAGTAAGTGTCCCGTGGGAATGGAAGTGCGTTCGTGATGTCCGATGAGTGAGACTTCAGAACCCTGCCCCAGTGCCAGAAACAAAACTAAACGTACCCTTGCGTCACAGTTCCGAAACATGGTTTCCTTCACCCAAGGACAGTTTAAACTGTCACCCCGCGCCATGGGGTAGTCATTTCACTCTCAACTAGCTCTTTTCCTTCTTCCCGATAAATCCATTTGGATAATGCGTTTCAAAAGTAAGCTAAATAATTTTAGTCAATTCTCATATTAAAGTAGCTAGAAACTAAGCAAACTATCGTCTAAGTGATGTGAAAATTCCATTTTGGCCTCGCCAAGATCTCACTGTCTCCCTTGGAGTCAGATTAGTCCTAAGGGAACAGGGAATAAACAGACAGGGGAGGAAAGTGGGGAGTGCTTTGTGACTTTGGTATCTAATCGTTAAATTCATTTGAGTTTCACAAGTTCTGGACTATTTTTTCAAAAAATTATAACAATTTCACAGTCTTTACTTTTCCACCAAACTTAATACCATACAAATTTTAATTAAGAAAAATCCTTCTTTTGGTCATTCCATTTGAAAACATTTTCCTGCACCCGTGCCTTAGAAAATGAAGTGCCCGATGTAGCGAATGTGTGGAAACGGGCGCAGGTGCAGAAGCTCGCATTCCACACGGACGAGGTGGCCCTTTCTGCTTCCCAGCGCTTTCGTACCACTCTTACTAGAGAGGGCGGGAGTTGGGGATGCTTAGGGAACGAGCCAGCTAACTTCGGAAGGGTGGTAATCCTGCAGGATCGGGAAAGGAAGTTGCTTGGTTGGTTTGCTTTTAATTGAACTCTTATGTTTGGAGACTGGGCACGTACTTTGACCAATAAATAAATTGACTCGCTAGCAAGTGCTACGTGGCTTATTTTGGCATACCTCATAACATAAATATGTCTCTTGAATATACATAACTGCTGTATAGTGTTGTTTTACAGTCACAGTGTTTTTGTGGCATATACTTATTAGTAATTACATATGAGACTTTTTATATTCTTCTAGTACTTTCTTATCTACAAAGTGGGAACATGTACATATAAGACCGTTCATTGCAACTAGAAGTAATTAGAGCCTCGTGCTTCACATTTGAAGCCTTTCTGTTTCTAAGATATCTCTGAGAAAGAAAACATTAGGGTGCCAGTTCTGGTAAACTCTGGTAGTTGAAACGTATCAGTGTGATTCTGCTTTCTAAGGAAGTTGTTCTGGAGTCCTCTGCTTCTGCCAGCATGCAATAACAGGGACCAGGTTTATGCTCCACCGGGACGAGGGTGGGGTGACCCAGATACTTGCAAACTTTAAGGGAGCACCAGAAAGCTCAGTAAATGAGATTAATAACATTTTAATGCGATGCTTAAAAAAACAAATTTGATGCAAAGAAAATCCATGATGGAAAAAAAAACGTTTAAAATAAAGACAGGGTCGGCATTAATGATTTTTCCTTTCGCTTTAGCTCTATTGTAGCTCAGCTCAGCTGGTACTGCTACTGATACTGTCTTTACTGAAAATGTTAATATTTTGTTTCTCATAGATTTTTGCATTGTGATTTTATCTCATTACCAAATTTTTTGGCACTCCCTTAAAATTTGTATCTGAGGCAAGTACCTCACTCACCTCACCCTAGTCCCAAACCTGACTCCCATCTTAAACAACTCAAACCAGACGAAGTATATGAAGCAACCGTTTTCAGTCCCTGGGCAGCAGGAAGGTTAGTGCTGTGTTCCCTGAAATAAAGGAACACAAGTGATATGAACCCTATGATCGTTCCAGCTTATTCTGTAGAGCAGGGGTCCGCAAACTTATTCTGTCAAGGGCCAGATAGTAGGCTTTGCAGATCAAGTGGTCTAAATTACAACTACTGAACTCCGCCTTTGTTTGTGGCTGCTTTCATACTGTGTAAAAGAATGGGTGTAGATGTGTTGCAATAAAACTTTATAAAAACAGTTAGCAGGTTATATTTGGCCTTCAGACCGTCATTTGCTGGTCGTGGCCTAGAGACAGTTTCCACATTACAGGACAGCAGGAGAGAATCCAGAGCCCATAGGCCTTAGTGAAGCGACAGAACAGAGGTCAGAGTTGGGGAGCACGAGGCAGCTAGAACATGAGGGGCAAAGTATAGGAGAAGAGGGAGCTACTTAGAGAACCTCAGAGATCTGCAGAAGGACCCCCTTAAGGCTTTGACTGACTACTTGTGAGAAGAAGCACCTCAAAGTCAGGAAAAGAGCCTCCAGAAAGGAGTAGCCTTCATGTCAGGCTGAGCTGGTTTGTGTTCCCGCTACCCAGGGTGGTGTCAGTTAGCCAGAGGTCCCCAATCTTTGTGGCATCGGGGACCAGTGCTCCTATGAGAGTCTGATGCCTGATGACCTGAGGTGGAGCTGAGGCGGTGATGCCAGCGCTGGGGAGCGGCTGCAGATACAGATGAAGCTTCACTCGCTCGCCCACCGCTCATCTCCTGCTGTGTGGCCTGGTTCGTAACAGGCCACTGACTGGGACCAGTCCACGGCCCAGGGTTTGGGGACCCCTGAGTTAGACCCTTTTAAGGCTTATTTTTTAATCTTTGTTAAGGTGGGTTCAGAGCAACTTTTTCGTTCGGGGCATCGGATAGATTCAGGTAATGGGGCTAAGTTAGCCCTTAGACTAAAATGCTGCTGTGGTCCTGCCCTAACTCTCCAAGTAACTTAACTGCAGTCCCAGAACAAAGCCCCAACTGTGTTTAAAAGGATACACTAGTACCCAGCATTCAACAATATAAAAATATTTCAGTGCCTGGCATCTAATAAAAATTACAAGACATGTAAAAAAGAGAGAAAAATGTGATATTAACCAAGAAGAAAACAAATTGGTAGAAACAGACCCAGAAATAACAAAGATGACGGAATTAGCTACAAAGACATTAAAATAACTATTATGAATAAGTTTCACATATTCAGGAATGTAGAAGAAAAGTGAGCATGCTGAACAAGAAAGACTGAAATAGAACTTCTAGATATAAAAAATGTAATATCTGAAGTGGAAAATGCAGTAGAAAGATTAATAACAAGTCAGCGCCACAGAAGATCAGTGAACTTTAAGACATAGCAATAGAAACTATCCAAAATACAGCATAAAGAATGTAGAAAACGGAACAAAATAATAGCACTCGTGACTTTGGAGTCAAAATCAACTGTTCTAAAATATGTATAACTGGAATTTCAGAAGAGGAGGAGGGAATGGAAACAATATTTGAAGAAATAATGGCTAAAATGTCTAAATTTAATGAAAATTTAAATCACGAAGCTCAAAAGAGTAATCAAAGAAAACCATTTCAAGGTACCACATAATCCAATTGCTGAAAAAGCAGTAATAAATAGGAAAAAAAATTAAAGCAGTAAGAAGAAAAGATACATTACAGAGGAACGAAGATACAGATGACAGCCAGCTTCTGGTCAGAATGTGTGCCAGCCAGAAGACAACGGAGTGACGCTTTTAAAGAACCTAAAGGAACTGTAAGTTTAGAATTCTGTAACCAGCAAAAATATCTTTCAAAAATGAAAGTGAAATCAAAATTTCTAGGCCAATAAAAGTTGACAGAATTTATCTATCAGCAGAACTGCACACCAAGGAATCGTAAAGGAGGTTTGGATAGAAGGAGGCTCTTTGGTGGCCGGCAGTCTACCTTTGCCCACGCTGCCATCATTCTTAAAACACTCTCAAAAGTCTGTAGGCCCCAGGTGGGTGGCGACTGGCCTCGGTGTCCTTTTGTTGAGTGGCCCCAGGCTCACCACTGGTGCCAAATCTGAATCTACATTGACTTGATGAACATCACTTGCCCCACCCTGGGGGCTCCCTGAGACCCCACCTCACCCAACTCGAGTATCACCCAAGGCTCTTTCAGTGGCTGAGCCTTATGGGCAGCTGGCAGACAGGGGCAGGCCTTGGGGCCCTCTGTGCCTTTTGCTGAGCTTCCCCACGCCAGGTACTGGTGGCAGCCGGCTTCAGTTCGCTGCATGGCCGTTCCACACACCTCCAGGTCCACCACAGGCAGCTGCCAACCTCGAATCACTTTGCTGCTCCTACCAAGTAGCCCCAGGCTGGTTATGAGCAGCAGTTGACCTTGATCTGCACCAGAGCCGCTCCCAAGAGGCCCTAGAACCAACACACCCAGTAGCCAGCCTCAGACCACAACAGAGCACCACCTGATTAGCCCCATAAGCAGCACACCCAAAGGGTGGTCTTGGCAGGCACAAGAGCCTGCTGGGGCGAATCTTGCTTTGTGCGGTCAGCCCCCGCACAGCTCATGCTCTGTGGTCATGGCCAATCCTCACAGCCAGTCAGCCTGAGAGTGAATTCCACCCACCGACGTGCCAACAGCAATCAGGGCTCAACTACAATAGGAGGGCACACACAACCCACACAAGGGACACTCCTGGAGCACCCAGCTCAGGTGATCAGGGAGAATGTGCCACTAAGCCCCACACTACACCTACTGCATAAGGCCATCCTGTCAAGACTGGGAGACAGACATAGCAGCTCTGCAGAGTACATAGAAACAAATACAGAGAGGCAGCCAAAATGAGGAGACAAACATGTTCTTAATGAAAGAACAGGAGAAAACTCCAGAAAAAGTGCTAAACAGAACTACCAGCAGAGTTCAAAACACTGGTTATAAGGATGCTCAATGAACTTAGAATTTCAACAAAGAGATAGTAAGCATAAAAAGGGCATAGCATAAAAAATAACCAGTTAGAATTGAAGAATATAGTAACCGAAATAAAGAACACACTAGAAGGAATCAACAGATTAGATGAAGCATAGGATCAAAATCAGCGGTTTGGAAGAAAAGGTAGCAGAAAACACTTGGTCAGAACAGCAAAAAGAAAACATAATTTAAAAAATGTAGTTTAAGGGACCTCTGGACAACATCAAGTGTAACAACATTCCCATCATAGGGACCAGAAGGAGAAGAAAGAGAGGAAGGGATTGAGAACCTATTTAAAGAAATAATGATTGACAGCTTTTCTAACCTGGTGAAGGAAATAGATATACAATCCCAGGAGAATCCCAAACAAGATGAACCCAAAGAGGCCCACACCAATACACATCATGATAAATGCCAAAGGTTGAATACGAAGAGAGAATCTTAAAAACAGCAAGAGAAAGGCAGTTACCTACAAGGAAGCTCCCATAAGACTGTCAGCTGATTTCTCAACAGAAAATTTACAGGCCAGAGGGATTGGCACGAAGTATTCAAAGTGATTAAGAGCCAGGACCTACAACCAAGATTACTCTACCCAGCAATGTTATCATTTAAAATTGAAGGAGAAAGAGCTTCCCAGACAAGAAAAAGCTAAAGGAGTTCATTACCACCAAATCAGAATTATCAAAATATGTTAAAGGGACTTCTTTAAGAAAAAGAAGAAAGTGGGATATGTAGATAATAAATATCGATAATAAAATGGCAATTCCAGTATACCTGCCAATAATTACTTTAAATGTAATGGATTAAATGCTTCAATCAAAAGACACAGGATAGCTGAATGGATAAGAAAACAAGACCCATACATATACCATCTACAAGAGATCCACGTTAGATTGGCATACACAGACTGAAAATAAAGAAAAAGAGATTTCATGCAAATGGAAATGAAAAAAAAAAGTCGAAGTAGCAGTACTTATATCAGACAAAATAGACTTAAAGACATAAAAAGAGACAGAGAAGGACATTTCATAATGATAAAGGGAGCAATCCAAGAAGAGGATCTAACCCTTGTAAACATTAATGCACCCAACATAGGAGCACCTAAATACATAAAGCAAATATCAGATATAATGGGAGAGATCGACAGTAATTCAATCATGATAGGGGACTTTAACACCCATTGACATCAATGGATAGATCTTCCAGATAGAAAATCAACAAAGAAACAGCAGCCTTAAATGATATATTAGATAGATGGACTTAATTGATATTTTTAGTGCATTTCACCCCGAAGCAGCAGAACATATACTCTTTTCAAGTGCACATGAAACATTTTCCAAGATAAATAACATGTTAGGCAACAAAACAAGTCTCAATAAATTTAAGAACATTGAACATATTAAGCATCTTCTTCGACCACAATGGTATGAAACAAATCAATTACAAGATAACTGAAAAATACACAAATACACAGAGGCTAAATAACATACTACTAAACATTGAATGAGTTAACAGTGAGATCAAAGAAGATAGATATTTTGAGATAAATGAAAATACAACAACTCCCCCCGCAAAAAAAAAACCTATGGGACATATCAAAAGCAACTCTAAGAGGGAAATTCAAAGCAATACAGGCCTACCTCAAGAAACAAGAAAAATCTCAACCTTATACCTAAAGGAACTAGAGAAAGAACAACAAACAAAGCCCAAAGTGAGTAGAAGAAGGAAATAAAGATCAGAATGGAAATTAATGAGATAGACCTTAAAAAAATACAAAAGATTAATGAAGCTAAGCACTGATTTTTCAAAAAGCTAAACAAAACTGATAAACTTTTAACTAAGAAATCTTCTTGAAAAAAAAGAGATAGGACCAAAATAAATAAAATCAGAAATGAAAGAAAAGTATGAACTGACACCACAGAAATACGAAGAATTATAAGAAAATGCCATGAATTGTATACCAACAAATTGGACAATCTAAAAGAAATGGATACATTCTTACAAACATATACTCTTTCAAGAATGAATCAAGAAGAAACAAAATCTGATCGGACCAGTTACTACTAACAAAATTGAATCTGTAACCAAAAAACTCCCAAAAAACAAAAGTCCTGGACCGATGGCTTCACAGGTGAATTTTACCAAACGTTCGAAGAAGAATTAACATCCATCCTTCTTAGACTATTCCAAAAAATTCAAGAAAGGGGAAGGCTCCCAAGCTCATTTTACAAGGCCACCATTAACACTGATTCTAAAACCAATTGAAGACATTTAAAAGAAAAAAAGAGAAAATTTTAGGCCAATATCCCTGATGAACATAAATGCAAAAATCCTCAACAAAATATTGACAAACTGAATTCAGCACTACATTAAAAAGATCATACACCATGATCAAGTGGAGTTTATTCCTGGGATTCAAGGGTGATTCACTATCTGCAAACCAAGTGATATGATACACCACATAAACAAAATGAAGGATAAAAATCATATAATCATACCAATAGATGCAGAAAAAGCGTTTGACACAATCTAGCATCCATTTATGATAAAGACTCGGCGAAGTGGGAATAGAGGGAACATACCTCAACATAATAAAGGCTGTATGTGACAGACCCACAGCATCATACTCAATGAGGAAAGCTAAAAGCATTTTTCTTATGGTCAGCAACAAGAGACAAACCCACAGCGAACATCATACTCAATGAGGAAAAGCTAAAAGCATTTTTCTTATGGTCAGCAACAAGACAAGGCTGTCCACTTTCATTACTTTTATTCAGCATAGTACTGGAAGTCCTAGCCACAGCAGTCAGACAAGAAAAAGTAATAAAAGGCATCCACATTGGAAAGGAAGACATAAAACTGTCATTATTTGCAGATGACATTATGTTACATATAGAGAAACCTAAAGATTTCACCAAAAAAACCTGTTAGAACTGATAAGTGAATTTAGTAAAGTAGCAGGGTACAAAATTAATATTCAGAAATCAGTTTCATTTTTATACACTGATAAACTATCAGATAATTAAGAAAACAATCCCATTTACAAATGCATCAAGAAATAAAATACCTAGGAAAAATTTAACGAAGGCAATTATGTTCTTAAAATTATGTCATTGAAGAAAGAGATTGAAGAAGGTACAGGTAAATGGAAGTATATACCATGCTCATGAATATGAAGAATTAACATTGTTAAAATGTCCATACTACCCAAAGCAATCTGTAGATTCGATACAACCCCATCAAAATACCAGTGGCATTTTTTCACAGAACTAGAACAAATAAAATTTATGTGGAACCACAAAAGACCCTGAATAGCTATAACAATCTAGAGAAAGAACGAAGTTGAAGGTATCGTGCTACCTGATATCAAACATTGCTATAAGTTTATAGTAATCAAAACGGTATGGTACTGGCATAAAAACAGACACATAGATTAATGGAACAGAATAGAGAGCCTAGAAATAAACCCATGCCTATATAGTCGATTAATCTATGACAGAGGAGGCAAGAATATACAATGGGGTAAAGAGAGTCTATTTGATAAAAGGAGTTGGGGAAGTTGGACAG
>NW_006494609.1:23265532-23282668 GCF_000325575.1 Pteropus alecto
AGGACTTCAATAGGCATTTCTCCAAAGAGGACATACAGAAGGCAAGCAGACATATGAAAAGATGCTCATTGTAACTAATCATCAGAGAAATGCAAACTATAACCACAATGAGATATCACCTCACACTTGTCAGAATGGCTATCATTAATAAATCAAAAAACAAGTGTTGATGAGGATGTGGAGAAAAGGGAACCCTCGTGCACTGTTGGTGGGATTGCAAATTCGTGCAGCCACTGTGGAAAACAGTTTGAAGGTTCCTCAAAATATTAAAAATAAAACTACATTATGGCCTAGCAATTCCACTTATGGATATTTATCCAAAGCCAAAACACTAATTTTCAAAAAGATAGATGCACCCCTATGTTCACTGCAGGACTATTTACAATAGCCAATATATGGAAGCAACCTAAGTGCCCATCACAAGAAAAGTGGATAAAGAAGATGTGGTGCATATATACAATGAAATATTACCTGGCCATAAAAAGAATGAAATCTTACTATTTGCGACAGCATGAATGTGGAGGGTATTATGCTGAGTTAAATAAGTCAGACAGCGATAGACAAATACCGTATGATTTCACTTACATGTGAACTCTAAAGAACAAAATAAAATAGAAACATTCACAAATACAGAGGACAAATTGATGGTTGCTAGATGGATGGGGTGTTGGGGGGCTGTGTGAAAAAGGTGAAGGGACTAAGAAATACAGATTGGTAGTTACAAAATAGTAACGGGATGTAAAGCACAGCACAGGGAATGTAGTCAGTAGTATTGTAATAACCAAGTGTGGTGCCAGGTGGGCGCTAGATCTATCGGGTGACCTCTTTGTAAGTTACATAACTAACCACTATGCTGTATTTCTGAATATAATATTAAAAATATTGAATGTCAACTAATTGAAAAACAAATCCACAATATCAAAAAATAAAAAAATAAATTTAAAAAAACTTACATTTTTAAAATTCTGTTTTTAGAAGCTTTAAAACATTTCCAGATGTGAATTGACCAAGTGTTATTCTTACTTCCTAGGTCAGGGACTCCACTACATTGTTTGAAGAAGGATAAGGTTGACTCTGCTTTGCTTCTTTCCGTATTGAAGTCTCTTCCTCCTTGATCAAGTTTAGTTATATCTTCTTACAGCATATGACGCACAGGTATGTCCTCAGAAAATTTTAACTTGAATAGATTTCTTTCTTTTGCTATTATTTGTTGACTTTGCATAAAAGTAAAATAATTAAATTCAAAAACATCCTGAACTTAGTCATTTTGGGCTTTAGCATTTTCATTTGTAACAGATATATTTGAATATCTTCTGTATATGTGGCACCGTATTTTGGTGTGTGACCTCATTTTTATTTTTTATTTTCTTAAAAGCAGCATTAAATGTTGAGAGTAATGGATGTCATTACTTTTGTAATGGCCCAGTAATGATTACTGCCTTTGAAACCAAGGGTAGTGGCAAGCCCCTGTGCCTCGTCGGGCCTACCTCTGAAATCTCTGTGGCGCTCCCTGCCTCGAATGGTGCCCACCGCCATTAGCGGGCCAGGGCCAGGGGTGCAGGGTGGGGGGAGTGGGGGGCTGCCTTTAGCAGAGCACCTTTTCATAACGTGAATGGTTTGCTCTTGAGCTGTCTTTCTCTAGGAGTTTGAAAACAAACAAAATACCCTGTGTTTTAATCTCTAATTTGTGATTGACTGGCATTTTATATTTGAAATTAAAAACTCTTTAATATGTTAGAACATTAAAATGAATATAAAGTGGGTTTGAAATGTTCGCATCCAAAGTGAGATTTAATTCATCGCTATTTTTGATAAATTCATAAGTATCAAGAAAACTGCTATTTAAAATTTCATTCATAATCACAATATCATTCAATTTTCCCCAGTAGTCTCAATTTTTTTTAGTTTGTTTGAAGCAGGGTCCAAAATGATTACAGTTAGCTAAAATGTCACTTAAATCTCTTAATCAGGTGATCGGTCCTCCCTGTCCTTTTTTTTCTTGCGTTTTCTTTGTTGGAAAATCCAGGCTGATTTTTCTATGGTCAGAGGTTTCCAAACCTCTGACTTTGCCGTTTCTGTTGACTGTGTTCTCCTGCCCCGTATTGCCCTGAAGCGGGTAGGCGGGTCTAGCGGTCCGGCTCTGTGGTTCTGTTCCCGTTCGACTCCGTCGGGCTCGGCCTTTAGCACAGGCGTCGCAGGGGTGCTGCTGCGTGCCCCCCCAGGAGGCACAGCACACATCCACTTGCCGCGTGGCGGCCGGTGCTGCTCCGTGCCTGGACTCAGTCATTCGACGATGAAAATGATGACATTACAAATTTTATCAGTTTTCTGCCTTGATCAAGTGATCTTCTGTAGAGAGAACCCTCCCCTCATTAACTGGTTATCCTAAGGGACGGTTCAAATGAGAGGCAGGATAGATGCCTGATTCTTTCTCTTCAGCCGTTCTCAGTGTGAGACGGTTCCATAGCCGCTCTACAGCAACTGGTGATTATTTTAAGTATCGTTTTAAACTTAAGAATTTAAACACCTGCGATATGTTTTAATTCATTGCAGTTTTGACTCTTGCACATACTAAAACTGTGCCCCTTTTGGCCAACGGAGCCTCTCGAGTGACACCTTCGTCCTTCCGCATGACCCCCTAGTCTTCCTCCCTTGGCTTCTCCTCTGGGGAGATGTTTCACATTCATTCTGTACTTTTTGAGACCAAACCTGGAACTGGCTATTTCTCTAAGCATCTCGGGTCCCCTTTTGCAGCAAATATCTTGAGACCACAACCTGGCACTAGGATATGTGTCGCTACTCAGCTGGTTATTATTTCCAGGCCTTTTTGGTGGATAGCCAGGAAATATGCTTTTTAAGTGAAACTACATCGTGAGTTCATAGTGATGTTTTTATTTCAAATTTAGGATCATACAGTTCTTACTTTGGTTTTGTATGGATCTCTCTTCTCATGCCGAGAACCTTGGTTCTTAACATCGTCATTACTTGTTCTCACCTATGGAATACATGCGATGGTTTGAGTGGCAGCCCTGATATCTTACCCATAGTGCAATCGCTGAGAACAGTTTAAGATTTGCTGCCGTTCTTTTTGTCCTTGGAGTTTATCCCTAGGGATGTTCCACCAAGTTATTATGATTTAAAGTCACTTGATCCAGTCCATCAGTGTGCCATCAGCTTGTTACACTGTTAGATTCATTTATTTTAGTTTTATTTTAAGGAATAGTTTCTTTTTAAATTTTGCGTTACAGGTTTGTAAAACATTTTAATGGATCCAAGTCAAAATAAACGTTTTTAGAAATCTAGCTTCCATTCCCGGTTTCTTTCCTCCTCCATAGGTCACTTTCTATAGTTTTTGATTTACCTTTCTATTTGTGTGTGTGTGTGTGTGTGTGTGTGTGTGTGTGAGAGAGAGAGAGAGAGAGAGAGAGAGAGAGCGAGAGAGAGAGAGAGAGAGAGAACACAGCCCTATTAGGAAACATACAGTACCAGCTTCTCTCCATCTCGTTTTTCACATTTAACAACACATGGGGAGGCTCACGCCATCGCGGTATATAGAGACCCTCCTGCAGCTGCATACTCTTCCAACATATTGAATATATTATGGGAAAAAACTAATTTGAAAAGTATTTTGGCTTTAATCAGTAGGTTTCTCCTGTCCATCAATGTCATCAGTTTTGCTCTTTATCCACTTGCAGGTTTGTCAATAATCCAGGGACTTTGCAGGCACATTGCTTGTCTGGGCCTGGTCTTCCTTTTGTGTAAAATGAGAAGCTTGGGCTAGAAGCTCAGATGGGTTATTTAAGCTGGAAGAGACTGCAGATGAGTTAAACAAATCTGCGAGCATCTCACTGGCAACAGAACATGCACCTGTATCAGGGCAGTGGAGGTGATGAATTTGACAGGTCCTGAGTAATGACTGGATGTCAGAATCGGGGCGAGGTCAGTTCTGCTTGGGCAGCTGGCTAGGTGACGGTGTCGCTCCCTGAAGTGGGAGAAGTTGTTTTGGGGCGGGCGGAGATGGGTCAGATAGGAATGGGAATCACTAAAGGTGACAAATGTTGTGTTGGCCGCGTTGAATACGAGACACCTGTGCAATATGACAGACTGAGGGAAGTGGCCTGGGAGCTCAGAGGGTGGCCGCTCAGAGCTGAGGCTCCCTCGTGCAGATCTGGTGAGCGTGGCCCAGGGAGGGGGCGCGACAGCCCAGCGTGAGTGCGTGGAGGAGAGGCGGATCTAGAGCTGTGTCTGGGAGTGTCCCTAGAGAGATGGAGAAGGAGCAGAGACGAGTACCAGCGAGTTGAAACCCCATGCTTATTCTAAAAGCCAATTTAAATATTGTAATTCACTGCTTAACATGGCCATGGTTTTTCACTCATATTTTCAAGTAAACATGATGCCCGGGGAGCATGAACCTTATCACACAGCTGCAGCTTCTGCCCCTCGCACAGCCTGGGGCCACCAGTCCAGGCCTCAGGGCGGCCTCCACTGGACCTGGCCGCCTGCTCTTTGTCCTTCATTGGTTGTTGCAGGCTGAGCCCCTCCTCCAGCCCTCCGCTTTCTCCCTCCTTCCTGTCCAGATGGCAGGACTCTGGCCCTGGGCCAGGAGAGGCACAGCATCTTTGCGCATAGGCACGGCTGAATGAGTGCTTTTTAAAAATCCTAAATCGCAGGAAGCAACGGATATTGGCAGTGCTGGGCCTCAAATAGTTATTTTTTTTTTAAGGATGTAAGGCCAAGTTTTATACAGTGGTTTATCCAGTTCTTGTCCAGCCGTGTGCCTGCTTCCGTTTGTCTTCCTCCTTCTCTCTCCAGAGCGGGCTTTCCATGTGGTTGCGATCCACCTGTTTGGATGAGATCTCCTCGTCCTTTCCCAGTGGCCAGTTAGCACAGGCCCTGTCCCTCCACAGAGTGTTCGGTGTCATGGAAGGAGCCAGGGTGCTGAGATGTTCGCATAAACACGGATTTATGCAGCTTACCAACAGGCACACCTGTCTGCGCGCGGTTTCCTGCCTTCTCCCTTATGCTGGCATCCCTTGGATGAGGCTTCACTTCCCTGCTGAGCGTGATGTCAGGTTGTTTTTCCTCGTCTGTGTGGTGGTTAGCACTTTCTTGCTGGCAGGAGCCATTTTCTTTGTTTATCCGATGCTTCCCTTTTTTGGTTTTCCCCGGGCTTTCCAGTGCTTGGAACACCCTTTTGTCAGCAGATATACTTTTGTTTCCAGTTTCCAGTTTCCCAAGTAAGAAGTAGCTCAGCTGAAATCACAGAAACGGAGACTGGAAGCCTTCGCAGTCCTGGAGCCGTAGGGGAAAGCGGAGGGAACCGGTCCAGCTCGCTGCTGTGTGTCTAAGTGCAGAGGCGCCTCCGCGGCGAGAGGGGCTTCCTCAGGGTCTGACCAGAAACAAAAATTTTATTAAATGGTTTTCTCAAATGGGGATTCTGTTTCATTTGGGTAAAAATATGGCCTCAAAATACAATAAATTCATGCCTAGACATGTAGCAAACAGTAAATAATGTAATGAGAGTAATTCTTCTCAAAGGAAACTGCAGAATCAAAGGTCTAGAACCGAGAATGCCAGATGCCGAGGCAGGCAGGCCTGGTCCCTGGCGCGGGCCCAGGACGCCAGCCCCAAGGCCACTGCTTCCTGGCAGTTGCTACTCTGGCCCCTTCTGAGGTCCTTGGAGGGCACTGGCTCGCGCGCCATGTTTTTAGTCACGTGCTTTTCCTTCTCTGTAGTGTCCCTTGCGCTCTCTTCACTTAGTGTATCTGTTGTCGCTGTGCAGCAAACGTTTGTCTTTATGTGTGTTCTGCTGCACCCTCTTCCCGAACCTGACGCCGACATGAGGATAGGAAGGTGAGGCTTTCGGGGTGGCCCCCGGTCTCCGTCACTCGCATGGTCCGGTGTGCCAGGCAGAGGGTGCTGTAACCTCCGAGCTGCTTCCCCAAACCAGCCCGTTAGATACGAGTCCACGGGCCCCTCATCGTCGCGTCCTCTGCCATCTCTTTAACGCTTTTGACTGAGCTTGCGTAACTTTTCTTCCACCAACACAATAATTGTCATAAATATTATAGAATTTCATTAACTTACAGTTGCCCCATCTAAACTTTAAGGGAGATTTAACAAATTTTATGCCCATGTATAAGCAAGTGAAATAAAGGTATTTATATTTAACTCAGAAAATCTAGTCAAAGGTTCCCACAGTCCCCCATTTGGAAGGTTCCAGAGATGCGGCTTTACTCCTTTCCGGCTACTTCCGTAGCCGGCCCACACGGGGCACTCAGCCTCCCGGCCCACCCACGGCACAGTGTGGACGAACAGAGTCGCAGGTTCGAAATTACCATCACAGATGTTTTAGAAAAATCTAACATTTTAATTTTATAAGTTTGTTTTAGAGAATTATAATAAGAACTGGGGAACTTCCTTTTTAATAGTGGTTTTTAGTTTAGGACCTGGCGACCGTGGTCCTGGCCTTTGCGACTGTGTTTTCAGCAGACGCCGTTGCTCTAGCCTGGGGTGGACGGATGGCTGGCGCCAGCGAGTCCGCATTTACCGTCTGCACTGGCGCTCGGTGTGGTCTGTGTTCGATGCTGGCAGCTGTCCTTTGGCCACTTATTTCTCCTTATTTCTCTGCATTTAATTTAAAACATTTCCTTGAGCTTAGTTTTTCACTGCCTTCCGATATCTTTACTCCTCTCCACTTTTAATTTTTCTATTAAAATACATACAAGTATTTGAAATTCCTTGAATCTAAATATAAACAGAATCGTATCATATCCGATTGCAGCATGCTAGCCATTTTCTAATGTTGTTGTTTTTGCTGCTGTTTTTCCTCTGGGGTTAGTGAGGGGTGGTTATTAGGCTACGTGTGATGAAGAGAGATTAAGGTGTTTAAGCTTCTTAGACTTTATTTTTTATTGAAATGTTTTTTTATATTTTTTATTAAGAAACAGTCATTTAAACCTTTTAAAGGTACTAGTCAGTGGTTTTTAGTACATTCACAGTGTTATGCAAGTATCACCACTAATTCCAGAACATTTTCATCATCCTCAAAGAAACCACACACTAAGAAGGCACTGTCCATTACTCACCCCTCCCCCGGCCCCCGGCGCCCACCGATCTACTTTCTGTCTCTGTGGATTCGCCTGTTTTGGACATTTCATATAAATGGAATCATACAACATATGACCTTTCCTTTCTGACTTTTATCACGTAACATAATGTTCATGGTGTAGCACGTTTTAGTACTTCAGTCCTTTTTATGGCTGAATATAGTGTACTGTGCATTGACTCCATTTTGTTTATCTTGCCTTCTCTCGATGGACATTTGGTTGTTCATGCTTTTGGTTATGAATATTGCTGCTATGAACGTTCCTGTACAAGTCTTCGTATAAACATATGTTTTCAATTCTCTCATGTATATAGGAGTAGAATTGCTGGGTCGTATGGTAATTCTATATTTAACTTTTTGAGGACCAGCCAAACTGTTTTCCACAGTGACTGTACCATTTCACATTTCCACCAGTTATGTGTTAGAGTTCCTATCTCTGTACATCCTCTCCAATACTTGTTTCTTTACCTTTTTTTTTTTTTTTTTTTAATTGTAGCCATCCTGGTGGGTACGAAGTGGAAACTCATGTGGTTTTGACTTTATTTTCTTAATGACGAAGGATGCAGAAGATCTTTTCATGTGCTTGTTGGCTGTTTCTGTATCTTCGGAGGAACGTTTATTCAGATTCTTTGCCCATTCTTTAATTGGGCGGTTTGTCTCTTTGTTGCTGAGTTGTAAGAGTTTATATATTCTGGATACTAGTCCCTTGTAAGATGAGTGATTTGCAGATATTTTCTCTCATTTTGTTGTCTTTTCACATTCACGATAATGTCCTTTTATATACAAAAATTTTTAAATTTGGTGAAGTCCAATTTGTGTTTTTTTCTTTTGTTGATTGTGCTGTTGGTGTCACATCTGAGAATCCTTTGCCAATTCAAAGTCATGGGTATACCCCTGGTTTTTCTAAGAGTTTTATGGTGTTAGCTCATATATTTTAGTAGTTGATCGGTTTTGAGTTAGTGTGTATGGAGTGAGGTGAGTGTGCAAGTTCATTCTTCGGCCTGTTTTTACCCAGTCGTCCCAGAGACTGGTCTTTCCTACTAAATGATCTTGGCATCCTTGTCGAAAATCATTTGGCCGTAGAGTATGGGCTTCTATCTGGACTCTCGATTCTGTTCCATTGGTCTCTATGTCTAATCTTATGCCAGTGTTAAACTGTTCTGATTACTGTAATTTCGTAGTAAGTTTTGAACTGTTTTGACTCTGGGGTTTCTTTCAATTCTGTATGAATTTCAAGATCAGATTTTTCATTTCTATAAAAGAATAAAGGCCATTGAAATTTTGGTGGGTATTGTCATACTGAATCTGTAGATTGCTTTGGGTGTTAGAGTTCTCCAGAGGAACAAAACCAATTTGTGTGTGTGTGCGTGCGTGTGCGTGCGTGTGTGCATGTGTGTGTGTGTGGAAAGCGATGTATTACAAGGAATGGCTCTCACACAGTTATGGAGGCAAGCAAGGCCCAACATCTGTAGGGTGAGTTGGCGAGCTGGAGAACTGGGAGAGCCAGTGACTTAGCTCCAGACTGCGTCCGAAGGCCTGAAACCAGGAGAGCCAATGGTTTAGTTTCTGTCCAAAGCCCAGTGGGCTCGAGATCCAGAAAGAGCCGATATTTCAGTTCAAGCCCGAAGACAGGAAAGAGTCGGTGTCTCAGTTCGAAGGCAGTCAGGCAGGAAGAATCTCCTCGTTGGGGGGTCTACCCTTTTGTTCTGTACGTCTTTCACTGATCGGACAAGGCCCAGCCACATTGCTCTATTCAGCCTCCCAATTTAAATGTTGCTCTCATCCAACATCCTCACAGACACACCCAGAATAATGTTCGACCAATCTCTAGACACCCCATGGTCCTGCCCATGCGACACATAAAATTAACCATCACAAGTAGTGTTGCCTTTGTAACAATATTTAGTCTTCCAATCCACGTACGTAGGTTTCTTTTGGACCAAACCAATGTCTTATCATTTAGTTGTGTCTCCTTTCATTTCTTTTCAGCAATTGTTTTATAGCTTTCAGTGAATAAATCTTTGGTTAAATTTATGCCTAGGTATTTTATTCTTTTGGATGCTATTGTAAGTGGAACTGTTTTTAAATGTCCTTTTCAGATTGTTTATTGCTGGAGTATGGAAACTCAGCGGGTGTTTCTGTGTTCTTACACCCTGCAACTTTGATGAATTCATTTATTAACTCTACTTGTGTTTCTTGTAAATCATTTGGGGTTTTTTATACTTAAGATCATGTTATCTGTGAATATAGTTTTACTTCCTCCTCATTTGGATGCCTTTTATTTCCTTTTCTTGGCTAATTGGTCTGTTAGAACTTCCAGTATGATGGTTAACATCAGCAGTGAAAGCATGTATCCTTTCTTTCCTTCTTCCTGATCTTTAAAGGTAAAGCCTTCGGACTTCACCATTAAGCGGGATTTTCATAGGTATCCTTTATCACGTTGAGGCAATTCTCTTTTATTCCTTGTTTTCTGAGGGTTTTTATGATGAAGCTGTTGGATTTTTGTCAGATGCTTTTTCTAGATCAATTGAGATCATCGTGTGTTTTTCCCCCTTATTCTATTAATGTGGTATATTACATTGATTTTTAAAAAAAATATCGAACCACCCTTGCCTTTCTGGGATAAATACCACTTGGTCGTGATATATAACACCTTTAATATGCTGTTGGCTTCAGTTTCTTAGTATTTTGTTGAGAGTCGTCTTCATTTTCGAACGATAGTTTTGCTGAATATAGGATTCTTAGTCGATTTTTTCCTCTCCGCCTTTTGAATGTCATCCCATTGTCGCCTGTCCTCCATGTTTTCTGCTGCAATATCAGCTGTTCCTCTTACGGAGGAAATTCTTGTGGAGCTGTTCTTGCTGCTTTCCGAATTCTTTGTCTTTCATCAGTTCAATTATAATTTGCATCAGTGTGGATCTCTTGGAGTTTATCCTACATGGAATTTGTTGAGTTTCCTGGATGTGCAGATTAGTATTTTTTATCACATATGGAAAGTTTTTGTCCATTATGTCTTCAAATATTCTTTTTATTTCTTTCTCTCCTTCCTCTTCTTTCTAGGACTCCCCAAATATTTATGTTGGCATGATTGATAGTGCCCCCCAGGTTTTTGAGGCTCTATTTCATTTTTCTTTATTATTTTTTCCTTCAGTACTTAGACTGAATAAACTCAATTAACCTGTTTTCAAGGTATCTAATTCTTTCTTCTGCCTGCTCACTTCTGACATTGAATTCCTCTAGTGAATTTTGCATTTCATTTGTTGTTCTTTTCAATTCCAGAATTTCTATTTGATTCTTTTAAAACATTATTGGTATTCTCTTCATGGTTCTGATGGCTTCCAATTTTTGGACATGGTTTTCTTTATCGCTATGAACACATAGAATAGCTGATTTAAAGTCTTTATAAGTCAAGCATCTAGGTTTTCTTCTGAACGGTTTCTGTTACTTGCTCTTTTCCTGAGTATAGCCTGTGCTTCCTTGTTTCTTTGCATATCTTATAATTTTTTATTAAAAATTGGACATTTTGAATATTATAATATGGGCAACTTGGAAATGATATTCTCCCCACTCCTCAAGATTTGTTGTCACTATTTGTTACAGTTGTCATTTGTGTAATGACTTTCGAGATAATTTTGTAAAGTTTGTATCTTTATCATGTGCGGTACTGAAGTCTATTCCATTAGTGTGGTAGTCAGCTGGCAATTGGTTAGAGATGCCTTTAGGTGCTTGGAACCAATATCATCTCCCAGCCTTTCAGACCAGGTCCGTGTGAGTATTGAGGTGTGCCTTCAACACGGCCCGGCAGCCGGCAGCTCTGCCTTAGCGCTGACTTCCTGTGTGTTCAGAAGCTGCAGGTCAGCCAGCGGTGAGACCTTCGGGCCTTGTCAGGTCCTTCCTGAGCGTGCACATGGCCCTGACCATCTGTGTGGTCCTCTAGATTTCCACAAATGTGTTGGAGCTTTTCAGAACCCTTACCTCCCAGCCTTTGGTTAGTCCATTGTTGACCTCAACTCTGTTGATTGCTCTTGGCAGTGGCAACTAACCCATTTGCCTGAAAATATCTTCAGTAAGTGCCCCCGCCAGTAGCCACCTCAGCACTGGGACATTTCTGAGTTTGATGAGGTAAAGCAAGCCCCTTCTATGGAGCACCCAGATAAGTCAAAACAAACCACCAAAATTCTTTGCACATGAGTCTTTTCTGCTCCCCACATTTACCCCACCAAGCGTCTGTGCCAGGGTTGCAGGCTGTTTTCCTCCAGGACACTGCCTCTTGGGGGATGGGGCCATGGTAAGGCCATCGGCCACTGAGCTTGCTGTTTTTCACTGAAATAAGACAGTTTCTCCTGATGAAGGTCCTCTGATTGCTGCAACTTTTGGTAACTTTCTCCAATTACAAAAAAGTTGTTTCTGACAGACTTTGCCAGTTTTTCTTGCTTTTGTTGAAGGATGGACTTTTAGGGTTCCTTACGCATTTCATGGAAAGAAAACTACAAGTGGCCCATAAGCGCATGAAAAGATGCTAAATCTCTTTATCAGAGTGAGAATAAAAGACCCTATTGTACCTAGTAGGTTGGTGGAAATTAAGATTTCTGATTATGCCCAGTATTGGTGAAGATGTGCATTAACAGAAACTTGGATGCTGCTTTGCTCTGGAGAGCGGTTTGGCCGTAGCTGGCAGATTGGCCGTGCGCGCCACCCGCAGACCAGCAGCTCGTCTGCACACTGGTGTGGACTCCAAGGTGGGGCTGGCAGACTCTTCCCGCAGAGGGCGAGATGGCAAACACTCTAGGCTTTGTGGACCACATGTGGTTTTGTCCTACAGTTGCCTGTGTTTCATTTGTTTGTTCAATAGAAAAAGTATTCTTAGCTCAAGAACCTAACAAAACCAGGCTACTGGCCAGCTTTGACCCACAGGCTCCACAGGCTCTAGTTTGCTAAACAGCAGTCCCCTGATCTTGAGTACATACCCTAGAGAAACTTACACAAGGGCCCCAGAACAGATGGGCCAGAGTGTGCCGAGCAGACTGTTCATAACAGCAAAACCTGGAAACAGTGCGATAAAGTGGATACCAATGTCGTGGGGTGTTATACAGCAGGGAAAAGGAGCGACGTTTATCAGCTACACACAGCAGACACAGATGGGTGTTTATAATTGCTGACAGCAGAGGACTTACACGCGCTGTGATACCACTTTTATGATTTTAAAAAGGGGCAAAAATACATTGCTTAAGAAGAAAAATGTATACAGTAGCAAGAGAATTATAAATACAAAGTTCAGGCTGATGTCCTTGTGGAGAGGCGGGGGATGACGGAGGAAGGAACACAGATACGTGTTCGCTGGGTGGTGTGTCCTGGGGTCGTTTTCTTTCTTGTATTCATACCCTGCATGTCTATTGCACATAGTCTTTTGTGTTACCTAGTGCATTTTTTTGAAAGGCAAGGAAGGGTCCAGCAGGGGAGGTCTTAGAATCCCCCAGCCCCACCCTCACCCACCCCGGCCTCCCTGAAGTGGTGCTGCGTGTCCCCTACAGCGCTGTGAGGAGAACGCCCAGGACCGGAGCCACCTCCGTCCTGTAACGGCAGTGGCGTCGCTGAGACGAGTGCACAGAGGGTCTGGGGACCCGGGCCGGAGACCGGGCGGCCGCAAATGGAAGGGCGCACTTCCGGGTGGTCAGCTCTGTTGCACTGACCTGCGTGTCCACCCTCACGCCAGAACACAGTGTCTCGATTGATTCGTAATAAGTTTTGAAATGAAGAGGTGTGAGTCCTCCAACTTTTTTTCCTTTTTCAAGATTGTTTTGTCCTTTCTGGGTCCCTTGCATTTCCATATACATTTTAGCTTATTAATTTCTGTTTTTAAAAAAAGCTGGGATTTTAACAGGTTCAGATGAGTCCGTGGGTCAGTTTGAGTAGTGTTGCCATGTTAAGTTCTCCAATCCATGAACACGAGATGTTTTTCCATTTGTTCAGACCTTTCCTGCCTTTCAACAGTGTTTCCTAGTTTTCAGTATACACATCTTACCCTCCTTTGGTTGGTGCCACGTCCAGCGAGTGGTAAATCCGGCCACATCCAGCGCGACCCTGGAAAATCAACCTGAGTGGGAACGGCGAGAGACTGAGGACAGAGAGCTGGGATCAGGAGGCCCACGGCCCGCTGATGCTGGAGCAGTGGCCCAGTTTTACATTTGCAAGCTGCTTTCATACAAGAGCAGGCGGTGGCTAAAATGAGATTATCCCCACCCAGCCTGCACACCCTGCTATAATCCTTCGTGTTTTGCATTTCCGTCCACACCACATTGTTCTCTGATCAGTTCGTACTTCCTCATTCTTAAGAGGTTCATAGAGGTGAGGCAACCCCTGGTTGACCTCACAGATTGCGAGGACCTTGTCAGCTTGCAGCCCGTTCTCCACAGGCTAGTTACACTTATTCCTAGATATTTCATCCTTTTTGATGTTATTATAAACGGGTTGTTTTCTTAACTTCATTTTTGGGTTGTTCATTGCTAGTGTACAGAAATACAATTGATTTTTATATATCGATCTTGTATTCTGCAACTTTGCCGAGCAAGTTTATTCAGCTAATTTGCAGTTGATTCTTTTGTATATTCTATATGCATGATTATGTCATCTGAAAATAGAAATTGTTTTACTTCTTCCTTTCCAATCTGGATGCCTTTTATTTCTTTTTCTTGCTTAATTGCTGAGGAGGGGCATTTCGAAGAAAGGATTGGAGCCCTAAGGTAAAGAAACAGCCCAATTCTTGTCAAGCTTCTTGACCTCAGTTGGCAGAAGGACATCTCTTCTGTGTGTTTAGTGCTGCGGAGTTAGCAGAGGGAGCCCATGTAGGATATCTCAGGGACGCCCGATAGTGCTCTGAGAGTGACAGGCAGTTCCGCTTTTCACATGAAAAGGAAAACTGAGGCTCAGAGGATAAATGCTGGGCCCGAGGATCCGCCCCCTCCCACAGCCCCAGGCACAGGCTCCCTCACGGCCACCCAACAGGGCTGTGTCTGCTGCCGCCTCTCAGAACGAGCACCACAGCATCACACTGCAGCCCAGGGCAGGAGGCCTGACCTCCCTCCTGCAGAGGTGACAGCTTCCTCTTCTGAAGATCCACAGCCCTTGTGACTCCCAGAGGTCATTTCTCACGTCTGTTGCTTGTTTCAGATGTTGACCCTGGGCACTTGTGCCCCTCACCACTCCCTCAGAGCTATCTAAGGGCAGGGACAGTCTCCTTCATGCTTGTGTCCCCTGATGTGTAAGGCACAGAGCTGTGTATGCTGTAGGTGCCCTGTGTATTTGTTGAAATAAAATGCAGTTGGTTTGGCAAACCTTTGCCGAGTCGCTCACCGGGGGAAGGGTTCTCCCACGCGTGGAGAACGGCGAAGGGTGCCCTTGTCATTCCAGGCTGCGCCTGCTGCCCGCCCCATGGGAGACAGGCACCTGCAGGACAGCCTCGACATCTGCACACCAGCGTGGCCAACAGCATTCTCCAACAACACTGCCAAGGCCCAAGGGAAGCAGGAAGCACAGTGCTTGAGTGAAACGGGCTGTCGTCCTCTAAAATAATATTTGTTTGATAGTTTACTAACCATCGGAAGAAATTTATAGTACGCAACCTCTCAGAAGGCAGTTTGGCAATGATTATGTTTTGTGCACGTCATCTTTGGCCCAGAAATTCTGGTGCCCTGTGCTTGCCTAAATGTACAAAGATACGTGTTCAGATTGTCCATAACTGCAAAGTGCTAGAGCCAACCTAAGCCTCCGTTTTTGTATACGTTACGGGGAGCCACGCACTAGGGTGCTCTGCAGCCCCTCAAAATAATGACATGGGTCTTTTTACGCTGATACGGGAAAGTGCCTAGGATACACTCTCGCATGTGTGACACAGGTTGTGTGCAGGTTGAGTGTCTGTTAACCCAGAAAATGTGTATTGAGAACCTTCGACCTGTTAGGCACCATTCTAGGTACCTGGGGTTTGTCAGTGAACAAAAGGATCAAAATCCATGCCAGCGGGAGCTTACGTTCTACCCAAGAGAGAGGCCATATAAATCTGGCATGCAGTCCCAGGGGGGAAGTGCCACGGGGAGAGGCGCAGAGAGGGCAGAGGTGGTCGTGTGAGCGGGCTGGCCAGGGGGGGCATCCCCGAGGAGGTGGGAGGTGCGTTCGCGGAGGGCAGCAGGCCGGCCCCCGCCGCCCGGTGCCGTCTGTCAGCCAGGATTGGCCCCGGCGCCCTCCACTCAGCATCTCAACGGGCAGGATTCTGATCAACAGGTTTGTGAGTGAAGGGTGGCTGGCTTTTCAGGGTCATTGTGAAAACTGCATTTTTGGTTTCACAAGTAGACATTTCGCAGGAGGCTCCCACACTTTGCCACAGTAATGTTCTTTTTTATTAAAACTAAGTTCAGCTAGCACATCTGTTTATTTATCTATCAAATAAGTTGCTGGCATTCATCCTTATACATCCCTGGGCATGAACCTTCATTCTTTCGGCCTCAGAAAGAGGCAGGCAGTCAGCGTGAGGAATGAGTTTGGAGAGAGCGGCCTGCGCACCCAGCCGCCGCGGGCACCTTGTGCTGGGCAGCTGACCCGGGCACACAGCCGTGCCCAGCACCGGCTCCTGGGGCAAGAAGGGTGGGGCATGGGGGTGGATCCACACGGAGAATCTGGCCCGCATTTTTGTAAGGAGCAGAAATAAATGGGTTGAGCAAGACCACAGTGTAGTTTTGAGAGACCCAGTGAGTTTTGAAGAAAGTCCCTCTGTAGGTTCACCAGATGTGCACTGCGTGCCTCGGCTGGCAGAGCTGCTCAGGCTGGGCCTTTTGTAGCTTGTGTCTAGGAACTGCTCACTTTGTCCATTGGTGGGACCAGCCACCTGCACACTTGTCACCACGTGCAGTAGGAGAACCTGCCCCGATAGGTGCAGGAGACTCATCCAGTCCTGGTGTCCCCTCCGCCAGCTCTGTCACTGAGCATGAGAGTGCCTGGAGGTCCACAGCAGGCCCACCCCAAAGCTTTGCAGGGTTTGCGTAGCGCGGCAGGGGGTGGGCGCTGGGCACACGCTCATGGGATTGCACCGTGAAGTGTAGCGGGAGTCTGTAGACACTGTCACACAGTAAGTGCTCTTGTCAGAATGAGATGCCATCACCGTGGACAGGCCACCTGAGTCACATCATCTAGACTGTCACCCAGCACTGAGGTTAACAAGTAAAGTTGGTTGAGAATGGCTGTTGCTTCAGCCAAAACATCGGAATGATGCATAGAATTTGAAGTCATGGCAAGCAAAGTATTATCTGTATTTTAAAGAGCCTTAAAAATACAATCGATGCCTTTTAGAGAGTTTTTTAAATAGCAATGTGAGTGTAGTGCTTCGGTCAAGTGGAAAGAAGGGAGGACATTTGGCACTCGCTCCGGTTGCTCACCGACGTCAGGACGCTTTTCGTGTTACTCAGACCTAGAGAGGACACTCTCTTGGGCACTTCCGCTTTTCCAGAGCTGTTTGTTTCCTTGTGTGGGACAACATGATAGCATTTTACTTATCTACTGTTGCTTTTTTCCAGCAGAATTTCTCCTTCTTAGAATGGAGCCGAGTAAAAAGATGGACTCTGCTGGCTCGCTGCAGACCAACCCGCCGCTCAAGCCGCACCCTGACCGCAGCTCCGGGCCCTCGGTCTTCGTCCCCGAGCAGGGAGGTTACAAAGAAAGGTTTGTGAAGGCCGTGGAGGACAAGTACAAGTGCGAGAAGTGCCGCCTGGTGCTGTGCAACCCGAAGCAGACGGAGTGCGGACACCGGTTCTGTGAGACCTGCATGGCCGCCGTGCTGAGGTGGGCGCCCTGCGCGTCCGGCCGCCCCAGCCTCGCTCTCCTCTAAAAAATAAGCTCTGAAGGGTCAGAGCTCCACGGAAACCCAAATGAATTCTCGCCAGCCTGTGAATCATTTAGGGTAGCCGGTAGGACCCATGCCGGGTTTATGGGGCCTCTGCCCTGGGCCCGAACCGCCCCGCCCCACAGACTCTGTTCCCTCCCCC
>NW_006494609.1:23282855-23285236 GCF_000325575.1 Pteropus alecto
CACCTCTATAATGTCTCCTGCTCGTGCCGTGTTCTTGACCGCCAGCCCCTCTGTCCCTGGTGCCCCCTCCCCCGTCTGTTCAGCTGACTTTTGCTCTAGGAGCTCACTGGTCTGTGGAGACACATCGCCAGAGGGTGACAAAGGAGTGAGTCCTTAACGCGCAAGGGCTGTGGTGTGCCGGCCGAGGAGCGGCTGGGCACGCCCCTAACCCCTAACCGGAGTAGGAATCCAGTCACGTGCTAAGCAGCACGTGCGAGTGGAGCACACGCGCCCCAGAGCCGCGGCCAGCCTGGTGCCTGTGCTGTTTGGGAGTCATGGGGTGTCGGCGAGGCTGGCCAGGACAGCAGGTGCTTCGTCCCACAGGTGTTCTGGGCATGGTGCTGGGCACTGGGTGACTCAGGGCACAAGATGGCTTGGGCTCGCCCCCACCAGGCCACGCGCATCTGGTCTGCTGAGCGCAGCAGCCTGCCTCCTTCCCTGTCACCCTCCCCGTCACCTTCCCCTGGTCCTTCCAGCTGTGGTTCTAGCCACTGATCCCAAACAGCGAACCCAGCATCCCTGCTGCGGGTGCCAGAGCTCATGAGTCCAGCTTAGTGGCGGCAGAGCAGCACATGTGCCCGATTCTCCAACGGGCCTGCCTGAGCTCTGGGCCAGGCCTGCCCCTCTGGTTTCCAGCCCGCTCCTGGCTCTCCTCCTGCTCCGTGTTTGGCAGGAGCTTCGCAGCCCTGGGGTCTAAAGACGTCAGTAGACTCATGTGATTCAAGCAGGGTAGCACGAGCTCCATGTGAGTGTCGTCTTAGTGAATGAGCTTTTATTTTAAAAAGCACTCGTTACTTCCCCCATCAGCCCTCAGCTTCCCAGGCCCATGGAGCCTGCGTCTTCTACCCACAGCACCTGCACACGTGCCCAGCCCTGCCGCCCCCTCCCCGAAGCCCCCGCTGAAACCTGTCCTGGATGCCTGGAGCCCCAAGGCTCTCGGGCAGGGTCTTGGGAGCAGAGAGGGCTCAAACTCAGCTTTTATTTTTAATCGCTAGAAGGTGATTTCCAGGTACAGGATGGGGTGAGAAGCAAATCCACGAAGGGCAGCGTGGGAGCCGTGGCTCACATCCTGAGTGCAGGGACAAGAGCGACACTAGTGGCTCCTCGGAATCCCTGCGCGTTGGTCTGTGTCGCTGCTCCGGCCCCTCGGGGCACCGGGCGGGGAAGAGCTGCCCAGAAAATACCAGCTCCTGAGAAGCTGCGTGCTCACACCACAGAGCCCCCCACAGATGGCTGGTTTTGGTTTCTGAAATAAAATTTCACTTTTAACTTGAAAGGGGCTTTCCAGATGGGACTGATCTGCTTAAAAACTTCCTTATGAAAAATGACCATTAAACATGCCCCTTTCTCCTATGGTTTCGTATTTAAACCAGACGCCGTGGCATCTGGTTGCCGCCCGCGCCGCCCACCCGGCTGGACCGTCGGGCCTGGCGTGTCCGGGGGGCCTGGTGATGTGGGACTTCTGCTCTAACGCGCTCCTGTGTTTCTCCTCAGCTCCTCAAGCCCCAAGTGCACTGCGTGTCAAGAGAGCATCATTAAAGACAAGGTATTCCTGGGCTTTAAGCAACTGCTTGGTCGGTGTTCTGAGCCAGGTGGTTGGTGGCCAGTGCCTTGGCGCTCCAGTTTTACCCCAGAGTGTGACGTGATGGCCGGTACAGTGGGCCGAGTCAGGACCATGTCCTGTGAGCCCCTAGCCAGGCAGGGAGGATCCACCCGCAGGCTGCCCTGCTGTGTGAGCTCAGCGAGGGGCTTCGCCCTCCTCACCTGCCCTCACCTACAGTGGCAGTGCCGCCCCCTCCTGACCCCCCACAGGAGTGAAGGAGGCGTGGTCTCGGGCCTTTATACCACGCAGCTGTGCTCTGCCTCTGCAATCGTGTTATCTAGTCTGTGGGCTCCATTGAACTTGTTCTCTCCTGTCCCCCATGCAGTGTCTCGTAGTCATTAGCCACATGTGAGACGTCAGCCCCTCCTCTCTCCTTCCCTCCCCTTCGTACCCGCGTGTGCCAGTGGCACTCATGGGGTCATCACAGACTCTCAGAGCACAGGTGCCCACCAGCCTCCTGGGGCCCCTCTCATGGCGTCTCTGGCCATCCATGTGCTGCCAGATGCTGCCGGGCACACTTTTAAGTCTGAAATGATTCATCCTTAAAGTACTTAAAACATCAATAAAAATGTGGAGTTCTAGTATTTTGATTAATGAACCTAACGGTTTTTTAACTGTAGGTCATTAAATTGTACAATAAAATTCTCGCTCAGGGGTTTTCCTGTCTAAAGCACTTTGCAGATTGGGTTTATGGTCGGGCAGCCCAGGGGAGCACAGGGACTGGCGGGCTGCTGGGGGC
>NW_006494609.1:23285781-23308031 GCF_000325575.1 Pteropus alecto
CCGGCCGCGCGGGGCACCGGGCGGGGAAGAGCTGCCCAGAAAATACCAGCTCCTGAGAAGCTGCGTGCTCACACCACAGAGCCCCCCACAGATGGCTGGTTTTGGTTTCTGAAATAAAATTTCACTTTTAACTTGAAAGGGGCTTTCCAGATGGGACTGATCTGCTTAAAAACTTCCTTATGAAAAATGACCATTAAACATGCCCCTTTCTCCTATGGTTTCGTATTTAAACCAGACGCCGTGGCATCTGGTTGCCGCCCGCGCCGCCCACCCGGCTGGACCGTCGGGCCTGGCGTGTCCGGGGGGCCTGGTGATGTGGGACTTCTGCTCTAACGCACTCGTGTGTTTCTCCTCAGCTCCTCAAGCCCCAAGTGCACTGCGTGTCAAGAGAGCATCATTAAAGACAAGGTATTCCTGGGCTTTAAGCAACTGCTTGGTCGGTGTTCTGAGCCAGGTGGTTGGTGGCCAGTGCCTTGGCGCTCCAGTTTTACCCCAGAGTGTGACGTGATGGCCGGTACAGTGGGCCGAGTCAGGACCATGTCCTGTGAGCCCCTAGCCAGGCAGGGAGGATCCACCCGCAGGCTGCCCTGCTGTGTGAGCTCAGCGAGGGGCTTCGCCCTCCTCACCTGCCCTCACCTACAGTGGCAGTGCCGCCCCCTCCTGACCCCCCACAGGAGTGAAGGAGGCGTGGTCTCGGGCCTTTATACCACGCAGCTGTGCTCTGCCTCTGCAATCGTGTTATCTAGTCTGTGGGCTCCATTGAACTTGTTCTCTCCTGTCCCCCATGCAGTGTCTCGTAGTCATTAGCCACATGTGAGACGTCAGCCCCTCCTCTCTCCTTCCCTCCCCTTCGTACCCGCGTGTGCCAGTGGCAGTCATGGGGTCATCACAGACTCTCAGAGCACAGGTGCCCACCAGCCTCCTGGGGCCCCTCTCATGGCGTCTCTGGCCATCCATGTGCTGCCAGATGCTGCCGGGCACACTTTTAAGTCTGAAATGATTCATCCTTAAAGTACTTAAAACATCAATAAAAATGTGGAGTTCTAGTATTTTGATTAATGAACCTAACGGTTTTTTAACTGTAGGTCATTAAATTGTACAATAAAATTCTCGCTCAGGGGTTTTCCTGTCTAAAACACTTTGCAGATTGGGTTTATGGTCGGGCAGCCCAGGTGAGCACAGAGACTGCAGGGCTGCTGGCGACAGGTGCCCTGGGCTGCTGGGACAGGAGCATCTGATGTGACCTGCCCTGGACAGTTTAGAGAGTACATATGTCCCCGTACCTTTCCTTTCTGAGTGCTACCTGCTGCCAAAGACTTTGGTTCGTAACAGGAAAAGAGGCTGTTTTTTAAGAAAAATTGCTCGACTCCACCCCAGTATCTTAACTGGTAACTAATCTGTTAACTTGTTGATGTGTATCTAACCAATGTGATTGAGAGAGAAGGTTGAAACAGCAGGCTAAGACGATCTTTTAGTGTCTGTTATTATTCAGAATTAATGTCCCTACTAGTTTTTTTTGAATCATAAATGAGGCTGGCTGAAGCCCTGGAGTCTCAGGAGGAAGTTGGGCCCTGGGAGGCTGAAGTCACCGGTGATGGCCACTGTGGGACCTGAGGCCCTCATCTGTAATATGGGGCAGTTGCAGTAAACAGTCAGATCTTCTCAGCTCTAAAATTCTGTACTTTTATTCTGATGTTTTCAATCTATGTTTGTTTGTTTATCTGTAGCGTTAAACTCGAGTGACTTAAGGAATTTAATGACACAAAAGGGAAATTATTTCTTACTGGTTAAAAACACCTGTTTTTTTTGACTTTGAAAAAGGTCATGATCTTAAATTATGTTTATAAAGGATTAGGTTTGACCCGAAATTAGTTTATTTTTAACTGTTAACAGCTGTTGATTCTATTTTCTTTGCCTGTGGAGTTGAAAAAGACATTAAGATCCCTGTCTTATTTTCCCACGGTAGCAGCGATAACGTGTGGGAGTTTCGCAGAAATGCCTCAAGCCTCAGGCAGTATAGATTGTGTTGTGAGTGTACTTGTTCTCTAAAGGAATTTAAAATTAAAGAAAGGAAGGTTTTCATTTTCAAAGGGAAACATTTTCATTATTGCATTAATCTCAGTCTTTGCAGTATAAATTCAAAAGAGTTATTTTTAAAAAAATCACAGGCTAATGCCTCTTCTTTAGTGAAAATGGAGTTGTGAGTGACATAACTTTAGAAGAAGGAACCAAAATGAAATGTTTTATAAGCCGCCTACAAGACATGCTGTTTTACAGTAGTTCCTCTTTCTCTAGCAAGCGATCGAAAGAGGCATCGCATTGCAGTGGGTTCTGCCCTCGTCCCTTGACAGGAGGCATTTACCCCCATGGCCACCTTCGCAGTGCCAGCTCCTGAAAGTTTCCAGTGTGCAAATGGGAACTTGGTCCTGGTGTGCCCCACCTCGAGATTGTGTCAGAGCCAATCCGAAATGTCTGGATGCTCCAACGTGATCTCCAGTTATTCCATATAACTTGATTTCTTTTGGTTCATCTAACAGAACTGGCAGTTACAAGTTTTAACTCATGTCTCTTAATGGGGACCGCTCCTTTATTCTACGTACAGAAATTAAAAATTAAGATGGTCCTTAATGTTTTTTGAGGTCCACTTAAATGATGCTCTCCTAATTTTTTTGAAGTGGTTTTGCCTTGTCCGAAGTAACAGCATGTGGAGATTAAGAAATACTAATCCCCTAAAATAACTGTCTTTCAATTTCAGGTGTTTAAGGATAATTGCTGCAAGAGAGAGATTCTGGCTCTTCAGATATATTGCAGGAATGAAAGTCGAGGCTGTGCAGAGCAGCTCACGCTGGGACACCTGCTGGTAAGCGTCTCAGTGGCACGGTAGGTTCACTGAGGTACGGGTCCTTGGGCAGTGCGATGCAGCACCTCGAGGCCATGTTTACATTAATCCTGTAAAACACAGCCAGTGGGAAGGCCGTCAAAGCCACTTGGGTATGAGATGTTATTTTTATGACATCATTAGCAGAACTGCCAACTGATTCTTAAACACTCCCACCCTATTAGAATAGAAAGAACTCTGAATTGAATTTTAATTTTGGAAGGCCCATTAAAACTTTTTTTTTCACCCTGAAATTTCACATAACTTTTTATGATTTTTTGATTAGTATCATTTTATCTCGAAAGGATATGTGAATTAGAATAAAACAAAATCCTTAGCATATAACCGTTTATTTATCCAGAAAGAGTTGACATAATTCTTCAAAACCAATATAGTTCAAGTAACCACTAGAGTATAAAATTCAGTGTCTCTTGATACATTTGTCACTCTTCTCTGTGAAAAACTGGTCTAATGGCAGAGAGAAACATTTTCCGTAGGATTTAATTGCATGGAGTTGAGAATCTGGCATTTCGGATTGAATGTTTTGCCGATGAAGATCTTCGAATTGTCTGTCTTACAGGTGCATTTGAGGAACGATTGCCAGTTCGAAGAACTTCCGTGTGTTCGCGCTGACTGCAAAGAAAGAGAGTTGAGGAAAGACTTGCGTGATCATGTGGAAAAAGCCTGCAAATACCGCGAGGCCACCTGCAGCCACTGCAAGAGTCAGGTCCCGATGATCACGCTGCAGGTGCAGTATTGTCTCGTTCTCCGACTGTCCGCGCGGTCCAGGTGTGCCCCGTCCACAGAATAGCTTTTAAATGACTGTTCTAACAGGAAGAAAGAGAAGAGAGAAGAGTAAATAGCAATTTTCATTTGACTTTATTTCAGAGTTAAGCTTTATTTGCTTTGCAGATTTTCATTCATGTGATTAGCATTTTTCATTGCCTTGATTGACTATCGTTTGGGATGCCAAAAAAATGAAGACTAATTATTTTTTAAAAAGGTAGAATTTTTCATTTGTCATTCGTTGGAAGAAGTGAGCGTACTTGTTCTTTAGAGGAATTTTAAGGGAATAGCCTCAGAGTCTTGCGGAATGGCTTGATTGTTTAATAGCTCTGTGATGACCATCACTTCAGGGTCCTTAATCCTGCGGTGTGAAGTACACCTGTCTGTCTCAGAGAGAGAGGAGAATTTAACATCTTCTCCACGCCTCGATGGTTTTGGCACAGTTCGACATGGCGTGCATGTGAGAATCAGATCGCTTATCTGTAAATTAAAGAGGAAGAGTTGAGGGTGGAGGACAAACTGTAAAAACAATCACGATGTAATCTAAAATAATACTGAACGTAATTGGAAAACAGTCAGTAGCGTGTGTTCCCGTTTGTTGAACGGGCATCTGCTGAGTGCCAGGCGTTGTCCTGGGGTCCCAGGATATGATGGCGAAGCTCACCTCCTAGTGAGGAGAGACAGCAGGCGGGCGTGTGACGTGGTCGTGATTTGTGCTGTGAAGATGAGTAAACCGGTGGCGTGGGAAGGGGGTGGTCAGGGACCTGTGGCAGTGAGCCCCCTGCAGGGAGAGCCTCGGAAGGGGGCGGCCTCGGGGGCGCCCACGGGCTCCCAAGTAGAGGCAGCTTGGCAGGTAGATTTGGGGAACTGTCAGGCCAGCGTGCAGAGGGGACGGGGGGCAGACCGGAAGGCACGTGGGCAGGCACTGGACAGCCTTGAGCTGGGGTGGTGGCGTCAGTTCCGCATGGCACTGCTCTGGCAGGCGTGATAGACGGCGGCACGGAGGTGGGGCCCAGGGTTGGCCTGGACAAGGAAAGCAGGGATGGGGAAAGGCCCTGGGGTAACCAGTGGGATTAGCTGAGGGCTCGAATGTGGACACCCAGCGTTTGTAACTCGAGCAGCTGGACGAAGCGGAGGTGGGGCTCGGTGGAGGGTGACGAGCTGCGGGGAGGAGAGGGCAGTGGTCAGGCCTCCAGTAGGTGTCCTCGCAGCCATGGCACTGCAGCGAGGGGGAGGAGGGCCAGCCAGAGGACAGAAGCCGAGGCACGCGAGGTGAGCCAGAGCAGTGGTCGGCGTGGCGGGATCTGGACGGTGCTGGACGGTGGTGTCCCAGAGCAAGGGAGCTGGAGGGCGGGGTGGCACCTGGGGCAGCTGGAGGGCGAAAGGCCCAGCAGGGAGGGGCTGGGGGTGGACCCCGGACTTTGGCAGGGTGGTGACTGATGGCCCTAGGCAAGTGCAGCTGGGCGCCAGCCGAGTTCCTGGTAGAGGTTCTGGAGCCTGCTGACCAGAATTTAGGAGAAGTTTGTACTTTTCAGTATGAAATGAAATGTACTTTTTATACTCTTCCTATTTACCTTACTTCATCTAAGTTTCCTGCACCCGTGACTTTCTTCTGTCGTGAAAGCTTTTCCCTATGTGATTCTCTAGACTAAGAACTTTTCCAGTTACTAAGAACTTTTAAGAACTGAACCCTCCCTTCCAAAGAATAGTGGTGGCATCTGTCATAGTTGAGTAATTCCCTCAGTAATCAAACTCAAGCGAGTGAGACACTGCAGGCCGTACACACGTTAGTGTGCTGCATCGCGGTTATACTTCGCTTCTTACAAAAATCAGTGCCTTTTATTTGCAGAATAGAACCCAGGAATTAATCTCATCTGAGAAAGCGTGGTAGGGCATGTTAATTAAACACCATATAAGTAACTCCTGAATTGGGCTGTGAGTGAGGAGACTGGTTTCAAAATAACAACACAGCACAGGATTCTTGAGACGTCTGTTGAGTGCGTGTTGGGCAGCAGACCCCGAGTCATCCGGGATGCATGAGAGCACAGCCGACAGCCTCGCCCCTCATGTTACCCCTGGTCCTGGGGAAAGCGTGACTCATGAGGGAGGGCCAGCTCACTTAGCCTGATGGGGTCGTGGAGGGCTTTGGCGAGCAGGTCGCATTTCATTTTATCTGGGTGTTAAGTTTGTTAGCTGCAAACCCGGATAGAGGCAGGTGCAGATACATAAAATGACAGCAAGTTTGAGACCTAAGTTGTACAAATAAATAATCCTCGTAAATCTCACTACGCTCTTGTGGAGAAGAAAACTTTTCAAACTGTTCTAACAGTGTTGACATTATCGTGTATCTTGCAGTGTACGCTGCTCTCTGTCGGGCCCTGGACAAGTGTGGGGACACACCTTGGGCAGGCCACTGCCAGTGCACCATGCCCCTGACTCGCCAGCCTCCCTGCCAGCAGGGAGCTGCACACTCACTCCCTTGCACGCCAGTGAAGGTCCCGTGACTCGCCCTGGCACTTCTGTCCCATCCGTGGCGTGATTTGACTCCCAAGCTCTGTTTTTTCAAGTCTAACACACTGGGCTCCTTTCCCCAGGCTTTAAGTTTACGTTTAGAAAGAGCGGCTGTCTGACCCAGGTGGGCCGAACACCACGGGCCACCCTGACATCCTACAATCCTGCGTTTTGTGTTGGGTCAGCACGTCCGATGCCGATAAAATACAGATTGATAAAGCATTGGAACCTGGACTGCTGCACCTCACGTGGGAGTTTCTTTCTCTGTCTGAACTGTGATGTTGATGTCATATCAGCTGTTTTTGAGGGTTTTTTTTTAATATATAGGTCGGCATCATTTAAAGTGTCATGAAAAATCCCTTTTACATTTAGTCTAGAAATTATTGAATGTCAGTCTCTTTAAACAGTTCTGTTAATTTGCGAGAAGTCAGAATTACAAAGCTCTCATTTTACGGGAGTGTACCTAGTGTGGATGCAGCCACTTTGGGACAATTTGGCCGCATAACTGGACGCCCAGAGAAAACCAGATGGTGAGAAGCGGAAGTGGCCCAGGGCCTAGGAGGGAACATCGCTGTCTCTCCCCGCTTAGGGACACCCGCAGCAGTCCCTCAGTCTCTCCAGCGTCCTCGGGTGTGACATTCTTGCCCTCCTCTCACCGTGGACGGGGGCCTGTGCCTTCAAGTTGAGCTGTCACCTAGGCCCTTCGAGGTTAAAATTTGTGCCATTTGGGGAAGGACTAACCCAGAATTTATCTCTATTTTCCATGCACTAACGATAATGTAGACAAGACTTCAGGACCATAATTTAAACACCGACCAGATCACACTGTTTTCAGGTGTTTGAGAAGCATCATTTCCAGATCCCAAACTGAGAGGCCAAAAGAAACCTGTCCCTCTTTTCAGCCAGCAAATGCCAGACATGGGGCAGAGTCCCAGCCCACCATGGCCTGCACTGCGAGCAAGGGCACGGACAGCAGCGGCACAGCGGGGCCGCTGCGGAAGGGGCTGCCACGGTGACGCTGCCCGGCACACCCCACAGGGTGCCCTCGCTAGTCAGGTGTCGAGTAGATGGGAGAGGCCTTATTTTTCAGCACTCAAACTTTTTCAATAAAAGGACCCATCCGGGTGTATTGTGAGCGCTGTGACACGAGGGGACAATAACAGTGAGCAGAGGGCTTCCGTTGGGTCCATGTGGAGACGTTTGCGGGATCTGAAGGGCAGCGTGTGTGTTTCAGAGTTGACGACACTTTCTTTTTCTCCTCCAGAAACACGAAGACACTGAGTGTCCGTGTGTGGTGGTGTCCTGCCCTCATAAGTGCAGCGTCCAGACCCTTCTGAGGAGCGAGGTGAGGGCGTGGCCGGGCCTGGCTGGGGCTTCGTGAGTGTCCGGGACGAGCGTGCCATGGGCTCCTCTTTTCCCTTAGTAGCTGGAACCTAAGGTTTTCACCAGTCACGGTGCTGATACGTAGAGCAGGAACACGAGAGACCTCATGCTCTTCTTGGATCAGAAATTTCAGAAGCAAGCAATTAAAAGCTACAAAGCGTTAAATTTTTAAGAATTAAGAAAATGGGATTACTTTACTATGCAAGCAAAGATGTCATTTTTTATGGTCTAAAAAAACTTTTTAAATCTGTAAAGTAGGAATTACTATGATTGTCTCAAGAAAATAAATCCATTTAGAGATATTTCGGAACCATCTGGCCACACGTGCTGTGTGCGTGCTGTGTGCGGTTGGCGCTGGGAGCAGGCGGGTGTGAGCGGCTCCTGAATTTCAGGGCTGCCAGGAAAGTCCCTCGGGTAGCCTCCCCAGAGGCTGTTCATGTCACACCCCCCTTGGGCCCTTTTCTTTAAGGCAGGCAGTAGACTTTGCATTCACTTCACCTGATCAGGATGGATCCAGATGGAAAAACCCCACGGGTTTTTAATGTTTTGCATCTGGTCCTGACCTGGAGCCCCTTTGATTGCTGTTTCGAGTGCCATCTGAGGCTCCGGGTGTGTGCGTCCCCTGGTCCCTTGGCTGTCCCCTTAGTCCTGGGTGCTCCGATTTGAGGAGCCTGCTCACCTCAGCCTTTTTCACACCCTTGAGTTTTACCCCCAGATTTTGGGGAGGGGGAGGTCTGGTCTCTCACGTGCCAGTGAGCGAGAGGACCTGTTTGGACCTCAGTCCAGAGACACGGGTGCAGAGAGATTCCCCAAGAGCCACCCTCACTCGAGGTGTGTCCTTCTAGAAGTTGACTCTTTGGGGCAGGGGCAGTGGTCCCTGTGCCCTGAATGTGGCTCTCGGAGTAGCGGGCAGGTGCACGCAGGTAGCTTCCACACCTGGACAGCCCCTCCGTGAGATGGACACGTGGGGTTCGTACCGCTGAGGTAACTGCTAGGGTTTTATACACTTGCCTCAGCTTTTCCTCAGTCAGGGCTCTGTGAATTAGAGACAAAAGCCACTTCCATTTTACCTCTAAGTTATTTTTATATTAAAAAATCTTTAAACCTGCGTTTACCTTGGGTTTCTGATGAAAAGTACTATAGATTATTCTTGCCTCTATTCCAAAATGCCTAGAAATACTAGAAGCTTCTGAGAGTGATGACAATAAAGCCAATTTAGGAACAAGTATGACCCTGAATTTATAGCAGTGCACTGAAAATAACATCAAACTCACCACGTCCCTGCTTTCGGCATCAGAAGCGCTAGCTGCGTAGACTCACAGTGCGTTAATGGCGCTGAAAGGATGTGTGTGAAGATTTTCGAGTTGCCAGTGACCGCAGGGACAGTCTTATGCTTCACTTCCCTGCGGGTCACCTGCGATGGCCCTTCTTTCTCAGAGCTTCCCTCCAGGTGCACGACCTCCCAGGCTGGGTCCGGAGGGACGTCAGGTGTGCTGGGGACTAGGTCTGTGACCCCCGTGGCCTCCCTGGCTCAGAGCCCTCCCGCCAAGGTTGGCCTTGGCGGCGGTCGGGCGGCCACCCTTCGACATCACCCTCCGCCGTAGCAGCCCCAGCAGGGCGAGGTCCCGGGCTCCGTTTGTCTCTGCACTAAACACTGACCTGGAAGGGGAGGTCGCGGGAACTCGCCGCCCACCAGCACGTGCAGGCGTTTGTCTCCTCTCCCCCTGCGGGGCATCGTAGGTGGTTCTTACTTGATGATCCACCAGCATGTAAGATGGACAGAGGGCCTGATGAGTTATCCTCTCCCGTCAGTCAGTGGTGACAGTACTGGCTCGTGTTGTCGGAATGCCTTTAGAGTCCTTTGAGAAGCTGCGTGACTTAACGGCCATGCAGAGGAGAAAGGTCTTCTAGAAGGAGACCCCTCTCCAGTTACACTGAGGACTGAGCGCACGGCACCCTGTGGGAGCTCGCTCTGGAAATGTACCTATTCTTGTGTACTGTATATTAGGTGTGTGACCCAGCTGCATCCTGAATGCTTTCTATTTTTTGTGTTTCATGCAATTTTTGTTTATAGTCTTTAAATGTGCATTTCAGTTTACGTTTTTTTTTTTCCTTTTAATTCTGGCACTGCAGACAGCATGTCACATTTTGAACAGCTTGTTCTAAAGAAATTGCAAATTTAAGAACTGTTACAGTAAATGTATTTCTGTATATTGGTGTATATATGTGTATACACGTGACAATAGTGTATATTTACTGCATATGAGTCTAGGAAGCAGATGAAATGTACACACCTGCAGCGGTAAACACCATTCGTAATAGTACAATCCAGATGCTATCTGTGCCCTTAATATGTTTGAACATTTTCATGCAAACATTTGTGCCACAACTCACGTCTCTTTCCCGTTGCAGTTGAGTGCACACTTGTCAGAGTGTGTCAATGCCCCCAGCACCTGTAGTTTTAAGCGCTATGGCTGCGTTTTTCAGGTCAGTATCCGACATTTGTCCTTCCCAGTCGCTGACATTCTGCCATGAGAGACAGTTTATTATATTAATATTTTAATGTGCAAGTTCTGGAATTTTAGTCTGTGTCAGGGAGCCGAATCACCCCGTCGCATGGGTGACGGAAACTGCATGGGTGCTCACGTGGGTGCTCACTTTTCATTCCGCTGGGGTTTTGAGACTTCAGGTAGACACCTGTGCTGAGAGGGAAGTCAGTACATTCCAGGAGGATGACTGCATCGAGAAGCAGCTAATGAGTAGAGCAGACAGACAGGGCTGACGTTTATGTGGCGGGTTTTGGGAACTTTAGCCGTTACTCAAATGTAAGTAAATACAAGCCGGACACGGGTCCGGCGGTGTATGTGCATCAATCCGTAGCTGTAAGAGTCACACGTGTGTGTGTTCACGAGCGATCGCACGTACAGCCACACCCCCCAGGAGAGTGGAGAGGGGCCCCGGCACAGCCACACCTGGCTGTGAGGAGCCTGCTTCTGGCCTTGCGTTCATTATTTTTAGCACGTCTGAGATTGCTAGTGAATTGGAACTGAGTTTTCATATAAATGTATCTCTTAATTTTAAGACTATCAAAAGAGTATATATTACAATTCCAGTATTTTACGTATTTAATTTTAATGCATTCCCAGTGCATTATTACAAATCAGTACAGAGATACTGGCATCTTAGGCCTTTCTTAGAAAGCGAAGAGCGTGAGAGCGAGGATGACGGTAGCTTCCCCTTTGCTTCAGTCTCTCAAGGAGGCTGGGCCACACCCTGTTATGTCGTGCGTAGTATCATCCATTCTGTGTATGTGTATGTATATGTTGACATACGGCACCACTTATATCAACATATATATATAACTATTCTATGTACAGAGTATATGTTTTGGAGATCATTAAAATGCTTTCTGTGGCTTAATTTTCCAGTATCAAAACAAATTATATTTTCACACCAATTATTTCCTTAAATATGTAAAGTCTAATCCCCCATGCTTATCACTGACGCTGAGATGGTCTCCATCTTGTGTACTCTGTAGATCGTGTATGTTTTGTATGTAACTTTCTGAGTTTACCTAGAATAGTGAGGAATGGTATGTTTTCTGAGACAGCGTATTAGAAATAAATAATTTAATACTGTTAACGTTTTAGTGAATTATTTAGAATCCTACTCTGATTATATGTTCGCTAGATTATAACAGTATCTAGCTGTAACTACAGCTATCTAAACATGTTTTACTTGTATTTATAATGGAAAAAATGTATAAAGGAACAAAAACGTGTCTAAAATTTAATTATTTGATGTTACTAGTATAAACGTAGATAAGAAGGCATTTGATAGGAACTTGAGGAACAAAGAGCACGAACTTGAGATCGTAGAATTGCAGTGTCTTGTCTCTGACTCGGACACGGCAGAGCAGGGCCACTGAGCGTGACCCTGGTAAGGCTCGGGGAGTCCCGTTCCCCTTACGTGGATGTCTCCCCCCTTCGTGTTGGGTGCTGGTTTTAGATCACCTGTTAGTCCCTGCGCACCAGGGATGACGCTGGCTTATTGCTCTGCATCTTTGTTCTCGCAGGGGACAAACCAGCAGATCAAGGCCCACGAGGCCAGCTCCGCGGTGCAGCACGTCAACCTGCTGAAGGAGTGGAGCAGCTCCCTGGAGAGAAAGGTGCGCACGCCCGTCCCTGCTTTCGTTGATTTTGAGGAATTTCCTCAGGCCATTTAAAGAAGAAAACCTATAGTCGTTACTGGTTTTTTTGATAAAAGAAGCAGCATCCAGAGAGTGTCAAAAAAGTAAATTCTCTCCTTGCGATCTTGTGCTCGTAAATGAAGTATTTGTTCTAGATCATTGCCGAGCAATGATCTAGAGCAGGGATGGTCACACTTCCAGACCTCCCTCCCTCCCCAGCCCACCCCAGCCCACCCCAGCCCCGGCTTGTTGTAAGCTTCAGTCTCTCAAGGAGGCTGGGCCACACCCTGTTATGTCGTGCGTAGTATCATCCATTCTGTGTATGTGTATGTATATGTTGACATACGGCACCACTTATATCAACATATATATATAACTATTCTATGTACAGAGTATATGTTTTGGAGATCATTAAAATGCTTTCTGTGGCTTAATTTTCCAGTATCAAAACAAATTATATTTTCACACCAATTATTTCCTTAAATATGTAAAGTCTAATCCCCCATGCTTATCACTGACGCTGAGATGGTCTCCATCTTGTGTACTCTGTAGATCGTGTATGTTTTGTATGTAACTTTCTGAGTTTACCTAGAATAGTGAGGAATGGTATGTTTTCTGAGACAGCGTATTAGAAATAAATAATTTAATACTGTTAACGTTTTAGTGAATTATTTAGAATCCTACTCTGATTATATGTTCGCTAGATTATAACAGTATCTAGCTGTAACTACAGCTATCTAAACATGTTTTACTTGTATTTATAATGGAAAAAATGTATAAAGGAACAAAAACGTGTCTAAAATTTAATTATTTGATGTTACTAGTATAAACGTAGATAAGAAGGCATTTGATAGGAACTTGAGGAACAAAGAGCACGAACTTGAGATCGTAGAATTGCAGTGTCTTGTCTCTGACTCGGACACGGCAGAGCAGGGCCACTGAGCGTGACCCTGGTAAGGCTCGGGGAGTCCCGTTCCCCTTACGTGGATGTCTCCCCCCTTCGTGTTGGGTGCTGGTTTTAGATCACCTGTTAGTCCCTGCGCACCAGGGATGACGCTGGCTTATTGCTCTGCATCTTTGTTCTCGCAGGGGACAAACCAGCAGATCAAGGCCCACGAGGCCAGCTCCGCGGTGCAGCACGTCAACCTGCTGAAGGAGTGGAGCAGCTCCCTGGAGAGAAAGGTGCGCACGCCCGTCCCTGCTTTCGTTGATTTTGAGGAATTTCCTCAGGCCATTTAAAGAAGAAAACCTATAGTCGTTACTGGTTTTTTTGATAAAAGAAGCAGCATCCAGAGAGTGTCAAAAAAGTAAATTCTCTCCTTGCGATCTTGTGCTCGTAAATGAAGTATTTGTTCTAGATCATTGCCGAGCAATGATCTAGAGCAGGGATGGTCACACTTCCAGACCTCCCTCCCTCCCCAGCCCACCCCAGCCCACCCCAGCCCCGGCTTGTTGTAAAGTTTTATTGGAATGTAGCCAGGCTCATTCGTTGCCGCTGGCTGCTTTTCGCACTCCAGCGGCCGAGTCGAGTTGAGATGGAACCCGGATGGACCGCACAGCCCAAAGTAGCCGCTCTCTGCCTCCTCCCAGAAAAACGTTGCTCTAGACCCGGACCTGGACAGTTTCCAGCGTCAGACGCCTCACCATTCTTTGTAATTTCTGAGAGACAGGCAGGAAAAGACATCTCCATATCGCTGGTGTTCCTGTTGATTTCTGAGCTGACACTTTGGGAGTTTGGGGCATTGAGCAGGTCCACTTCCCAGAGAGGCTTCTCTCCCTGAGGCCTGATGGTGGGCGGGCTCCTCAGCAGGCCCCTCCCGGGGAGCTGGTTCATGGTGTGCAGCTCGGCCAGGCCTTCTTTTCATGAGGAAAAGGTGAAAATCTCTGAGCATTGATAGAGGAATTGTTACAGGATCTCTCATTATGGCTTATTTACAAGAATAAGAACCCAGCTCAATATCCAGCAAGTGCGTACCGAGGACTCAGAGCATCCGGCCAGGCTGGTGTTTGTTCTGCAAAGACTGGGGTTTATTTCTCGTTGTTAGAATTATTCAGCTAGAACCTCAGGTTATTTTGTTCTTCTGTAATGAAAATAGTCTGTTTGAGTTGGTTCAGAGAGACTGATTGTCACATTCATGGTCAAACTGTAGAAAAACTGTTCCGTAAAATCTGGACTTAAAAACACCCTTACACATCTTCTATTGTAGAAGAGCTTAAACCACAGGGAAATGTAGAGTGCTCCCTGAAACCGTCTGGGGTGGAGTGTTCCCAGGGAGGACGGAGGGGTCCCTGTTTTCATCCGCTGTGTGGGTGTCGTGCGCACTTCTTGGAAACACACCTGCCAGGTAGACATTCTGCCAGGTAATGAGTAGAAGCAGGGATCTGCAGGCACTGGGGGTCTTTGATTAACGTATATGAATACATAAGAACAAATTTAAATAAGAGGGGCCCCTCAGTAAAGAAATTAAGAGTTTAATGTTTAATGTGGGATAGTCGTTCTCATCCTCAAGTAGCTGGATTTGTTGCAGAAAATTGGCTGTCGTCTTTGGAGGTACTGCTGAGCTTTTTATCAGAAGGGCTGGCGAGGGTCTCTTTCTTAGGTGTGAGAATAAGGACTCTGGGAACTGCGTCCATCGTTGGCAGATGGGATTGAGTGGACCGTAGCTCTGGAAAAGGCAGAGGCAGCAGTGTGTCACTAAGTAAGCCCCAGTCTGGACAAGTTCTGGACGAGCGCGAGGTGTCATGTGTAGGCACGTGGGCATTTGAGATATCATGTTTTAGGAAGGAAAGTCCAATCGTGCTGAGTAAAATCCTAGGAGACATTGCAAGGTTTGTTTTCCTTAGTAAATACGTTTGTTCTGAAATAAAATAGATTGTGTCCCAAGCAGCTTGAGCAGGGAGGACGTCTGTCTTTGGGCCAGTTATTCTTTAAAGGGATGACGGCAGCAGTCGGCGCTTATCACTCTTGGCTTTGCCCAGATGCCCTTGGTTGGTCACATCGGTGACATCACCGTGGTCCCCAGGCGTTGGCCGTGTCAGAGAGGCACGTCTAGTGGAACGGTAACATTCTGATCCATCAGGAGTGTACAGTGACTCTGGAGTGGCAGCCGCACCCATGCGGGGACAGACGTCTGGGGGTGGAGGGAGCCCTTCTGAGGGCCAGAACCCCGTGTAGAAAGCCCGGGACAGGAAGCCTGGTCGGAAGTGCCCTTGAACTCCACCCAGGGCTTTCAGGACAGTGCACAGTGGTTCTTGGGGGTCGATCGCTCCTCAGAAGGAGATTTTGAAAAGTCGAAGGTGGGCCGCGCGCCCAGCAGGCCTTCCCCGGGACCGCTGTGGCATCGCAGGGGGACGCACAGAGCTTTGCGAAGGCCTCGGGGGCCGGCCTGGCGCACCTGCTCTGCAGCCCCTTCTCTGTGAGGGTTCAGTTAACTGAAGCTCTTGGGTAGCTTTTTATTCTCTCCAGGCTTTCCCATTATGTTGAGAGAGCTTTTCAAAGTACAGGGTTTGGCCCAATGGTGAGTGCGAAAGAATTTAGTGGGATGCAACTAGCAGTTTTTAAAGTTAAATAGGATAAAATGGGAAATGTCAGGGTGCGTCGTGAATGATCAGGGCAAGTATGGTTTCGTGGTGCCTGCCTTTTAGGAGCACACAAACGCATGACATGTGACAGACGGGGTGAGGTGCCAGACTGTGTTTCCTGCTTTGTTTCCTGGTCAGAGCTTGAAAGCCTCTCTGGTCAAGGATTTATTCGTTTTCAGTAAAATCTTTAAAAAAATCCATTCATTCTGAAATTTAGTCAGCTGCACTTTGCCTCACCTCGTTGAGTCCCTGGGAGGGGTTCAGAGAAAAGCAGTTTGTAGGATTCCCCGTCAAATCTCCAGGACTGCCACTTCCTGTGTGAAAGGGTTTTTTTCCTGGTTCGCCTTCCAGTGAGCTGATAGGAGGCCTACACTGTAAAATTTCGATTGCTATCATAACGGTTATTAACACTGAAACCACTCTTCGCTTGCTTAACCGAATTTCTTTTTCAGGTGTCCTTGCTGCAGAATGAGAGTGTGGAGAAGAACAAGAGCATACAGAGTCTGCACAATCAGATATGCAGCTTCGAAATCGAAATCGAGAGACAGAAGGAAATGCTTCGAAATAATGAATCCAAAATACTTCATTTGCAGGTAAGAAGCTTAAGACTATGCCCGGGTCAAAGGGTGGAGAAGCATGTCCCTTTCTTCAGCACTTACCCATGCGCTGTTTGAGCAGGAGCCCTGACCTTTGTCACTCTGAGGTGACGTGACTCCTTCGCCTGAGTGAAGACTGGGGGAGGTGGCCTGGATGGCCTGGGCGGCCGCAGCCTCTTCCCAGGGGAGCAAACCCCCTCCCGCTCCCCGTGCCTTCGGTTCACTGTTGGTGAAATAAGTTTACAGAAAGCCTGTGATTTTTTAAAAATTGGCTGTTTTTATTATTATTTAAGATTTCATATTGTTCATGAGTAGTTACATATAAAGTTTCACTTCCTAAAGTGAACTGAAGCCAAACTATTTTGTTCTGAATTTTCTAGTGGCGCATACACTCACTCACCTTATTTCGCCATCGTGATCCAAAGGTATTTACACTCGCGTGCGCGCACACACACACACACACTGCTCTACACACGCGTGCACGCGCACACACACCCACACACACACACTGCCGTGAGAGAAGGCGGCGTGCGTGGGCCTGAGGAAAAGTCACTCCTCGTCTGAGCCGGCTCAGGCCTGCACTGGGTCCTCGCTGGCATGTCGTTTTTGTAGGTACTGTCTGCACATTTGATTGCCCGTGCTGCGTGTTGGGCATAGTGACTTCCTGCGTGTCACACACGAGGAAGAATCATGAATAAGCTGTCAAAATGGGTCGTCCGTGTTCGTGCTGATGGTGTGTCCCTGAGCTCTGGAAGAGAAGATGGCCGACAGGCTCTGGGGAACCGTGCCCTCCCCAGTTAACGTGGAGATCAGTCCCAGGCCCTTGACTCCGTAGACGCTGATTAAATTACCGTATTAACTGTCGTGGTTGTCCAGAGGTGAGGGAAAACGCAATGAAACATCACACCGTGTCAGAAAATATACAAGTCGTTAGCATTGAATCAGCAGAAAAAAGTACGATGTCACGTAAAACACCAACGAGCCGGTGTGAGCCCCGCATTTTGCTGAGGCCTCAGACGTTGCTCGGGTAGAGGCCTGTGTCCCCCGCGGCCCCGCTCACTCGCCTGTCCGGGCAGCATTCTGTGTGTGCACGTTTGCAGCGTAGCCGCTGCGTTTGACCCGGGGCTCAGGTGCATGGAGAGGCCAAGGAACATCAACAGGAGACAGAAGGGGTATGTAGTGGGTTCGTTTATAAGGAAAAAAGTTCGAAGGGACATAGTGAGCATAGAAACGTGCTTGTCCAAAACCATGGAGATCTATGTGCGCCCCTCTCCGCTTCCCATGTGAAAAGGTAGAATTCACCTTACCTTTTGTAGGGCTTAATCGTCCCACACTGTGCGATTTAATAGTTTTAAACTATTGGATAACCCTGTGAGATCTAAGAAAGACAGGGGACCCACGTTGCCAGGCCAGAGTGTGAAGCCTGGTAGCGGTGGCAGCTTTGTTAGTGCTACTGGCCGACGGGCAGCCGGGCTGGGGGTTCACTGGGCCGGGGGTTCGCTGGGCTGGGGGTTCGCTGGTCCGTCTCCCTGGGATGACGAGCATGAAGGAAAGTAAGTCATATTTCAGGAGAGGGACTGAAACCAGACGGATGTGCTGCTCATGGTTTCCATAAGCACAGGGACGAGCGGCCGAGGCCAGCGCTGCCGAGGGCGGGGAGCCTGGCCCCAGGGTGGGTGGCACGGGTGGCCACCAGCTGGGTGTTTTTATGGAAGGCGAAATGTAGTCACACCTTTGACGTCACCGAGGGGTTGGGCTGCCAGCATCGGGTTGGCCATGTGAGAAGCTCTGGTCTCAGTCTTTCTGTGACCAGTGGGAGCCGCCATGGGCTCGATGCCGGCAGACGCTGGCCGCCAGCGAGACGCCTTCTCCCCAGACCCTACAGACCGCCCCCCTCCCTGGCCTGGCCCAGACACACTCCACTCAGCGCGTCATCCCCGTCCCCGTCCCCGTCCCCGAGCCCTTCCCAGTACCTGGAGAGGAGCGAGTCTTAAAGGTGGCACAGTGGCTCGGAGAACCGCGTATGGTGGCCCCTTCCCAGCCACCCTCCCCGCAGCACGGCCCCCTGGGACTTCTCACGCCACTTTCTCAACGCAGGCCCCTCCTTGGACACCTTAAGCGTCTGTGACTGCCACCTACTCCAGGAAGCCTTTGCCCACCCCTGCCCTCCTGGGAGGCACCCCCAGCCTTGTGGTCGGACCCCCTCGGCAGTGACATCCATGTCGCTCTCTGCATTGTCTCCTTCCTGGTCTGATTCTCCAGTAGATACACGAACCCTGCAGATGGCAGGAGTGCACAAGGGCGCAGACACCCCGAGGGCCCTGGGTATGGCAGAGGGGACAGTCAGAGATCCTTAGAGAGAGTGGAAGTTCAGAGTATGTTTGCTTTTGCTGGCTCGGGCGGGGTGGTTTCTTGATATCTTATATTTTGAAGAACCTGCTTCTCTTAATTAAGACAGGCCAGGTGTTAGCTCGATGCCCACATCCCCGTCGTCAGTAGCGACCAGGCGAGCCGGTGGCCGTTGCAGCTGGAGGGTCTGCGGCACTGCCACACTGCCACCAGGCTCTGCCACCCGAGCAGCGCCCGCACCCTCTCGTTGCAACAGCGTTTGGTCTCCAGGTCCCCTGGAGCTGAGTGATGGGGAGTGATTTTAGCCCCACAGTGTGCAGCGCACGAGACAGAGATTGATGTTCTGGAAGCGGAGCTTCCGATCAGGGTCATTCACAGCTGGCCACCGTGCCGTTCGCCTCAGCTCCTGGACTCTTTGTTGTAGGAAGTGCCACGCCTGCATTTAAGATTTGTTTTTATAGAAACATTGCCGTGGCCAAGTGTGGACTGCTCTTTCAGACTGAAATCATGTTTGCTGCATTTTGCAGAGAAGGCCTGATTTGGATCGGCATTCTGCTTCGAAACTGTACCATTTATACAAATGAAAGATCTACTTTAAAATAGCGCATTTTCCCTTGCTGCGTGTGGAGCTTCTGTTACATAATTTGCTCGAGCCTCGTCTGCGCGTGTGCATGTGTATGCCTGTGTGCATGCGTGTGCCCTCCTGGCCCTGCGTCTGCGGGTGACTCCACGTCCCCGGGGGCAGTCGGGGCCTTGCTGCTGGCATGGCGGCCCCCGTTCAGACCCCACAGTTCTGCTCTGCAGGCCACCACGAACCTCGCCATTGCCCAGGTGCAGCACCAGTCCTGAGAAGGAGGCAGCTCGGTGTCCTCTTTTGGCCTTAGGGGCATGAGGCTTTTGAAGTGACTAGTGGCTTGCCTTGGGCCGTCGTGCCGTGCAGTTCACGGCTCACTCCTAGGTTCACCAGGTTACAAAATGGCGTCTCTCAGAATTGTCACCAGTTATTTAAGGTTTCATTAACTTCCCCGTCATACTCACCAGTAACCGCGTGAGCTTAGCTTGTAATTTAGGGAGAGAACTGGCGAAGTCACAGGTGTTACTTAGCACTACCTCATGGGCTTGGATGTTTGTTCATGGCCGTGGTATTGTCCCCAGAAAATAGGCTTCGTGACCTAAGTAAATATGCCTCTAGCCCTATGTATTTAAAAATAAAAGTAACACCAGCATGGAAGGTGTTCTTTAGAGGAAACAGTTTTAAATGTTAGCTGATATCGAGCTTTCTTGGAAAGAAGACAACAACTAACACTACTTTTACTCAAAAAAAGTAACCCGATTTACCATGTTTGTTCCTCCGTGGTCACGAACAGCCGGCAAAGGTGCTGAAACCCAGGTGTTTAAAAATAGGCTCACAGAAGCAGAAGTGAGCCCGGCGGGGCCTGGGGCAGCCCCGGCCGCCCACAGCTCCGGAGGCCGCCCAGGCACTGCACTCCACAGCCTCCCTGGGGCCTGCACTGCCGGCCCAGGGAGCTTTATTTCAAAAATGCAAATTTTCTTTAGAAGTAAAACCCTTTAGGTCCTGGCTTCATCTAACCAGTGGGCACACCAGTCCTTTAAAATGGACTGGCCACCACAGCTGGAGCATGAGTCTCGTCTCCCAGTTCCTGTTGTAAATGTGAATGACCTCTGTTTCTGGAAGGAAAGTGTTCTGAATTATTTAAATTAAAGTAGCATCAAGTCCAGCCCCACCTTTGACAGCCACATGTATGCTGGCAGTGTCCTGTGCCCCAGCAGGCATGGGACGCCAAGCGTGGGGGCGGGGCAGGTGGAGGAAGCAGCCCCACCACGGGCATCGGCCCCCTCGGCCTCACTGAGGGCCTGCAGACCCACTGCAGAGCACTTGCCTGCTGCCGGCCGTGTGCAGATGCTCAGGCCTCGAGCAGGTGGCAGGGTGGTGGCAGTTCTCTCCTGGAATGTAGACGGGGTGTCGGGGTGCCCTCTGCAGCCAAGGACGGGGCACGCCCGCTGGGACTCGTGTGGTTTTGGCCCCTGCTTATGGCGCAGACCTTCAGGAACGGAGCCTCCGGCAGCACTAGTAGGCGTGACCTTGAGACCTTGGGACAGTGACGTGGGGCTGCCTGCCCTGCGGTTGGCTGGGTGAGGCCTTTCTGTGCCTCTGTCCACTCCCCTAGGAAGTAGGGACCTCAGTACCTGTGTCCCCTAGACACACGAAGGGGTCAGACGAGGTTTCCATGTGAGAGCAGACACCAGGCTCGCCAGAGCTGACCGCCATGTCCCTGAGGGCAGGCGTTTGGCGCTAGTGCCACAGTGTCTTCGGGGAGTTCTAACCGTGTTGCTTTTTGACGCCTTTGGCTTGGAAGCGAGTGATAGACAGCCAGGCCGAGAAGCTGAGGGAGCTCGACCAGGAGATGCGCCCGTTCCGGCAGAGCTGGGAGGAGGCCGGTGGCGTGAGGAGCAGCGTGGAGTCCCTGCAGAGCCGCGTGGCCGAGCTGGAGAGCGTGGACAAAGGCGCGGGGCAGGCGGTCCGGAACACAGGTGAGGGTGACGGGCCTGGGAGGGACCTGGGACACGTGACATGTGTCTCACACTGCTCCCAGCACCCCAGGTCAGGGCCGTGGCTTGCGTCTGTGAGGCACGGGCTGCCCAGTGATGGGTGATCTTCCCCTGAGATGCCTTTGGCAGAGAGAAACGGTTCCCACTTAGACTTGTCCCCTCCACGTGAGGCCGGCGTGGTAGGGTGTGGGTGCGGGGTGGCACCGGTGGAGGGCAGGGCCAGTGCTCGCAGCCATGCTCCTGAAGGCCCAGGGAGCAGACAGTGACAGGCAGGGAGGCGGAGCACCCAGCCTGCTCAGCCCCTGTGTGCGTGATATCTAGAAGCATCTGGGGCCCGCGACTGGGTCCTGAATAAATACACTGAATATGTGCCTGAAAAGGGGTAACAGAGACAGGAACAAGGGTTATTGTGATGAACGTGGCTTGGCTGAGGACGCGGAGTGGGGACAGGAGCGCTTAAACTCAGGGCACAGGTGACTCTGGCCTCGAGGCTGGAGAGTAGGAGGGCGGCCATCCTTGCTGTCAGGGGGCTCAGGGGTGGGACACGGGGCGGCTCCCTGTTGCAGACCCTGCAGGGTGGTGCCCGGGTCCCAGGAGATCGACCTGTGGCTGTGCGTGCTGGGGCCACCCGGTGCAGGGGTCTGAGGCCTGTGTCGGGACGTCTGCATGGCATCTGTCCTTCTCTAGCTGATAGCCACAGTGTCTTCCTGGTGTTTAGTTCAAGTGCTGGTGAGCGTTGGCCTCTGACCCCCACTGACCCCTTCGCCCCTCTCTCCTCGCCCGTGCCAGGCCTGCTGGAGTCCCAGCTGAGCCGGCACGACCAGATGCTGAGCGTGCACGACATCCGCCTGGCGGACATGGACCTGCGCTTCCAGGTTCTGGAGACCGCCAGCTACGACGGGGTGCTCATCTGGAAGATCCGGGACTACCGGCGGCGCAAGCAGGAGGCCGTCATGGGGAAGACGCTGTCCCTGTACAGCCAGCCCTTCTACACCGGCTACTTCGGCTACAAGATGTGCGCCCGGGTCTACCTGAACGGGGACGGCATGGGGAAGGGGACGCACCTGTCGCTGTTTTTTGTCATTATGCGTGGGGAGTACGATGCTCTGCTTCCTTGGCCCTTCAAGCAGAAAGTGACACTCATGCTGATGGATCAGGGGTCCTCTCGGCGTCACTTGGGAGACGCGTTCAAACCGGACCCCAACAGCAGCAGCTTCAAGAAGCCCACCGGGGAGATGAATATCGCCTCCGGCTGCCCAGTCTTCGTGGCCCAAACTGTGCTAGAAAACGGGACATATATTAAAGATGATACCATTTTTATTAAGGTCATAGTGGACACTTCGGATCTGCCTGACCCCTGACGAGTCGCTGGGGAGGTGGACGGAGCAGAAGGTAACTCCTCTGG
>NW_006494609.1:23308074-23314367 GCF_000325575.1 Pteropus alecto
GTCTCCCCACCGGTCCTCGCGCTCAGCAGGGACCTTGTGGAGCGGAGGAAGTGGCAGGAGGCGGCCGCGGGCCGGCGGGAGGCGACGCATGAGGACGTTCTCTCAGACCAGCAAGGCCTCCCCGAGGGGCTGCTTGCCCTCCAGCGGGACGGACACTGCTGCCGGAGAAGGTTTTCATTTTCGTTCTTAAAGATCTAGTTAATTAAGGTGAAAAACACATATACTAAACAAAAGAACCACAGTTTTTCTTCCTTAAACTTGAACACCAAAAAGAACACACACACACACACACACACGCACACACACTCACACGCACACACACACCTGGGGATAGCTGGACATGTCAGCATGTTTAGTGAAAGAAGAATTTATGAAATAATAATGCAATTCTGATATATTCATTCTAAAATTCAAGAGTGCAATCTTGTTTCAAATACAGTATATTGTCTATTTTTAAGGCCTCATCTGGTCTCTGTTTTAATAATTTGTTTGTCAGAAGACCCTGAAGTACACCTAGGTCTTTTTTGAAAGTCTCTAAATTCAGAATCATTTTTTAATTTAAAGTTCTAAGATAATTGTTACTGCAAACATTTTATTTTAAAACGTTGATAGACTTATATTTCTTGGAAGAAAATGTAAAATATCAAACACTGGTTATCACTTGTGATAGGAAAGAGAATATTCAACCTGTTGTTATTTCTCGTTAGAAATGTAAACCTTCGATATCTGTCGTAGTAATGACACTACTTCAAAATTATTATGAAAGGAAAATTGCTCATGGATGCTGTGCATCATTTTCAGATTTATAATTGTTTTCACCCTAAAATAGGGCATTAGTTGAACTTTGGAGTTCTAAACAAAATCCTGTAGGTTTTAAAATTCTTCCCCATGTGTTCAGACAAGCTGTCGATTGCTGACCACACCGACCTTCAGTGTCCAGTGTCCGGGGATGGGCGGGTGACTTGTGCTGAAGGAGGCCACAGCAGACGCGTCTTCATTCTGTCATATTGCTGCATTCTGTTAACGATCTCCGAAAGCGACATCTTTGCCTAGAGACGGGGCATGCTGTACATGTGCCTTAGATGTGACATGCTGCTTCTCGACCCGAGCTTTGTGTTCACTGTAATCCTAGCAAGCGGCAGTGTGAGCAGACTTCTCCCTCGACCGCCAGACCTGTCTCTGGGCCTCACGGCCCGCACTATGGGGTTCAGGCTCCACCGCGGCCTCCGGGGCCCCAAAGTGGGCCGCCGGGCCCCGCCCCCGAGGCCGCAGTGGAGCAGAAGCCGTGCTTCTGTGTGTCCCCACCCGGGCCCGGGGAGCCCACCCCACGCGAGGCAGAATCCCCTGAGCATTCCAGAGACCGCCGCTCTGGGCCCGCCAGGCTGGCCGCCAGGCCTCAGCACCGCCCCTCCCTCGGGAAGGCTGGTCCCGGCCCGTCCGCCAGCCCGCGCCTGCCCTGCGGCCTCTTCTCAACTCACTGTTTACTTTCTCTCCATGGTCCAACTGTGATTAGAAGCCGGAGCCCTGCCTCCTGTGCCCCTCTGCTATGCACCACGCTTCCTGGGTGCTCTAACCACTGACGGGTGCTACACGTGATGGGTGCTTCCTGGGCACAAGCAGTGTGCGACCCACCGCATCTGTGCCACTCATCCAAAAGACGCGCCCACACTCGGCCAGCTGGGCCGCGCACCTCAGACTGCCTGCCTCTGGCTCCACGTCGTGCGGGGACGGCTGGGTTGGTGCCCGGTGGCCCACCGTGTCTCTGGTGCTGCCACCCGCCCTGGGTGTGCCTTCGCCCCAGTGCCTGCTGGAAGTGCCCTCCTCTCGCACACCGTCCCCGTGCTTCCGTAAGTGACCTCTTGGGTTCCAGGCACCTGCCACATCCTTTGGCAGTGAAGATGCTCGCTTCGTCTCCTCTCCTTCCTCCACGCCCAGGATGGCTCTGAGGGGGGACCACTGTCACCGGTTCTGCCCATTCAGGAGTCATGGGTCCCCACTCATAGAGGAAGGACTTCCTGCAGGTGCCGTGGAACCACTGTTCCCTCTAAGGTGTCCCCAACCTCCCCCAGGCTTCACCCTGGTTCCACCCTGCAGACCTGGAGGAGGGAGGACACCAGGCAGCCCCTGCCTGGCCTCAGGTGGCTTCCTGAGGTCAGGGGTTGCCAACAGGGACATCCCTGTGATTCCTTCCCCCTTTGCTCAAAGTATGGACAATATTAACAAATTTAGGATGAGCAACATCTTGGTCTGGGGAACAAAAAGGAAGAAAAACAATTCTTTCCCCTCCCTCCGTGGGGAAGCCCCGTCGGGGTGGGCCGCCCGGGAGCAGCGGCCTGGTGTGGGGGCTTGTGCAGGCTCGCTCCTCTCCCGAGAAGCCCACAGGACATGGCTTCAGGAGCTGGCACTGTGCCCCGCATGCAGGTGTGACGCGGGAGCACCATCCTGGGGCCTGGCCGTGGTTGGTGGCACTCAGAGGTGGCAGGCTCTGTGGCCACTGTCGTGTGCACACCGTCCTTGTCCTGCCCATGCCCAGGGCCCGCAGGGCAGCAGCCTCCTGGAGGCCTGGGTGGGGCCCGGACGGGACGCCCTCTCCCGGCTCCTTCCTGCGCCTCGCGGCCAAGGCCCGACCCCCGCCCTGGGCGCTCGCACCCCGCACCCCGCTCTGCTTCATGGGGCCCTGGCAACAGCGAAGTGTGTCGGACGCAGTGTGTTTGTGTGCACTGTTCGCATTTACTAAAAGTGACAAAACCATCCCGTACTTTAAAGAAACCGGCCCTCAGTCTCACGCACGAGCTCAGCAGGTTGGCTTCCCGGGCGGCCGCGGGCCGGGCGGGGCCTGGACGTGTCCCCCGCAGCCGCTGGCCTGGGCCTTCCTTATAAGCGGGGCTTTTCCATTCCCTGGGTTCGCGGGTGACAGCAGACAGGAATGTGGCTGGGTTCTCAGACCTGTCACAGGAGGGTGGTGCTGGACCCCGAGAGTGAGTCTCAGTGTGTGTTCATGGTGCAGGTGGACAGAGGAGGGGGCGTCATGATGGCCGCTGTCACGGCCCCAGTTCCCAGCCTGCCCCCAGTGCCCACTGCCCCTTAACGCTGATACAGCTGGTTGAGCGAGAAGCCCTTGGCCAAGCGGCTCCTGCCCCCGCCACAGGCCTTCCTTGCCGTGCGACCCCAGAGGGCTGAGGCCCGCAAAGCCTGCCCTCCCTCCAGATGCCGGCCGGTTCCAACGGTCTCGGGCAGGACTGACCCCCGAGGTGTCCCCTGGGCCACCTTGGTGAGGAAAGGGGACAGCCAGCCTGTCTCCTCCAGCGTCCTCAGCCACCCAAGTTCGGGGCCACATGTCCCGGTTGACACCTGCACTCACCAGTAGCACCCCCTCACTCAGCAGGGTCGCGGTGGTGGTCCCCCGTGGCGGGCGTGGCGCCTTGCAGCTGGTGGGTGACATCTGGCAGAGGAAAGTGTAGTCGGCCCCTCGGGATGGCCAGGTCCCGAGGTGGGTCATTTCCTTGTCAGCCCAGAGGGGGCAGGCAGAGCTGCAGGGCCCTGGGGGTGCGGTCTCCAACAGCCTTCGGCAGCGAAGGAGCGACGCCAGCCCTGTGTTCTGCGCCCGTCACAGACATGTCCGGACCCAGTGTCCCCGCTGTCTCTGGGGTGGGCAGGCGCTCAGAAACCCTCGTGGGGCCTCCGGCCCGAACCTCAGCCTCCAAGGCGTGTCCCTCTGTGCTGGAAAGGGCCGCAGGGCCGGCCTCACCGCCCTTGGGCTGTGGGGGCTGCCGGGCGGGGCCCTAGGGGCGCCTTCGCCTTCGCACTGGTGAGCGTTTGTGACGAGGGAGGTTCCGCCACCCGCATCGACTTCTCAGCCCACGACCACACTTCTCTTCCGGTTGCCAGTCCCGGTACTTGTGTCCACTAGGGTCCAGGTCAGGTGAGGCCAGCGTGAGGGGTGACCTGGTCATCATTCCTGTCTGTCTGGGCAGTGCTGGTTGTCACCAGGGAGCCAGGGCCAGCGGGGGGAAGGGAGGCGAGACCCAGAAGCATCCCAGGGACGTTTTCCACCGGCCCCCGGTGCCCCGAGGCCGGCAGGCTGAGGTCCGGTTCGCAGAGGCCCGAGCAGTACGTGAAAAAAAAGCTGCTGCTGTGTCTAGTCTGTCTCGCGAACGCTCGCGAAGAGAAGGGGGAAGTCCGGGTCGGCTGTTCCACTCCTGCGGTTCGCGGTGGTTGGTTTTTATAACTCAGTCCCCTTAGACAAGCAAGATAACCTTCAACAGCAAACTCAGTGACCTAATTGGTAAACACAAAAGCGGCATTATTTCCAGGACTTCTCATCGGATGACACCTGTGGCAAAGGAAGTGTGTAAATCCATGTAGGCGATTGTGTAACACTTTTAGAATTGCATTTCTCTGGCGGCAAGCCTCTCCGTTCAGCTCTGTTACCCAAAAACAAAGACCAAAGAAAGGCCAGTTTCCCATTTGACTCTGTATTTTTAATCTGCCTGTTTTAAAAATTGCCGTCTGTGGTAACCGCTCGCTGCGAGGACCCATCTGGACAGTCCAAGTGGTTGTAACCAGTGATTCGCGTCCCGTGTTTTTCTGCTCTTCTAAGAAAAAAAAAACAAAAAGACAGTTTAAGTTATTGCTCAGCAATAATCATGTTGCTAATGTGAGTTAACAACATGTCCAATTTTCTGATAGCATTATTATGTTTCATATTTTTGTTTACTGTATATTGTGTGAGGTTTTATTTGGTATTTATTTGTGTTTTGAGGTCTTGCGATGTTTTTGTGTTTCTGATGCTCATAACTAAAGTTTGTAAGGGTGTAGAATGTAAAACTTTGAAATGCTGAACTGTCTTACTAGAGGAAAATAAACCTGACTAAGGAGGCTCGGTCTCTTCGTCAGTCTCGCAGATGGGTCGGGGGCAGCCGCCTGGACGTGGGCAGGAGGTCCCACCTGCCAGGGCCTCCCAGGCCGTCCTCTTGGAAGTGACCTGGGCTGGGACAGTGACCTGGGCAGTCACACAGAAGGGCCCACACTTAGTGTAATGCTCTGCTGTCACTATTTTGAAATTCTGAATTTTTAAAAGGGCCCATGTGCTTATTTTGCCCTGGACCCCACAGGTCATGTAGCTAGTGCCGCCTTGAACCCTGGGCCAGTGAAGCAGCTGCCACACTCTCAAGCCTGTGGCGTGGTCCAGAGCGAGCGAGGTGGCCCTCCATCTCCCGGAGGCCGACGTGGGGTCCCAACCCAGTTCCATCGCATCAGCTGTGGGACTTGGGCTCCGTGAGCCTCAGTTTTCTCCTCTGTGAGGTGGAAAGATGACACCTTCCTCCTTTCTGAAACCAGGAGGTTATTAAAAAGCCCCCCCAGTGCTGACATCGCAGGAGGGTTGTGGGGGCTCCTGGGAATGTCGTCTAAGCTGCAGCGCGCAGTGCACGGTAGGAGGGTCACAGGGTCCCAGGCCATCACAGCCCTCCGGCCAGCGTAGCTCGGCTCACACTTCTCCGGGTGGTAGCGTGGGTCTGGCCCGGTAGAGGGCGCAAGCCCTGCATCTCCCTAGAGCCTCCCCGACGCAATCTCGATCTGGTGTGAAGACCCAGGGAACTGCCCAGCCCTCTGCCAGATGTCACCCTCGAAGCCCGGGTAGACGCCTGGAGCGCCATGTTCATCCCCCCGGCTTGGGGCCAGGGCCTCCAATGTGCTCAGGGGCAGCGGGAAGGGGCGGGCCCAGGAGCCAGGCCCAGCGGCTGATCCCACCCAGAGCCCAAGCCTGGCGGGATGTCCTGCAGGGCCGTCTCGGTTCACCACTGTCTAGTGGCCACCTGCTCCTGCATCCCTAGGCTGGTGGGCCCACCGGTGAGTCCTCCCACACCTGCAGCCCTGCAGGGGAGCCCACCAGGGAAGGGGACCCAGCCCGTCGGCCCCTGCGTCTGGGGGTCGAGTCCACACAGGCCTGGGCCGCCACCTCTGCCTGACCACAGCTGGGGCGCTGGGCGGACACCCCGCGTCGCGCGGAGCCCCGCCCGCCCTGTGCGCAGGGCCATGCGACGCGGGGTTTCCGGCTCCCCTGGAGGGGCCGCTCGCCGGGAGCACGAGGCCAGGTCCTTCTCATCACCCTTCCGGAGTGGTCAGTGCGAGTCCCACGGGACAAGAGGAGGAGCGCAGCCCCTGCACGCCTGGGCCGAGGGCGCCCGTGGGGACCGGGCAGAGCCGGCTGCGGCCGGAGCTTCCGTTCAGCAGCAGAGAGCAGGCGCCACGGCACCCGGGTCCTGCCGGGGTCCTGCCGGGGTCCTGCCGGG
>NW_006494609.1:23314692-23320517 GCF_000325575.1 Pteropus alecto
TGCCGCCTCCCGAGGGTCCGCGCCCGGATCGCCGTGGCTCTGACCTCCTGTGCCTGCCGGGCAGAACCGGAACCGGAACCGGAACCGGAACCCCAGCCGGGCGAAGGCCAGAGACGGCATCTCCGCTTGCGAAGCGCCGCGCTTTTCCAGCTTTCTGAAAGTGGACAGTAGCCTGGTGTAAATCCCGCATCCAGGACCGGGAGAAGCAGAGGGCCCGCGGGCGAAGTGCCATCACGCGGCGCCTTGACCCTGCGGCGAAGGCCACGCCCCTCCATGCGCCCGGGGCCCACAAGACGTTAGAGATCGAGGGGGAGTTTAAGTGACAGAACCTGCAGGTCCCAGCCTTGATCCGAGTGGCCCCCGGATGCCAGGGTCCGCCCCGGTGGAGGGCAGAGCACAGAGGCCCGGGTAGCTATTCCCTTGCCCCCCAGGCCCCAGGGCGGGAGGCTGGTGGCCCTCAGGGGGCATAGGCCTGGATCCCAGGACCTGCAGAAGGCTGCCCCTGGACGAGGGTGGGTTGTAGGGTGCCAAAGGCAGACCCCACCCCCGGCACCGCTATGAGTGTCTCCTTGTCTGTACCACGGGGACCATACTGGCATCCACTCCAAGTGGCTGTGGGCGGCATGAGGCCCATGTGACAGGGGGCCGTGTACTCAGCCAGCAGTGGCCACAGCCTGTCAGGAAATGCCCCATGGTGACCTTAGCCTGCTGGGCGGGAGGCTGGACCTGCCCTCGGGCCAATAAGCTGAGGCCTCGACCACCACGACAGGCACCCTGGGGTGAAGAACCACATATGGCTGATGGCGCTGGGCTCCTCAGCCTGCCACGTCTCTCTCTCCCCCTGTGGACTTTGGGGCTATGTGGCCCAAGTCTTGTCCATTCACATGTCCTGGCCCAGCTACTCCCAGGGAGGGACAGTGAGGGTGTTGGAACCCTGAGCCAGCGGCCCTGACCTCTGGCAGTGGCTCCTCTTGACCCAGACACATGCAAACTGCCCCCACAGCCCTCCCCTCAAAACAGAGGTGGGAGGGATGGGGGAGGTGACAGATTAGACCTCCTGCATGGAAGGATAGGAGGCCCCTGGTGAGACCCCTCCCCATCTTGGGATAGAAGATTGGTGATGCTGTGGGCAGCTCCCCGGTCAGAGCCCCCAAGGCCCTGGCTCCATCCTCCTCCTCCCACCTGCTGCAGATGCATGGTGCCCCGGGCTGAGGGTCTCCTGTGCCCCCCCTTCTCTCACAGGCCTCTCGCCACCCTGGGGCCCTGTGATGCAGGCACTGCCCCCCCGGCTTTGCAGGCGAAGGATGAAACGGGGTGAGTAAACTGTGTGGCCTCACACAGCATTCAGACCCAGGACAGCCTGCGTCCCGGCCTGGCCCCACCACCTGTCCCCCCATGGGCTGACAGGCGGCCAGCTCGGCCCCATCCAGTTCACACCGTTCCGGGCTCCCCGCAGGCATGGAGCCCAAGCCCAGCAGCGCGGCCTCATGTCCCGCTCCCCTTCCTCTGTCCTCCCTCCTCCCTCCCCCGCCCCGGGCTTCCTCCCACCTCCCACCTCCAGCCCCTCCGCCCCGGCCTCGGCCTCGCAGCCTTTGCTCTGCTGTTTCTTCCTGTAGATTTCCCAGATTTCGGCTCTGATGTCACCTGTCTGAGAGGCCCGCAGCGGCCCCCGGCCTGTCCGGCTCCCTCACACGCTCCCAGCACACCCTGGCCGCCCCCGCTTGGTGCTTCTCCAGAGCCCTGGGCAGAACCGCGGTGCCTCGGGCTGTCCGCCATCCCCGCCCAGCTCCACCGCAGGCCCGTCCGAGTGCGCAGGGAATGGAAGGCCCAAGGAGCCATCTGGAGGTTGACACAGAAGTCACAGGTCCGAGGGTGGGGCTACTCCAGGGGTCAGAGTCCCTGAGCCCCTGCTGGCAGGGGTCTGTGCAGGCCACAGGACCTGGGGATTGTCACCTGTCCCTTCCTCCCACAAGTGTTTCTGGAGTATCCCTGTGCTCCAGGCAGTGCACACGGATGCCTGCAGGGGGAGGGGCCGAGACGACCTATCTGGGTCCTGCGTCCAGGAATAGAACTGCGGAGGCTGGAGCCTCAGTCCCTCCAGGGGGACACTAAGGCCCAGAGAGGTCCAGGGCCCTACCCAAGGTCACACAGCAAGTCAGGGACAAAGGTGGAGAGAAGGAGCTAGGGAATTGACCTTGAGGGTGCATCTGTCCCCACAGAGTTGACAAGAATGGGGTGGTCTGCCTGCCCCCAGCCCCGGGGCGACCGGGCTCTGGTGCCCTCACAGCAGGCAGGGCTGTGACAGCCAGTCAGAGCACAGCAAGCCCGGGCCATTGGACTGGTGCAGAGGGGGAGACAGGGAGCAACATGAGACCTCACCGAGCCCCACGCAGTGGCCTAGCCAGGGCCGTGGGTGTCCAGCTGTCCCAGGCCACCTTCCCTGTCACGCAGAGAAGGCTGAGCGCACAGAGAAACCAACACGGCAGCCCAGCAAGGACAGCCCAACCCAGACAGAGCCAGCCAGACAGACAGACGGACGGATGGAGAGACAGGACAGCCAGGCCCGGGTCCCGCCTGGCCCGAAGCGGCTGCTCCACGGGACTTCCTGGCTCCTGGAGGAAACCCTCTCTGGACCTTGCGTTTCTCCTACTTGCCACCGAGGCCCTGACCAGTGCACAAGCTTGTGCTCACGTGTGTAGCTGGGTGTCCGCTGCAGGCTGCCTGTGCACACGGGTACCTGCAGCGGGGGCCAGCCACACTTCGCCTCATGTCTTTGCTCCCAAGTTGTGCCAAGGACCCTGGCCAGGGCCAACACCTGCCTTCTGCCTCGGCATGGGCTCCTGTCTAAGCCACCCTCCAAGAGCTGGACCCGCCTCCAGCCTCTGCTCATGAGTGCCACCAACGCCCAGGGCCGACCAGCCCTGACACCTTCAGCCCAACCTCCACAGTGTGCCTGAAGCTGCGACCGCAGCCCTTGTGTCTCAGCTTTAATGCTGCCTCTTCTAGGAAGCCTTCCTTTACTGCCCAGGTGGCCTTGCTGCCCTCTCCAGATGGCACGGTCTCTCTGGGAATGGCCTGCCCAGGCGGGCCAGAGCCATCGGAGTCCATTTCCCTAAGGCCCAGCCATCCCAGCCTCTGGAGCCGCCCTTGGCCCCTGCCCTTGGTGCAGTCCACTTCGTGTGTCCAGAGGAAGGGCGGTGGTCCCATCAACAGAACCACCTCTTTTCCAGTGAGAAGCAGGATAAGGGGCAGAACAGAGGTAGCCCCGAAGGGCCCCTTAGTTCCTAGTCATGGCTTCAGGGGATGGAGCCTCCTGTGAGCCCAACAGGCGGTGAAGCCGAGCTCCGGGACCAGGCAGACGCACCTCCCTTTTTCAGCGGGGGCTGGGGGCCCACGCCTCTGGGCAGCGCTGAAAGCAGGTGCCCCATCCCACCGGGACAGAGTGGGGAGGGACGGGCAGGTGAGCTCACTCCCTCCTCCCCCGAGAGGCCACTTCCCTGGCCAGGAGGGCCTGTTCCACGTGTAGGAGAGGCAGCAGCCGGTCAGGGCAAAAGGCACTAATGGCGGCAGGTGTGCAGGTGAGGCAGGGACGCAGGAGAGGGCAGGGTGGCCTAGAGGGAGGAAGGCACTGGGGGTTCCCTGGGCTGAGTAGTCCCCCTTCACCCGGTCCTCCATCTGTGCACCCACCTCCATCGTCTACCCTGCTGCATTCACTCGCCCACCATCGTGTCATCCTGAACCCAGCGGCCCGTCCACCATCCCTCCCCTTCACCAGCCATAACCAATAAGGCATCACCTGTTGGTCTCCTGCCAGCCACAGGTCACCCATCCGTCTTCCCTCCTCCCTCCCCGGGGCTTCCTCCCACCTCAAGCCATTGATTCACAGCCCATCACTAATCAATTCACCATCCGCCCCACCACCGATAAACCCACTGTCCATCGCTCACCCGCTTACTCTCTACCGTCCCATCACCCACAGATCCACCGTCCACCCACTTGCCAGCATCCATCCCCATGGGCATCACGCAGGGCCGAGTACCCCCCTCTCAGTTAAACAGAACCCTCCCTCCAACACCCGGTCGTCCTAGCCACCCATCCTATACTCATTCAGTCTGTCCAGCCATTTATCCGACCCCTGTTCTTCTGTGCATCTTCCATTCTCCTTCATCCAACTGTGTCTGCCGTCTGTCACCTGCCCTCCTCTTCTACTGTCCTCTGGTCAAACATCTGCCACCTGTGACCACACACTTACCTGCAACCATCTACAATCCAACCAGGCCAGGAGGCAGGAGGGCCCCCCACACTTGAAGAGCGGACGCCCAGCCCCACCAGGTGGGCAGATTGGGTGCTGCCCCAGCCGCCCAGGGAAGAAGGGGAGCCTTCTTCACCTCCCTCCCCCAAACACACCCATGTCATGGGGCGGGTGGGTCCTGACAAACCCTGCTTCCTGGGCTCTCAAGGCCCTGGGTCCTGGAGGGCTGAGTGTGGACGGGCAGCGAGGCCCAGCACGTGCCTCCAAGGGGCCTGAAGACCGCCCAGGCGGGTCTGGAGGTAAATGTGTAACTGTCCGGGCGGTTCCCACTCCACCCCGCCCGGTCACGTGGGCTCCGTGGAGCAAAGTCCTGGCTGGAGGCTCGGGAAGGCGAGATGCGCGCGCTGGGCCGGGTCCTGCTGTGGCTGCAGCTCTGCGGTAAGCGGGGCGCGCTGACGGGGCCTGCACGGCAGCGGGGCGGCCCAGGCCGGGCGGACCGCAGGCCGAGGGCCCTCTGGACCCAGGTCAAGGTTCCCCGGGGTCCGCCGGCGCGCGAGAGGCGAGGAGCCGGGGACCAGACCCTCCGCGGGCGCCGCGCTCCTGCCCTCGGGCGCCGTCCAGGTCCCCGCGGCCGCGCGCGGGAGGCGGCCGGCTCCGCCGCGTGCCTCAGTTTCCCGGTCCCGAGGGCGCCGCCGACCCTCCCCCATCGCACCAGCCCAATGCGTGTCTTCGGTGCCGGCCCCCAACGCTCCGGAGCCCTAAACACCGCAGCCGCGTCCGTCCCTGCCCCACTCTCCGAAGTCCCTCGCGGCCCCTGCAGGACACAGCGCCCGCGCAGAGCCCTCCCGGCCGCTCCCCGCCGACCCCAGACCCTTCCACTTGGCGGAGGCCTCTGCTTCCGCATTCTCCTCCGTCCTCGGTTGTCCTTGTCCTTGCCTGCTCGGCTCCTCTGCTCCGGCGCCTGGCAACACTGGGGCGGGGCGACGAGGCGATCTCGGCGGGCGTCGTGGAGGAGGCACGTTTGGGCTCCGCGATGCTGGAGCTCGTCAGAGAGCGCGGGCGGGGCTCCCGCGGGTCTGGTCTCACGCGGGAGGGGTGAGGGGCTGGTCTGGGCCACCGGGGGGACCCCTTCTGCACCCAGCTGTGTGACATGCGCCGGCCACCGCGCCTCTCTGGGGGAGGTCGTCCTCCCCAGGGGACGGGGCATCTGGGTGCGTACCCAGATGCCGCGGGCCCGGGCACCACTCAGCGCCCCCATCCCCAGCGCTGACCCGGGCCGCCTACAAAATCTGGGTCCCCAATACCGACTTTGATGCTGCCGAAAACTGGAGCCAGAACCGGACCCCGTGTGCGGGCGCCGCCGTCGAGTTCCCAGCGGACAAGGTGCCTGGGCCCCCATCAGGACTGGGGGGCGGGGCTCAGCCCCTTGGCCCCTAGGGGTCCGGGGTGGGGAACCAGTGGGATCGGTGGCTGACGCTGCTTCTTCCTGCAGATGGTATCAGTTCTGGTGCGAGAAGCTCACAGCGTCGCCAACATGGTGAGGGGGCTGCTCTGCCCCGGGGGTGGGGGCTGG
>NW_006494609.1:23320692-23324700 GCF_000325575.1 Pteropus alecto
CTTCCTTTCCAGTATTGTTTTTCGTAACTTATTTATATTTTTCCCTGTCCAGAACACGGTGGGAATTAGGGGGAAAACAGTTTCCACAACCACTTGGGTGAGAAATGCTGCTTCACCCAGTATTAAAGGCTCTGAGGGGGCCATGGGAAAGCCCCCTGCTGTCTGTTACTGCCCTCAAGCTGCCCGAATGCCGCCCGGCCTTCCTGGTGGGGCTGGAGCTAAGAATGGTTTTCACGTTTTTAAATGGGCAAAAATTCTAAAGAAGGACACTATTTCGTGGCCAGCAAAAAGTATGTGGAACTCAACCTTTATGTCTGTAGATAAAGTTTTAGCTACACAGCCCCCCCCTCCCCGCCATTCAATCACTACATATATGGCCACTGTCATGGGCTGTGACAAGACCGTGTGGACAGCAAAACTTAGGCTATTTAGTGTCCAGCCCATTGCGAAAAGGGTGGCCCGTCCCTAATTTGCAGCGTCATTCCTCAGGTTGGAGGGTCTCAGGGCCCAGCCCTGGGGAAGGCTGGAGCCCAGGGCCTGGCACTGCCTGGGGCAGATCGTTTTCCTGTTACCTGGGGACCTGCCAGCAAGCCACGCCTTAGTGAGGGGCGGAGCCGGGGCTCTGGGCGTGGTTTTCAGGGTTGGCATCCTCTCCACTGGATCTTGTGTGGATGAGTGGGCGACATGAGGTGGCCTGGCCCCGCCAAATCTCCTGCAGGGTTTGGGGATCCCTAGGAGGCTGCTGGTTAATTGATGGGTTTCAAAAGCAGCATAGATTCTGGGACCCTGTCTTGGGAGGGGACATCGGACAGAGGCTGAGGGACCCTGGTCCCCACAGACATTTGTCCAGCCCAAAGACTCAGGCACAGAGGGGTCAGAGGCCTGGGGACAGTGGCTGGACCCAGCGCCCCTCGTGCTTAACCATGGCACCTGGGCAGTGGCCTGGGGCAGGCGGGGGGCCTGCGGGCAGGAGAGTTGGTAGGGGTGGGGGTGCCACGGCCTAGGGGCCCCTCCCAGCCAATTTGTTATTTTGATGATCTCTGGAAGAACTTGGGGATCTTAAAAGAGACAACATTCATTCATTTGTTCATTCGCTGCCCCATAGGCCCCCTCATCCGGCTGTTCCAGATAGGGAGCCCCTCCTCCCTTTCCACAGGTTCTGGGTTCTGGGCACTCATGTCCCGCACGCAGCCCCTGGGGTCCCCCCTCACCTCCCACCCTCTTCTTTAGAGGACCTGAGTGGGAACTGCTCGGGGGCCCAGGGACGGGGGGGCAACGGCCCCAAGGTTCCCGCTGGCAGAGGGCGGATGGACCCAGCACTGCCGATGGCCGCCTGCCACTCCCGCTGCATGGTGTCCCCTCCTCCACTGCCCAGCACTCAGCATTGTCCTGCAGCTGGTCACAGGCGCAGCGACGTCAGTGTTCTAATTTGTAGTTCCCAGGTTCGGGGCTCCTCTCCCCGGCATTTTCTTCCTCCCAAGCCCCCCTCTCCCCTCCCATTTCTACCCTTCGCCCAGTTCTGGTTTGGGGGGCAGCTCCTGTTTTCTGTCGGTCAATCCTGTCTATCTTCTCGCTGGGGACTCTGCCCGTGCCGCCCCTCGCCGAACACCAACTCCATAGTAACCTGTCAAAAGAAAACCTGTTGCCTTTTAACTGCGTTTCACAGTCTCAGCTACAATTGACCATATATTACATCTGTTAAGTTGTAGTCTTGTCATCAAGGGAACTAGCCAGGGAACCAGCTTTGTTCTCTTCCTTGGCATGAGCCCAAAGTCCCACGTCCTCCTCCAAACCACCAGCCTTGCCCCTTGGCTTTGGGGTGCTGCCATCTTCACCAGCCACCCAGGGTGCGTGCGGGGGGCTCTGAGTGCCCCCTTTGGTCGCTCTGCCTACCTCCTGCCCATACCACGCTGTGCTCTCACTGAGGCTGTCTGGGAGGTCTTCGTATCCATGGGACAACTCGCCCTCTTCACTCTTGTCACAAGGTCAACTAGTCCTTTGTGGATCTGATTGTCACAGAGCATGCGAATCAGGTAACGCCACCAGCACCACCACCAGAACCCTGGGCTTCTGACTGGGGAGGATCGCCAGCTTTATACCAGCAAGGGGACCATTCGAGGGCGCAGCCTCCACCTATCATAACCCTCTTTACAGAGCTTGACAGTGGGCCCCACAGAGGTCTTATAGAGTATCAGTTAATTCACAAATACTTTATACTTTGGTTTATATTGTGAATGGAGCTTGATTTTTAAATATTATAGTCTCCACTTGGTTCTTTTTGTAAATAATGACAGCCATTCCTTTTCCCTTCCAGTCTTAACCCCTTTTACCTCTTCCCTTGTGGCACTGTCCAGGACCTGTCCCCTAAGCCGAGCAAAAGTGACCAAAGTCAGCATCCTGTCTCATTCCGAGGTGAAAGAGGAGGCATGTCGTTTCTCCACTGAATGTAGTGTTTGCTGTAGGGTTTTGGTGCATAAATTTTATTAAGTTGTAGAAATTCTATTCTACTGCTAGTTGGCTAGCAGTATTTTTTAAATTCTTAAGTAGGTTGTTGGGCTTTTTCCTTTTTCTCTACAAGGATTGGGGTGTGATTTTTCTCCCCTCCTTTAGCCAGTTAATGAGATTTTCTGAGGTTGAACCATCCTTGCCAGACAGATGTCCCCCTGGCACCATGCTGCAAGTGCAGGTCAAAAGGCATGCCACTTCTTCAAACGTCCCACTTCGTCAAGACTGGCTTCCTGGTCATAATGACCTGATTAGCCAAGACTCTCTGTTGCCACCTGCTGGACGCCATTATACATGTGGCCTGGACGTCCCCTTTCCTTCCTTCCTGCATTCCTGGGACATGAACCCTTTGATCACCACGTACTTTTAAAATACACTGAGGGATCTAGTCAGCTAATACTTTATTTAGGATTTTTGCATCTGCATTTATAACTAAAACGAGTCTATAATTGTTCTTATCTTGGATTCTCCTTTACCTGGTTTTGGAATCAAGACCACACTGGCCTCATAAAATGAACTGGGCAATGTCCATTCTTTTTTCTGTTTTCCAGAACAAGTTCTGTAAGAAATTAATTGTTCCTTGAGAGTTTAGTATAAAAACATTTGGATTGGGGATTTTGAAAATAAGAGGTCCTTGACTAGCAGTGGAATCTCTTTACTGCTTGCTGGTCTATTTAAATTCTCTATTGCTTCATGTGTCAGTTTTGATGCTTTAAATTTTTCTAGAAATTGGTATATTCCATCCAGGTTTTCAGATTTGGCCCTCCTTTTGATTTCTTAAACTTTTCAATATCTGTATCTTCCTACGACAAGCAAGTTCTGTCCTTTTGGTCCTCCCCCTCCCCCGTCGCATTTTAATCCTAGCTTTAAAAAAATTTTTAAGGACAACGGTAAACTGTACCAAAGCATCACATCACCCTGACTTCCCGGAAATCCAGTATCTCTCGGCTTCTGGATTTCTTTCCTCCTTACTTCGTCCAAGCCTGTTTTCAGGGTAGGTCTTTGTGTGGCGATCAGACTTGAGGATGTTTTTATTATGCTCTTGGATTTGAACAGAAGTTTGTCTGGATATGAAATTTTAGATGGAAAGTTATCTTCCTTCGGTACACGAAATATTATTCTACTCTCTTTTTACATCCATCGTTGTTGCTGAGAAACCTGATTTCTGATTTTTTTTTCTCTAGGCTATCTGTTCTTTCTCTGAAGCTTTTAGAATGTTCTCTGTGTCTTTGATATTCGTAAGAAAACTGTCCCATGTCCAGGTGTGACTTTTCCTCATTTCTCACTTGGGACTCGATGGTGCTTTTCGAATTGAAGTTTCCCAGCTTTCTTCAAATCTAGAAAATTCACCTTCCTCGTTTCTTCAAATGTTTTCTCTCTAGTCCACCCTGGTGTCTGACTTTTCGCACTTTGATCCCAATCCGCGGTCTCTCCGGCTCCCATCTCTCAGTCCTTTCCCGCTGTCTTCTGGAGAGTTCCTCAACGGGAACGCCCAGCTCACCG
>NW_006494609.1:23324768-23327230 GCF_000325575.1 Pteropus alecto
TCGTAACTTATTTATATTTTTCCCTGTTTCTTTTTAAAAAATGAGTTCTTGCTACACATCACTAACATCTCCCCTCTTCCTGAGGCATCCTGTGTCCGTCTTCCGGGCGCGCCCTGGTGCTTGGGGGTGGGGCTGCCTTGTTGTCACAGTGCTGTGCCCTTCGGTGTGGGCGTAGTTGGTCTGTGGCCCCATGTCCCTGCAGAGGTTGGCCTCCTGGTCAGGTCCAGTGCTTGGGGACAGGCCGAAGGGCAGGCCTTGCCCAGTGGGTTGGGACAGGAGGCTGGGCCCTGGGGAGATGGCCCTTGATTCGGCTGAACTCTTCATGACCCCAGCACTCACCTCCAACCCTAATCACGGGGCGGGGCGGGGGGGATCCTGTCAAGAGGAATGGTGGTGGGATCCTGGGGCCGGGAGGGGAGGGGAGCGGAGGGGGGCCAGTCTTCCTTCTCTTGGCCCTCTTGCTGCCAATAGCTGAGGGCCAAGGCTTTTCTGTGGTGAACCAGTTGCCATGGTGGAGCCCAGGCTGGAGGGGAGACAGGGGCGACTGCAGGGCCCCCTTACCCTCCCGCCATTTCTGGCACCCCTTCTCCGTCCAACTGTAGCCTCCTCCCCTCTTTCGCAAGGTTCAAGGGTGCCTTTAGACTTCCCACCGACGTGGGTTCCTGGAACCCATGAGCCCTTGGCTTGCAGTTTCTCCGGGGTGACAGGGGAGGGCGACAGCCCTGGGGAGGGGCCCCTGCCCCAAACTTTCCACGCGCCCAGGTCTCAGGGTAGGTCCAATTCTTTGGCCAGCGGCTCTGCTCCCCCCCCACCTATTTGACCCTCACCTGCCAGCTCCCTTGGCCAGGGTCTAGGTTTTCCTCCCCAGAGACACGGGGGACGGGGGTGGGCGCAGAGTGAGACCCTCGGACGCCCTGGAACACCGCGTGGCGCCGCCTCAGCCTGCACTTCCTGCAGCTCCTGCCACTGGACGGGGAACTCGTTCTGGCCTCAGGAGCCAGATTCAGCGCCTCCGACACCAGCTCGGACCTGGACTGCAGCGCAGGTGAGAGGGCGAGGCCGGGGCCGGACGCGGGGCCGCGCGGGAAGGGCGAGGTCCGCGTTGGAGCGTGCCGGGGGCGGGGCCACGCGGGCGTGTCTCGGGGGCGGGGCCCGGCTTAGGGGTGGGGCGTCGTCGGGGCGGGGCCCGGGAGCGTGTCCTGGTTGGAGGGCGAGTCTGGGGGCGGGGCGTGGACGGGCACGTCTCCGCGAGGGCCTGGGCCGAGCTCAGGCTCGCGCGTCCGCGCAGGTGCCCCTGCCGTCTTCCTCGACCCCGACCGCTTCTCCTGGCACGACCCGCGCTCGTGGCGCTCCGAGTTCGCGGCTCACGGCCTCTTCTCCGTGGACGCCGAACGCGTGCCCTGCCGCCACGACGACGTCGTCTTCCCGCCCGACACCTCCTTCCGGGTGGACCTCGGCCCGGACGCCCGCACCGTGCGCGTCCACAGCGTCTCGGCCCTGGGCCAGGTAAGTGGGGGCGCAGGGACGAGGCGGCTCGGTGTCGGCCCCGCGCCGGGCCCTGGCAGGGCTCCTCCCCCAGCGCCTCCCACCCCTGTAGTGCGGACCCGTGGGTTCTGAGCACGCCGATATTGTCCCTTCCTCGGGCTGGCTCCGCTGGCGTTTCGGCCACCGTAGAATTTCACGCGCGACGAGGACCTGACTGTTTTCCTGGAGTCTCGCGCCGGCCGCCTGCGCTTTCACGGTCCGGGCACGCTGAGCGTGGGCTCCGAGGCCTGCGCTGACCGGTCGGGCTGCGTCTGCGGCAACGCCGAGGTGAGCAGGGCCCACAGCGGGCGACGTGGGCACCGCGCGGGGGCGGCGGCGGCGGCGCTGGGCCTGGGGCCCCTGCACCCAGCCGTCTCCGACCCGCTTGCGACCGACCTCGCGGGCGGCCCCTCGCCCTCTCTGCGCTGACTCCGCTCCCGCCCCCAGGTGCAGCCGGGGATCTGCGCGGCCCTGCTCCAGCCCCTGGGCGGCCGCTGCCCCTCGGCCGCCTGCCGTGACGCCCTCCGACCGCAGGGGCAGTGCTGCGACCTCTGCGGTGAGCGTCCCCGCCCGGCCCCTGCCTGGCTCGCTCCCTGTCTCAGTTTCCCCATCGGTCCCTGGCCAGCGCGGCGCTGACCCCTACTCTCCTGCCGCAGGAGCCGTCGTGTCGCTGACCTACGGCCCTGCCTTTGACCTGGAGAGGTTCCGGGCGCGGCTGCTGCACGACTTCTTGACCTTGGTAATGGGGCCGCGACCCAACCCGGGTCCCCACCACCTTCGCAGCCCTCGCCTGGGACCCCCCCAGCCTCCTTAGTGACGCGTCCACTCTCTACCATTTGACCCCGTCCCCACCGTCGCCGAGGGGCCGAGTTCTCGGGCCAACTCTGTCTTCCTGTCCAGCCCCAGTACCAGGGCCTGCGAGTGGCCGTGTCTAAGGT
>NW_006494609.1:23328076-23337733 GCF_000325575.1 Pteropus alecto
CTGTGGGACCCCCCCCTCCCGCCCTCCACACCTTCCAATCCCCGGCGTGCCAGGCACGGTGCCCTTGCCCAATAAAGGGTTTCCTGCACCTGCAGTCCGTGGGTACTCCGCCCGCTGCGCCACCCCCCTTGCCCCTGCCTCACAGTAGCTGGGAGGGCATTGGTGACAGTTGCTACGTGAGTGGCGGTCCTCAGAGCCCGTCCCCGCCAGCTGCGTGGCAGGCCACCAAGGGCAACCCTGAGCCCTACGTGGTGGCTAGTGGCTTCCCGCCCTGTGACCCAGAACTGGGTCAGGCTGCCCCTGGCACTGGAGGAGCGGGGGCAGGAAGCCTGCGACCCCTAAGGGAAAAGGGGAGCGGACTAGAGCCCAGGAGGTTGAAGCACTGGTGATGGTGGAGAAAGGTGGGCTGTTGGCTCCCCACCTCCCCCCATGCCATGCCAAGCGGCTCGGGGCCAGCTAGGGGAACGTGACTGCCTCCCAGATTGGACAGACCGGGCTGCCTACAGTCCCAGGAACACAGTCCTGGAGCGACGGGGTGGGCCAGTCCCTTCTGGAGGCAGCAGGTGGGGCTGTCCCCGCAGTGGTGGAGCAGGTGAGTGCAGGCAGGGCGCAGCCTGCTGAATGGGTGGTTTGGTGCCCATCACTGCAAGGCCAGGCCTTGCCCTCCCCATTCTGATGGCCGTTCTGATGGGGGCAGCGGGGTGGCGCCAGGGCTGAGCAGCCCCAAGTAGGACACCCACCCTACTTTGACTCTGTGTAAAATTGTATTGCTAAGTGACCTTTCTGTGTAACCAAAAAAGGACCTAGAAATGTCGTCAGTCCTTGCCCCAACCCCAACCCCTGCTGACTTCTGACACTGGGTTAATTTTTCATAGCCCGTCGCCAGAGCCATGCTTGGCGGCTGGCGTCTTGTCTGCGAGGCTGCCCCGTGTTGCATGCGTTTGTCGCTCCTGGTGCTGTGCAGCAAGGATGCCACCGTTCGTTGTACAGCGGCATTTCAATTTTAACACATGGCTGACACTTGAGCGCCTGTTTCAGACTCACACCAGGGGCCTTGGCCTCATGCCGCACGGACACCAGGCGGGGCCGAGACTAACCCACCTGCCCGGAAGCCAGCCCCGTGCCCACTCGCCACTCTTCAGTGTTTCCAGCTGCTGCGATTCCACTCGTGTTTCTCAAAGGCTCCACCTGTGCCTCGTGTGGCCTCTGCCACTCCCAGGCCCCTTCAGAGGCAGGTGGGAAGAGCGCCTTCTGTCCCCTGGGAGGCCAGGGCTGTTGTGATTTGCCAAGACAATGGGAGCAGAGGGGATGTGAAGCCCTTCTGGGCAACTCTGGAGCCAGCATGTCTGAAGTTTGTCACATTCCTTCCCCACTGTGACCACGGAAGCCCCGCAGTGAGGTGGCCCGGCCCTGGGCGACTGCGCCGGTAGATGGGCTGGTGTCACTGTGGTTGAGATGGGGAGCTCCACATGTGCCACTGAGGGCGGGCCCCGCCGTGCTGACTGGCACAGAGCCCCAGGGCCACCACAAGGCGCTCACTGGTGGCTCCTGGCATGTCATCGTACCCACACACCACCCTCGCTGGCAGGTCTCATCACTGCCCTCGCTTTACCAAGAACTTTCTGCGGGGCGGGGCAGGGGGGTGTCTCAGCAGGGCAAAAAGAACCCCCTCCAGCACAGGCTGCTCCCTGCCCTCAGGAAACTGACTCCTCAGGGAGGCCACGCAGCCCCGCCTCCCAGTGACTGGCGTGGGCAGGGTTCTCTCCTGCTCTAGGCAGCCCCAGGACCCAGGAGGCCTCCACCGACAGCTTGGCAGGTGCGAGGTCCCAGGTCCAGAGGCCACTTGTGCCTGTCGCGTGACCCCCGAGGGAATGGCCAGGAACGGTTCCGCAGGCAAGATGGCTCTTTTACTGTCTTTAGGACAGGCAATTCCAGCACAGGGCATTCTTGGGGCCAGACACTCGGGGCCAGATCATTACATTCAGGAAACCGAGAACTTTAAAACTGTGCCTTCTGCTTTATTGACAGGTAAATTGTTCAAAAATGTTCTCACGATTCAATAATTACAAAGACTCAGACTTACATTAAAAAAGTAAAAACCAGAAGCCCCAGCAGGTGCCAGCCCCAGCAGAAGGCTCAGGGCGTGGGTAGGTGGGCAGGTGCTAGGTGCGTGACACCCGCAGGCGGGCCGGTGGCAGCCACGTCACTCAGTGCTGACTCCAGGTAAGTGCATGTCTCATCCAGCGCTCCAAGAACGTCGACTGGCGGGAGAGCAGGGAAAAGCCCGTGCTGGGCCGCGAACGAGCTGTGTGCCGGCCGCTTCCGACGGCCCGCCAACCCGATGACTCACACGTGACACGGAGGGCAGAGTGAACACAGGTGAGGAGCTGACCACGCCTGGGCAGGGACAATGTGCAGCAGTACTAGGTGAGGCTAATGATCCACACGGGAACCAATCACGGGGCTCCATGCAGGGGCAGGACCGGGCGGGTGGGGCGTCTCGTAGCCTGCCCTTGGGCACCTAGGCCTCTGGCCTCCTCGCCCAGCGGCCCGGGGCCTGGCTGGCTGCACTGTCCACTTTATGGCAGGGGCAGAGGCTGTGAAAGCGAGCGGGGAACAGCACAGCTGACTTCACAGTAGTTTACTGGCGACACTTCGTGGTTGTGACCGGGAATGGACTAACACAGGGGACCCAGGGTAGGGCGGGCGTCACTCGTAATGCGCCTCATCCATGGCCACAAGGTTGGCAGAAGGGCTTCTGCACCTGACTCTGATGGCAAAATGAATAAAAGGCCACTAACCAACTTCCTCTTTCCTGTCTTTGACATTCTAGTGACGGCGCGAACGGCACAGCTCTCCCACACTCTCCGCAGTCCCAGGAAGCAGTTTGGGGACGGAGGGCGCAGGCTCGTGACCGGGGCCGTCCGCTTCCTGAGCAGAGCGGTGCCAGGGCCCCCTGGGACCTCTCGGCTTGTTCTGGGCGGAGGAGGCCGGGTGCTGGCCCCTCGTGTGCAAACGGAACAGCGTCACCTCACCTCACAGCTGCGTAGGCGAAGGGTCCGGTCTCCTGCCACGAACAACGCGGCCTGAAACCGATCACTGTTAGCCAGAGAGACTTTTTTCCATCTCCATATCCACAAAGTGATTCTACATTTCCTCGGACAACACTGGAGGGTCAGCTCAGTCTTGGCACTGGTGTTGGAGGCCACCCTTGGCTCCCTGGCCCGTGGTGGTGAGGCGGTGGCTTCAGGCATCATAAGCCGGTTGCTCCAGGCCTTCGAGAGGGAGCTGGCTCCTGTGGGGGGAGTTGGGGCTCGGAGGGCCACTGGGGTTGGAGCTGTTGGATGGAGTCGAGTGTTTGGTGGAATCGGAATCAGGCTGTGAAGACAAAGGGGACAGCATGGAACCCTGGTGCCCTGGGCATGCGCAGTGCAGGGCGTGGTGCCCAGCCCAACGTGGGTGTTCGTGGGGGACAGGAGTGGCCACGGCTCCCTCTTTTCTTATTCTGAGAGCACCCACTGGTCCTTAAGGTTGCTGGTGAGAGATCATAAGCCAGAACCCCATCAATGACTTAGTGATTATAAGCACCAAAGAGAATGACCAACACCATGAAGAAAGCAGACACCACCATAATCCAGCAGTCACAAGCCACAGACGTGACATTCACGATAAAGAATGAGAGAAACTCTCAACATGACAGTCTCCATGAAAAATCCACAGCCAACGTCGTACTTGAGGGTGAAAGAGCTTTCCCTGAGATTACCAACAAGGCAAGGGAGCCTGACTCCCCGCACCAGTCCACACCGCAGAGGTTCTAACGGCAGCGATTAGGCAGGGACAAGAAAAAGGCACCTCAGCTGGAACAGAAGTGAAACCATCTCTGTTCGCAAATGACGTGACTATGTACGGAAAATCCCAAAGACCTCAGCAAAAAGCTAAACAACTTCAGCGAACTTGCAGGTTACGAGATCAACACACGAACATTAGATGTGTTTCTGTTCACCAGCAATGAACCATCTGAAAGGAAATTAAGAAAACAGTTCCGTTTATAACAGCACCGGAAAGAATCTCAGGCAGTTTGAAGGGCGCTGGGAGCCCTGCGGGAAAGGAGTGCCTGTATCATGGCAACAAGAGACGCGGGCGTCCAAAATCAGAGGTGAGGCCCGCACACCCCGCATACGAAGCCGGCCGAGGACACGACTGAGAAAGAAAGGCACGGGTCAACTTGATTGATAAACAGATATAAAAGTTGTCAACCAATGTTCACAAACTGAACCTATCAGTGTACTAAATAAGGTTAACACGTCACGACCAAGGATTTATCCTCAGGATGCAAGGAAATCCACTCTTATGACATTAACAGGTAGGGAAAACAAGATTAAATTCTTACAGTGGCAACACAACCACTGAAATTCTTAAGAATAAACTCAGTAACCACAAACACAACCTGCAGGCCTGAGGGCTCACTGTCCCTGTGCAGGAATCGGGATGAAGACCCCAAATTAATCTCCCAAGTCAATGGAACCCCAATTTTCACCTCTTCATTACGGGGCCAGCAACCTGGTTTTAAAATTTACTTGAAGGAGAAAATAAAAAATAGCTAAGAAATTGCTGAGAAGGGAGAACAGAGATCTGCTCTGCCCGATTTCCTATTACAGGTGGTGCTGGCGGAGAAGTGACCCATCCCTGCGAACAGAGGTTCCAGAAGCAGAAACGTCAACAAAGGAATTTAACACGAAATAAAGATGTTTCAAGTTGGGAGGGACATGAGTGGCACAGGGCCAGTGCCATCTAATTTAGAAAGAAAGCAGCTCAGGTCCTTGCTCACTCACTCACACTCAGCCATACACACACAGAGTCCATACACACTCGTCCTCGCACGGTCTTACAGGCACACACAGGCACGCACAGGCACATATATACATTTTCAAGACGCGGTAGCAAACAGCAAAACCCCCCAAACTCTCACACTACAGCACTGTTTATCTTAAAAAAAAAACAAAAAAAACTGGATTGCATAAAATTAAAAACTACGATGAAACTTAAAAGACAAAATGTTAAAAGGTTAGTGATACTGGGAAAAGTATTCGCAACAGTAACACCCACAGCTTACGGTTTCTCTGGCTCGGGAGCGTGGGACGCTGGGCCGACCGGCACCAGCAGGAAGGACGAGGACTGTGAGTGACGAAACCATTTTGGTTTTGCCCCGTCAGCCCAGCCGTGAAGACGCACCCTCTGTGCCGGGGTGTGGTTTCGGGAGTGGCAGGCATGGCTGCCGGCTCCGCGCCCCGTCCCTTGGGAGCAGCCCCCCCGAAAGGCCCACGCTCACTTCCATGCTGCTCCAGTGCCAGCCCTTTCTCGCCCCACACCCTGTCGCACGCAGGGGAAACCGAGGCGCAGAGCTATGCCTCCTGACGCACGAGAAGGCTGCCAGTGGGCAGGGCCTGGACACCCAGGAAACCTTCTGAGACAGGGTGGCCCCGGGCTGGCCTCGTGCCCTGCCCGAGCGGCCATCACAGGGAGGAACGGGCCGACACGGAAGGCTCTCCGAGGCGGAGGCTGCTCGTGCTTCACGGAGCACACCCAAGGGACGTCACCTCTGAGGGTGTGACGTGGCACAGAAGAGCCTAGGAGGGGACCCAGGGGAACTTCCCTCGGCAAGATTTCGCTTCTCAGTCCCACAGTGACGGCCTCGCCCCACGACCCCTCTGGGCTCAGATGCTGTCTGCCAGGCCTGGCCTGGCCTCTGGGCGGGGGAACAGGGGAACAGGTGACTTGAGGGCGGAGCCTGCAGGGAGGCCCGGCTCCAGGCTGCAGAAATCTTGACCTGAGCAAGGGACAGTGCTGCTCAGGCCATTACGCGGAGGTGGACACTCACACCGTCCTCTGACAGGCTCACGGCCACCATCCATGTCGCCCTTACCTGCTGTAGTACAGCCCGAGAAGTCACGATCGGGGAGCCCAGGAGGGACTGGGGACAACTGACGGGGCCTCGTGCCATCGGGCTGCCCTTCCTTTTGTGGGTGGTGATTCAGCCGCACCCCCGGACCCCTAGGTGGCCCTCTGGGCCCCCGTGGCTGTGCCCGGGAAGATGGGCCTCTCTCAACAAAAGGTCACTCCAATCCTCCACGCAGTGCGCCACGAACGCCCGGCAGGCAGGTCTCACCTCTTTGTCAAAGTCCTGGTCGGGATCCGACATGCTTCTCAGAGGCACGGCCACTCCAGGCTCGGGTCCACCTAGGACACAAGGACAGCTGTCATCTCAGGGACAGTGCGAGCTGAAGGGAAGGCCCAGAGTCCCAGCCTCCCAGACCCCATGCTCAGTGCCCTGGGTACCTGACGACGGCCAGGAGACGTAGGGCTTGGTCCTGGGCGGGGGCTGCCGGGACAGGCTGCTGGGAGCAGGGCCGGGCCTTTCCTCCTGGGAGAGGGGCACAGCGCTCTGGACAGAACGGAGAGCACGTGAGGGTGAGTGGGGCGCCCTGGCTGGGAGCGCAGGCCCCGGGCAGAGCCCGGCCGATCCCAGAGGCCCAGTAGGCCGGCCAACCGCGAGGTCTGCAGGCAGACACGGCCGGGGCCTGGGACCGCAGCGAGCCCGATCAGTCTTGAGCTAAAAACTGGCAATAGCAATTTTAGACCAAACTGAGATCTACAGAAAACTTTTTTTTTTTTACGTGAAAAAGGGTTTAAAATGTTACTTAATTGTACCAAGGGGTTACTTAGAAACCACTTTTGATAGCTCACTTTGTCATCAGACACTAATAGGCACTGGGGAAACACAGGTGCCTGGGGAGCCCCAGCTCCTAGGAGCAGCAGGAGGGGTGACCCCGGCCAGCCCTGTGGTGGTGAAAACGCCAGGGAAGGGCTGCAGCAGGGACCACGTGCCAGGGGCCACCTGCCCGCGCACGCCCGGCGGTCAGGAGGGAAAGGCCGGCGGGGGGGTGGGGGGAAGCAGGCAGGGGGCTCCGGCGGGGGGGAGCCGGCCGGGGGCTCACCAGAGGCAGGTCCATGAGCACCTGCATCCCGTCGCCCGGGCCCATGTGGGCCACATGGTTGAAGTTGGTTGGGTTGGAAATCATTTTGGATCTCAGTTCCGGGTCTCGAAGCATCTCCCTGGGGAAAAGGGAGAGTGTTGGAGGTTCGCGCGTGCGCAATCCCCTTGGCTCCAAGGCGCGCCCCTTCCCCGGGACGCCGCCCCCGCTCACCGCCGCTGCTGCAGCCTCTCCTCCTCCGGCACCTTGAAGACGAAGCGCCGCTTGCTTCGCGTGCGAAGCATCTGCTTCTTGCTGTTATCGGAGGTGTCCGGCACGCTGAGCGCCGCACCTGCAGGGAGGATGCGGGGTTACCCCGGCGCTCGGGGCGCTCTGCTGGGCGGGACAGCGGGTGCCGCAGGCAGTGGCCACCCATGGAGAGGCTCACCCGAGACCTTGCTCTTGAAGTAGATTAGGCGTGGGGGCTCACAGTTGAGGAGGTTGAGGGTGCCTTCTGAGTTCAGGGGCCGTATCTGCCGGAAACCAGAAGGGGTGGTCACGTGGGGCATGCGCGGGAGGGACCTGCCCGTCCCCTGGCCCAGGCCTCACCCTCCGCAGGCCGATGGTCTGGACCCACTCCATGGTGCGCACGTCAAAGACGTCCACGCCGTACTCGCTGTACACCGTGACGTGTGACGGGCTGCAACCTGGCACGGAGGAGCAAAGTGGGGTGAGCGGGCGGCCCCTCCGCCCCTGGTCAGATGGGGACAGTGGGGGCTAGGCGTGGACACCTGCCCTTCCCACTCGACCGAACCTCCCGCCAAATGTCAGGCCGGCACGACCCAACGTTTGCATGCGTCACCGTCACTCCCGTGACTCAGTGGCATTTGAAAGACCACGCACAGACGCTGAGGACAACCTTCCTGAAGTTTCCACTTAGCGCTCACGCGATCGTGGTGAAAGCTCACTACACGTCAGGCCCAACACGTCTGACGTTCAGGGAGGGGACAGCGGTCCTGTTTTGTGAGGTGAATTTCTTCTAGGAGACATGCCAAGGAGTCAGGTCTCTGAGTATTTAAAGTCAGCCGCACAGGTCCAGGCGACGACCCAGCCCGGCCCACAGCACGTGACCTCTAAGGCCTGGCCCCCTCTGGCCGTCTGGTCTGAGCTTACACACGAGTGACGGCAACCGTGATCCTGCAGCGAGCTCTGGAGCTGGTGCCGTCTGTCCCTTCTCGTTGTAAGTGATGGTGCACCGTCAGGGGGTGATGGGAAACCCACCTAGCATACCAAAGATACGAGACCCGGACCGCTGGCCCATGGGGCATCTGAAGTTTAAGGGGACTTTCCCTATGTTTAAAACTGCAGTAAAAACAAGACGGAGAAGCAGCCATGGATGTCCGCTGCTCTCACGTCCTGCCAGGAACGGGGAGCCCACGGTCTGAGGCATGCTGTCGTCACACTCAGCCTTGCCCTGTCACCACGGTGTCCCTGACACCATCTGGCAGAAGCACAGAGCTGTGCAGATGGCTCCAGCCTGGCTCCCGGTCTTTCTATGCTTCAAAATTAATCTTTACCATGTCCCGCTTTACTAGCTGAAGATGAATTTTTAAAATCTGCTATGTTGCCATTACGTTCCAAACGGGCCGCACGGTCAGCCTTTCTTTTGAATACAAAAAGTGAAAATAAAACGAGTTTAGGAAGCAAACAAAAGATGCTGGAAGTAGTCAACAAACCGTCTCGGAGGTGACAGTTCAGACAAAATGGGAGGCCCCTGAGTGTCACATGGAAAAAAGATGGTTAGAGAACCCAGGGTCCCTGTCCCTCCGCACAGGGCTCTCGGGCAGCACCTCTCACTATGGGCGTGTGGGCCCCCATCCGTGAGGGGCCAGGGAAGGTCTCTGCGTGTGACTTGCTGATGAAGGGTGCACCGGGCTGAAGAGAAACTGAAAAGCCAGCATCCATCGGTGTTGAGAGCACAGGCTGCGGCCTCACGGAGCTGAGTCTGGCCCGACTGCTGCCGCGTGCTCACGCGAGCCATCTCAGCTCCGTGGCCCTCAGCGTCCTCCCCGGTGACATGGGACTGACTGCCCACACGTGACGGGGAGGCTGAGCACATGTGTGCACTCAGCCCAGGGCTCGGATACGCAGGATCATCCCACCAGCTCTAAAACTGGCTTAGCGTCTGCACTGCAGCGGGGAGCGACCTGGGATCAGAGCCGAGACCAGCCGGCATCCACGTGGCTCACGCACGGCTGAGGTCATGGGAATAGCACTCAATGACCTGCGTCCTTTTTGACGTCAAACTTTTCAAAAAGTGAGCCTTCTAGAGGGAAAGACCTGTGGTTCTGAGGCCATCCCTGCACTGGCTGTCTGCAAAGGTGACAGTGTGTGGCCGTGGGCCCTGGGCCGCCCACCCAGCCTCCGCCCTGGCCCAGGGCTAATGAGTCAGGACACACCCACTGACCCCTTGAGAGCCAACGGCAGGCAAGGCACCTCACCTCGCGGGCCTGGGCTCCTGGTCCCAACACCCTGTGGTTCTCTGCCAGCCTGGCAAGGCCGGCCCCGAAGGAGGCAAAGGTCCTAGATAATTTTACAGGCGGACACCAGCCGGACCTCCCATTCCCACAACCCCATTCCCTGGGGCTCAAGATGAACGTGTCCCTCTGGTTCACATTATCACTGC
>NW_006494609.1:23337748-23353316 GCF_000325575.1 Pteropus alecto
TAGCGCGAGGCGGGGGCTCTGAGGTCAGGGTCTGTTGAAGGTGGGACAGCAGGCCCGGCGGGAGGTGACCCCGCGGAGCCCAGACTCCTGCGGGCTTGCTCTGCACGCTCTCGGGCCTTGCACGACTCCCGCCCCGCGCCAGTGCTCACACAGAGAGCCACTTCGACTAAACACATCGAGTGACTCAAAGCTTTCCGGGACAGCCCCGACCCGACCACTGTCGGAGAGAGCTCGCCCCAGGAGGCTCAGCTGGGACCCTGGCGCCCCGGCCCCGCGGGCCAGCCCAGACACCCGCGCCGCTTTTCCAGGCTGTGTACGTTCACGAGTGACTCTTCGGCGAGGGGCTCCTGCCACGCCTGGGACAGGGAAGGCGCCACGGGCGGCAGGCTGGCGTGACAGGGAAGAGGGCCTGGGGCCACCTGTGAGGCCACTCTCGGCTGGCCCGGGAGGCGGATCGGGCCATTTTCTCCCGCGGAAACCGCGGCGCCCGGCGCCTCAGCCGGGGGAACTGGGAGACGAACCACAGCAATAGAACACATGCCGGTGGGCGATGTGAAAGCAGCGGCGGGGGGGATGGCAACAGAAAACATATACATACTACAGGCGACAGGCGCCGCAGGCCACATGAGCTCCTGCATGCGTGACCTCCGGCCTTGTGGGTCCACGTACAGTCCCATGTGGCTGAAGCAAAGCAGGTACTCCTCGCTTTTGAGCTCCACAGCACAAAGGGCGTCAAAAGACTGCTGGGACAGGAAGGCAAGCGAGGGGTCACCGGGATTTACCAGGGTCACAGCCGGCCCGTCTCCCTGGGTGCTCAGCAGCGAGAACCCGGAAGGGTAGCCGACACAGAGCTTGTCCTTGACCACGGCCATCCACTGCACAGTGCCAGGGGCCACGACCTCACTGAACTTCCTGTGGAAAGGCCTAGTCCTCTGGACCTCGTAGCAGAGGACCAGCCGCTTCACCGCCACAAACAGGCAGGTGGCGGAGCCCCTCTTCATCGTCCCGACCGCCATGAGCTGGCAGCCCTTTGTCTCTGGGAGCTTGACGTCGACGCTGCCTTCTGCCCCGTCGAAGGCAGACCAGGGGCAGAGGTGGACGTGGCGGCTGCGGCCGCAGAGAACAGCCGCCACCTTCTCTCCGGGAGCAAGCTCGATCTGGTACACTTTCTTGTAGTCGGCGACGCGGACGATCACTGTGGAGGAAGCCTGGCGTGAGGCCACGCGTCTGTCACGAGCCACCGCGCCCTGCCACCCTCACTCACACCCTCTGTCTCTGCTCCCGCCGCCTCTCACAGCCCCGCGGCCCCAGGGCCCGGCTAGGAGATGCTGCGTGCGGGATGATGGCCCTGGCCCTGGCCCTCCCTCCAGCTCACCCCTGAAGCCGAGAACCCTCGGGTTGCTTCTGGGGAACAAGGGACTGTCTCCGAGCTCACCAGACCCTTGGGTGAACAAAGCACCGACCCCCCAGGCACCCAAACTAACCCAACACCCCGGTGCCCTAACTCTGTGGGCTTGCCCTTGACCCGGACCCCAAGGCACGAGCAGAATGGCCCTGGCCCTCCCTCCAGCTCACCCCTGAAGCCGAGAACCCTCGGGTTGCTTCTGGGGAACAAGGGACTGTCTCCGAGCTCACCAGACCCTTGGGTGAACAAAGCACCGACCCCCCAAGCACCCAAACTAACCCAACACCCCGGTGCCCTAACTCTGTGGGCTTGCCCTTGACCTGGACCCCAAGGCACGAGCAGCCGTGCACACCCTTCTTTCACGTGGTCCGGCGTGTGGACACCGGCCATCAGGAAAGGGACACCACAAAGCAGCCCTACTCCGTGGGGCGGCTCCCGGGGCCTGGGTGCAGGGCTAGTCCCACGCTCCGAAAAGGGACAAAAAGGGACACTGCCCACCACAAAGCAGCCCTACTCCGTGGGGCGGCGCCCGGGGCCTGGGTGCAGGGCTAGTCCCACGCTCCTTGTGCTTCTGACCCTAGACCAGGGCGGTGAGGAGGGCTGACGTGGGCGCTTTGCCTGCTCTCACTGGGAAGGAGGGACAACGCGCACGACAGCCAACCTAGCGCTGTGACCTGTGGGGGGGGCGGGGCTTTGCCTCCAGTCTGGGCACCCGTGGACACTCAGGGGACGTTCCATTTGTTCCATTTGATTTTTCTTGGCTGTTGCCTTTCCCTCTCTGTATAAAGTTCTCTGATGTGATGACAATTTGCACATCCAGTGACTTCATCGTGACCCCTGCACGTTCCTACCTCTGACGCTGTGCTCGTCTGCACTGACCAGGCAGGACCCAAGACAGCGCAGGGTGGACCCTAGCCCCTGGCCACTCACCATCACGGGTCACCTCTATGACATAGAGACCTTCTTCTAAGCCGACCACAATCCTATCGCCATCTGTGGGCAAGGACACAAAGGACATCATTCTGTCAGCACAGACCGCCCGCTTCTTACACGTGGGGCAGGGACAACTTCAGATGGACGGCAGGAGAACGGGGCGGCGCCGTCTGACGTACACGGCTTCCCACCCCTGAGGACGACGGGCACCCGCAGCGGCCGCGGACGCACCCAGGATGGCGGCGGCCAGCACGGCCTTGATGAGGGGCAGCGCGCTGTCGTAGGCCTCCTGCGGCGTGTGCACCGCCTGGTTCCGCAGGCGGTTCTTGTGGAGGATCGACTGCAGCCCTTCCAGGATCCCGACCCACTTCCTCTTCTCGTTCTCGTTCTCCGTCAGAATGAGCAGTGAGCTGGTCTTAGACGGGGTACCTAAGAGAGACGCCGTCACCTTCGTGACAGGAACAAAGCAGAGAGAGGAGCCGTCAGACAACCGACCCGGCCCGCACGCCGCCTGCCCCGGAGGCGAGGAGCCGAAGGATGCGCTCCTGGCACGAGGGTGACGGTCAGGGAAGGCCCCCAGCCCGGGCCCTGTTCCGAGGGGCCCGCAGAGGCCGAGGGCTCCTGCGCCGTGAGCAGGTGGGGACGCAGTTATAAGCGGCGCCCTGTGGCCCCTGCTCATCCGATTCTGTCACTCCTGATCGTGCCTCAACTGTGGTTGACTGGCCATTTTACAGCTGCCTTCTTGACCAACCTAACTGCAAAAGATTCTCAGAACGTGTCCAGAGACAACAGGCAACAGCGGCTCCGACCAACGCTGCCCAGGTCTGCCTCTGCGCGCGTCCCCCGGCCCAGGAAAACCCGAACCCCCAGCTGCTACAAAGTGATCACCTTTTAAGCACACGATGATGGCAATTTTCTGTATTGGATACGTGAAGTGCTTTCTGAGTAGTGATGTGATTTAATAAAAACGATTCACAGACTTAGTTTTCTGGTCAACCAAAACCTCACCGTGTTTATAAAACCCCCAGGGGAAGGGGCCGGGGGCGTCTTGGCCTGACCCACCATCTGGAATCTTCCTGATGCCACAGGGCCTGACACTGACTCAGCGGGGACTCTGCCTCAGCCAGCGAGAATGCGGATGAGCAACGTCTGCTGACTTTCCCCCGTTTTGTTCCAGTTCGCGTCCAGTAAACGCTCAGGAGAGAAGGGGACGCTCCAGCATCAGCGTGCTAGCGCAGCCAGGACGCGGACCACGCAGGATGCGGGACGGGAAGGAGGGCCAGCGCTGTGGGGAGCCGGCCCGAGGAAGAAGCTGCTGGGAGGTGCCCCAACCACAGGGCGCCAGCACGTGCAGAGGAGTCTGCGGCTTGGCAAGGGAGGCGGGCGAGGGCAGGGTGGGCACGAAGCGCGTGGACTCGGAGCAGGAAAGGAGGGTGGGACACGGGACGGCCTTCGGGGCGCACAGTGAAACGCTCGAAGAATCGTTCGGCTTCAACCATGGGAGTTTTTTCACGGCTAATGAAGCGTCTCTAAGAAACAGAAACGGCGTACCCTGAATATGCACGGAACGTCTCGGCGGGAAGCGTGGATGACGTCCGAGGCCAGGACCGAGCTCACGGAGAACTCTTCATCTCTGGTGAGAAACGCGACGTTCAGGATGCTGGGCAGGGACCACGCGCGTGCGTCTGCCCTCCACCCGTGTGCTACACGTCTCACGAGAAAGGAAGGACACTTTTCGTGACAGTTGTCTCGAACACCTGGGTAAGAAGTTGCTTCCACTGATAATGCCGACGAACAGATGACTCAAGAATCCTGCGTGTGTTTCAATGATCAGGGATGTCTGAGAACTGAAGGGTCACACTGTTCTAGCCCTAGTCAGACTGTCCTCACTACAAATGCCACCTCGCTGATTAGGCCCATATTTGGCTACCATCGGGCAGCTGCTTGGCTGTCACTTTTAAAGGGCATAAAGCGTGCTGAGACAGCCCCGGGAGCCCCATCTCCAGCGCGTGCTAAGCCCTGGGCTCTACGTTCCACGCGCCACCCCTGTAATGCCCACCAGTGGCCTCTTCGTCACCAGGCTAGAGCCTACTCGTGCCCAGCAAGGGACAAGCAGAATCACCAGGCTATTTTCCAAAACACAGGCCCCAGCTGTTCGGCCCGCCCCGCGGGCTGGGGACATGGAAAGTGGAAACCGTTGTGGAGGTGACTCTGCTACCTGGCTGTCCTCGGCGGCACCTGCCATAGCACCCTTGCCCGCCCAGAACCAACGCTGGAGACCGAGGCTCCAGGCCAGGCACTAGCCCTGGGCAGGTGCCAGCACGCTCACATCATCTGCAGGTATTGTCCTGTGTGGCCCTGGGGGTTGGTGACAGAGGGACAGGAGATGACACAGCAGCAGCAGCAACAGCTTCCCACGCCAAGCCCTGGGCTAAGCCTGTCCCATCTATTAAGTTTTTAAATCTCCACGACAACCTTCCAACTTCCATGACGTTACCACTGAGCCCATTTCACAAACAAGAGTGAAGCATCAACTACAAGGAAGCCTAGAGGGAAGGGTGCACCCTGCTGTCTCCCCGTGATGGGTGCTGGGGGTGCCCCACTGTCTCCCAGGCTCGGTGCAAGGGAGAGCCCCACTATTTCCCTGGGCTTGGTGCTCGGGAGGCGCCTGACAAGGCTGGAGGTGGTAAGAAATGCTGCCATACAGCCAAAGGTCACACAAAGCCCAGAGCTCTGGATCTGTCACAAACAAGAGTGCCTGTCAGGGCCTGAGAGCAGAGACACCACATTCAACGTGTCTCTGAGAAAGTTTCCACTTGTTCTTGGGGCATGTGGTTTTCTTATGTTAAACGCTCATTTGGCATGTTTTCCAGCGTAAAAAATGTCAAAAGCAGGAAGTTTCTGGCATGCAGTTAAGCACCTGTTCTCGGAACAGCACGGTAGTTAAGGGTGTGCAGGTATACGTGAGTTAGGTCAAGCAACAAACTCGTCTTGGCGGAAGGCGCGTTCCAACTCACGGGGCGCGGGCGCGGGCACGCACCTGAGATCCAAGACATATACGTGAGTTAGGTCAAGCAACAAACTTGTCTTGGCGGAAGGTGCGTTCCAACTCACGGGGCGCGGGCGCGGGCGCGGGCACGCACCTGAGATCCAAGACCTGGCTGGCGACGACGCCGGGCTGGGTGGACTTCCCCTCAGGCAGGTCGTAGAGAAAGAGCTTACAGTCACAGACGACCGCGTATGCCCGCTGCCACCCCTTCTTCACCCCGGTAGGCTTTGGGACCTACAGATAGACAGCGACCACGTCTCACTGGGCCAAGCGGGCCAGTCACGACCGTCCAGGCAGCGGCACATGGAGTCTGGGGCCCTAGGGGACCTCCTGGAGGCGCCTCTGCACCCGCCACCTCCCTCTGGCTGCTGCACGCTGGCCTGCTTCGCTGGGGACAGCACCCCAGGCCCCGCCGGGCTGGTGCCCAGAGTCCCGTCTGGATCCTACGAGTCTCAGGGCACTGCTGGGGAGGGGCTGTGCTCCCAAGAGCTAACGTGGGGACAAGGAGGACACCTCGGCCAGCAGGAGCGCTCACACCGGCATGGAGAACTACGATGCTCCTGTGGGACAGGCGCTCGGCACCGGTGGGCACAGTGGTCTTCGCAGAGCCCTCGGCTCTGGAACCTTGTCTTCCAAGTGTGCAGCCCAGGGGGCGGGACGGGGCCCTGCTCCTTCCCCAGGACCCGCCCTGGGCTGTCCTCACTCCTACCTTCACGTAGCCCTTGTAGGCGGTGCCCACGCCTCTCTGCACGTCCACGCCGAGGGGCCGCCGGGACTGCTCGGGAGGGATGGGGCACACCTGCGGAGCGCTGTCCTTGCAGGAGACGTGGCAAGCGAACGAGCACACTGGAAAAGCGAAGGTGCACGTCAGCAACGCCACATGGCAATTCCCAAGTGTTGCCAGAAACGGCCCAGACCCTCGACTAACCCGGTTCCCACCGAAGCTCAGGGGCTGTGGCCCGGGTGACGTCTCAGCGCACCCACAGTGGCACTCGGGAGCGAGGACCCCTGACGGGGAAGGAGCATCGCGACGCTCTGCCTCTGGTTCTCCCAGAAGGCCCTGCGCCTCACTCCAGCTAGGTTTCAGAATCCCCTCGAAGAACACGACCCGCAGGTCTGTGACAGGGCGATGGTGTCAATGACACGCAGGGGTCCTGGCAGCCAAGCAAAGGCCCACCGAGTTTAAGTAACAAAGGCAGAGGCTTCTGTGGCCCTGGCACACGAAGGAAATGCGACTTCTACAGAGCATGGCGGCCAGCTGACCAGCGGTGCGGAGGGCGCTCAGGGCCTGCTCAGCCCCAGGGCCGTCACCTAGCATCACGTGACCTTGGCTGGTGGCACAGCACTGGTCATGTCACCGAATGAGAGCACAACACGGGCTTCACCACTGACAGTGGTTGTAGCCAGGAGGCACAGGTGACAGGGCTTCTCCTCAGAGGACCTGACAGGGGACGGTCTTAAAGTCCTTTTTACTCCCTGCTTTTGCTAATTTTCCAAAACGACTATGATCGTTTGGATTGTTCTCTCTTATGATCAACAATCAACAATAAATGACCTAGAACAGTGGTCCCCAACCTCTGTGGCAGCAGGGACCAGTGCCCTGAGAATCTAACGCCTGATGACGTGAGGTGGACCTGACGTGGTGGTGCCAGCGCTGGAAGGTTCGCTCGTCCGCCTGCAGCCCGGTTCTTAACAGGCAAGGATCAGGACCAGTCCATGGCCCAGGGGCTGGGGACCCCGGCCCTAGGCCACACCGTAGGCAGGTGTCTCCCACCACAGCAAGGATTCAGGACTGAACTCCTGGTCTTTACTGAGAATTCACAGGACTAAAAAGAGAGAATCTGTCCTCAGCTCACAGGACTTCTTTTCAGCCCTATTTGCCTTTATAATAACTGCTCTCCCCTGAGATGGCTGGTGCCAGGGGACACGGGGGACACGGCAGCAAGCGGACGGACACTCACCCTCGCAGGCGTAGCCCTGCCGGATCAGCCCCACCATCAGGGAGGTGCAGTGGCTGCACTGCGTGGGGCTGGAGAAGGACTTGATGCTGAACTGGTGAGCTTTGGGCTGGAGGAAGAGCATCGAGAAGGTGAAGCGCATTTGAGAAAAGACGCGTCCATGTGTGACTGAGCTCACAAAACAACCTGGGCACGATCTTGAAAAGCTGAAAATGGGCAACTGTGCGGTGAGGTGTGCGGGCCCCGGGCAGCGCTAAGCAGGGACCGGTGGTGAACACCCTCCCGAGGAGCCGGAGCCAGGAGGAGTCGGCGCACGCCTCCTCCAGAGAAGACTCACTACCGCGGAGAGAAAGGCCGCCTGGCTGGGCGCAGCAGCGGCACGGCTGACGCTTGTTCTGGCACAGCCACCTCACCGCCTAGAGCCTCCTGGGGTCTGGCCCGGGGCCGCAGTGTGGGGCAGGCTCCCACCTACATCAGCCCTTCCATGTGACACCAAGAGACATGCAGGAAATGACCGGCAGCATGGTGCTAACGGCAAGAGCAGGAAGGCCCGCTGTCCCTCACTGGGAGAAGGGACGCATCACGACCCCATCGGCAACGGAGGAAGTGTAAGGCCACGTGGAGAGGACGCTGTGTCTCTAAGGCTCGAACACCGCAGAGTGGGAGGATTTATCACTCAGGGGACATAAGTGTGGTGGACCATCTGTAAGAAGCCAGGGAGCGATCAACACAAAACCCAGGCGCAGTCCACATGTGTGGTCCCCAACTCCACGAGAACCACAGACCAGAAGCCGGGCCTCTCGTGCGTCTCAAACAGCCGAGTTCCTTATCGCTAGGTGGCGTGGCTGTCGATGGCGGAAACCCTAAAAGAAGCCACGCCTACGTTAAAGGAAACCGGTGCCCAAGCACGTGAGCCCAGGGCCAGCTGGCCCTGTCCTGGCTGGGACGCCGTGACCTGTGCCGGGCCCGTACGCGCTGGCGTGCAGAGCTCTCCAAAACACACGGATGAGAGACGCTCTGTGACGCGCACGTGCACTGCGCTCCCACGCACGTGGGGGAAGAGTCCCCCACAAACCACATGGAGACAGAGAAGCAGAAGTAGACTTGGAAAAGGAACTTAGTGGATATAAAACAGAGCAGTTCCCTCAGGAGAGGGCACTATGGTGGGGGATGAAGAAGGGGACAGGGGAGACTGAACTCTGAAATTTTTCAATTAAAGTGCGTTTGTGTGTCGGTTCAATGACGAAAACACAGGTCCTGACACTTCCTGGATCACACACTATTAGAAATAAACCATTTAGCGAAACACAAGGGTTTGCTGTGCGTACAAAAATCATGCCTGTCTTGCTTACACGGAAGTCACATTCAAAAACTGAGAAGGCTCACGGGTAAAAGCAAGGCCTACCTTCGGTCCAGCCAGAGTGAGGGCTTGTGACGGGGGCAGCGGCCCGGAGGGCGGCCTCTGCGGGGCCCGAGCCATGTCCTGGGAGACAAGCAAGGACAGGTGAGTGTGCCGTCTAGCTCAGCACTGCTCCTACACGTCAACCCTGTCTGCGATCACTTCTCTCTACAACTGATCAATAATGAACACTTCTGCATTTTTAATTCACTGCATTGTTGACACACCTGTCCAAGCAATTGTCACCTGGCTGGGGCACTGAGAGCAATTCGGAAATGCAAGCCAGGCTCAGAGCTGGGGGCTGCGAGGTGGGACCAGCCAGCTGGCCTCGGCCTCAGAGCAGCTTCTGTTCAAGGGCAGTGGGTGGCACATGGACACTGGGGCGGGGGGGCCAGGGGGAGCAGACTCGAGGGTCTGCAGTGTCACCGGGCAACAATGTCTTACTTCCTGCTGTTCTGTGCTTGCGGCCACGGATGTCAACGGGGACACTTCTGGCTTTGGAGCTTGTGTTTCTTGTTCACTAGCTGAGCTCGTCTGTTGAAAAAAAGGCAAAGAAATAGTGGGAATGAATGAACTTATTCTGCAGAGTTCAAACTCTAACGACACGTTCTTTATTTAAAAAACACACTCCACTGGGGACCCAAGTTCCCAGTACAGGTTCTTATTCCTGTGAGTCCCCGGTGTCACGGACCACCCCCCATTCACTCACAGCTGACCTGCCTTCCCTGTGGGCCGCTGCCGTGGCATTCTAAGGCTGGAATGGTGAGTGCTGGACAGATGGAGTCCCACAAGTCACAGTCAGCAGCAGCAAAGACAGAAGCCATCTGGCCTCACCTCCAGCTGCAGCCCTCCCCCCACCCCGTGTCATTCAGCAGTGGCTTCGTCTGTCCCTGGTAGCCTTAAATAAAGCAGCTAAATGCTTCTTCACTTTTTCAGGGATCAAGAATAAATTCTCATATCGACAGAGGCCTGTGGGCCTATGACCAGAATAAAAATTTCCCTAAAACTTTTGTGATGCACAGAAGCAGTGTTTTTATTTATTCTAATAACTCCAGATCCCCCCCATTAATTTCACTGAAGCTAAAGCTCCGAAGCTAATTTGAAGCAAAAGGTGTATTCTAAAACCACTTAAAAATGACTATTTTAATAAGTGTTTCTGAAACTGATTTCATCAAAGGTTGTTAGTATTCACGCAGACATGCACACGCCGTTTCGTATGCTTGTGAGCGCCAGCACGAGGAAACCGCACGCCAGCACATAAAGGAGCTGGGAAGTGCCCTGTGAGAGCCGTTTTCGGCTGTACCTGATGTTCCACACCGAGATCCCAATGAACCAATCAGAGAAACACTTCCCGACAGTTGCATTAATTAGGCTGCTGTGTAAAGAGCCAAGTTCAGACGGGAAGGGGGTGCATATACACAACACTCATCACGATCGTATACTGCAATCTTTGGATTTGTAAAGAAATTCACAAGGGAAAGACTAATTATCAAAGCTATAAATGTAAGCAAATTTCTCCCATAAACAAGGTATTTTAAATGAGTTAGATTTCCAGCTTTAGATAGAGAGCAAAGGAATATTAAGTGATTGAATTTTAGCCATGTACCCACTAGTTTCATTTAGTTGGTTAATTATCAAAAGGATGCAAATTAAGGAACAGGAGACGCCACATTTGGAGCGCTGCTCCACGGGTGTGAGTGACAGGCGACGGAAGCCAGCATCGGCAGTGACTTACTTCTTCCCAAGAGGCTAGCAGGGAGGATGCGGAGGAGGAGACAGAGTCCTTGGTGGTGGCAGACAGGAGGAACAAAACGATCATTTCCCACCCAATAAAAACATGCACGAAAACATACTGATTCGGTTGTGGTGGCACACCATTTCTAGTACTAAACAGGTTTAATAGTGGGAAGGGACACAGAAGCTTCTAGAAGACGATTCTTGGGTCTGGAAACACCTCCTAACAGACCCAGATTCTGACCAAGGATTTTTTTTCCATCAGCAAATGTCCTTCCTACTTAAACCACAGAGAAATTCAAGAAGGACTGAAATTAAACACTAAAATACAGGCGTGCCGGCTACAGAGGATAAGGTGCTGAGGCCAGGACCCCCATCTCCAGGCTGCAGTGCTCTGCAGTCGTCCAGAGATGGGATGGTCTGAGCTGGAAGCCACCTGCCAGAGGGACGGACCCTGCCCACTACTTTAAGAGAAAAGCCGTGCTTTCGTGGCCGCCTGCCCCCCGTTAACGATCACCGTCCTTGGTTCCTCGCCGTCTGACTCACTCCCACCGGACGGGGCCGACACGCAGCGACGGGAAAAGGCACGCGGCCCGTGCAGCGGCAGGTTTTCCTAAGAACCAGCGTGCACCTGATGCCTAAATGTATTTGCTTCTTAAAGATTGAGGACTTCAAGAAAAAGACAAGCACTGCTGATGTGATAAAACAGCATCTGACAGGTGAATGTAACAGGTGTGCACAAACCTGCCTGGATCTTGCAGCAGCTCGTCCGAGCAAGGTCACTGACGCACGCTAACCCAACCCACTGCTGGCGGAGGCACCCAATGGTCACCTGCTGACTGCTCACTGCGGCCCCTCCCAGGGATGAGGTCTGGTACACCCCACCTCAACCTAATGACCAGACTTAGCATCAGCAACGCTGGGCAAACTGGCCTCCACACGTGGGACGTGCACACCTCCTGTGCAGAATCCGCGCCAAAATTTTCAACCCACATCTAAGCAAAAGGATGTACCGGACCAATCGATAGTGGAAGACACTCGACGAGACACTGGTCTGGGTACTATGAGAATATCCATGCTACGAAAGGGGGGGGCACGGTGCCAGAGGAAAGGCGACCAGAGTCGTGACGGCTAAGGCTGGCTGGGCCCTGACCTGGCGCACCCGTGCCCACACCTTCCACACACCAGCGGTGTCGGGGTGACGTGGGCACGCCTGCGTCTTAGGAAATGAACTCTGAAGCATTCCGGGGCCACTGATGTCTACAACTCACTTTCAAGTAGTTCGGGGGACAGAAGTCTTTGTGCATATGGACAGAGGGAGCAAACGTGGCAGGACGCCAGGACAGATAATGTACGTTCCCTGCATTGTTCTCTCAACTTTCCTACAGGTTTAAAATTTTCTAAACAAAAAGTCGGAAAACCAACAAAAACGACAGACATCTCACAGAAATCTCGTGAACGAGATTTGCTTTTGTTATTTTTACTTTCTGGCTTGCCTCAAAGGGGCTGCTAGTAAGGGTCCACCCCTACTGTTCTGGAAAAAGGGAGAAAGTCTGTAGTGAAGCAGCACAGCGTAAGGGGGGCAGTGGGGTTCATGCTGCACTCAGCGGCCCTCCGAAGCAGACAGCACCCTGGCCGGCTGTGCGGCACCAAGCTCCAAGTCCAGGACCACGACGAGGTGCCTGGGGCAGGGCTTTCTCATAAGCCACCCCCACCCCACCGAGACCAAGCTGTGGCGCCACAAAGAAGTCACCCAGATGGCAACACGTCCAACTCAGCCTCCGTCTGCTGCGGTGTGAGAATCTGTATTTAGAAAGTCACCTGAAACACCGACCGTGCAGGCAAGGCCCGCACAGAAGTCCCCCCGAGGATGCTGATCACTTGCCTCACCAGCCCCCACTCAGTCCTGGGAAGCGTCTCTGGCATGCCAGGTGAGCACAATCGAGGTCAACAGTCAGATGTTAATTTACTGGAGTGTTTGTGGTCCCACAGGTACTCAAATCATATTACACGATTTCTAACTTATCACAAATTCATGCCACTTTTTAAAAACTTACTCGAAATGTCAGATCGTGTGCGAGAGGAGCAGTGTTGAAATACTCAAAAATAGAATCCTGAAAATCTGGAAGTTTGAGTCCTGTAAGGAAGAAGAAACGTCAGTTAAGGTAGGAGACTACGCTGTGTCACGGGCAGACTCAGTGCCACGAGACTCCAGTTCTCCCGAGGTCAGCGGACGAACCTGAGGGGGCGCCACGGAAACCACCACCACATGTTTTTCCAGAGCTGGACGCGTGAACTGAAAAGTTCACTTGGGAGAGTAAACAAGGAAGATTAAAAATCTCTCTAAAAAAAAGGGGGGTGGGGGTGACCTATCGGGCACGAAAACAGATCCACAAAAGGCTCTTGCCCACGAACAACGAACAGGGTAGAAAAGCCAGAAACAGCCCGGTGCCCAGAGCAATCTTCAAAATCAATGGAACGAGCCACGTGAAATTGGCCGGGAGGGCGCTTTGTGATAACTGGCATCGGACAACTAACTAGCCAAAGGAAAACGATAAAACTGGATTCATTCTCCGAACTGTACGTCAGAGTGAATTCCAAAGGAATCGGTAACCTAAATTTAAAAAAATGAAACCATACAGGTATTGGAAGAAAACACGGGTGAACTACTTGAACAACTAGGAACCCAGAACATCTCCCTATGACTTAAAAAGAGAAAAAAACTGATAAATTTGACAAAAGAATTTAAAAAACCCTTTTGTTTGGCAAAAACAATATCATAAGCCAAGCAAAAAGATAAAAGACAACCTAGGAAAAATATTTGCAACTTCTGTCACAAACGAAAGCTCAATTTATAAAAAGCTTCTGAAAACTAAGAAAAAGACAATCTAAATCTTTAAAATGGGCAAAGGACACAGAAATACAAGACAGAGAAATAGAAATAAAAAATAGCCCTTAAACATTAAAAAAAAAGATGCTTAATCTTGCTCATGAGAAAAACGCAAACGAAGTCTGTACTGCGATGCTGCTTCTCATCTAACCAGAGTGTGAAATCATACTTTGTGGGCGAGGCTGTGGGAGCAGGGACCCCACAAAGGTACAAGCCTCTGGAGTGGAATCTGGCAACATCCAGCAGAAGCATATGCACACCTACCCTTGGACGAGCAACCCCACTTCTGGAAATCTACCCCAAAACAGACAGAAACGTGAAACGTCACGGGCACACGGCTACACGTGGCAGCATCTGTGAGAGCAAGGACGGACAGCCCGGTGCCATGCCACTGGGCAGCTGCGGCCCACCGCAGTGCCCTGTGTGACAGGGAAGGGATCCCGAAAGCCCACGCACAGAATGCTGCACACAGCGGGCCTTTGCAGTCAGGGTCAGGATGTCTGACCACACACACACTCTCACACACACACACACACACACACACACTCACACACACACACACATATGCGCGCGCGTATTTGCTTTATGTTCTCAAGATGAAATGAAGGATCAAGTGGAAACGGTAGCTCTGGGGAAGGGATCATCGAACTCATCCTATTCCAGAGCTTTGGCTTTGGAATGACATAAGTGCTTTCTTTATGTAACTAAAACTGTTAAATCTAAAAGACATAGAATCTAAAATAAAACATTTTCATTAAAAAAGGCTTTTACTTTAAAAATGTAGAAACTTAGTATTTTAATTTACCAGTATCTGCTCTAAATTTTTCTTCCATCTTCTTCTTCAAAATTTCCATTTCTTCTAACAATTCTCTATTTTTGGCTTCCGAATCCTTTAGTTTACTAAAATAAAAAATAAACGGCTTTAAGTGCACAGAGAACAGGTCACCCATGTGCTGGCTGTGACAGGATGTGAGGGCAGGCTGTCTCTCATGCCCGGGAAAGCGTGGGACCGGGCAGGGGCTGGCCAGCCCTGCTGGACAGACACGCGGACCCGCGCCTGGCACGGGCGGGCCCCAGCACGCTGCACAATGGAGAGCACACGCGCTCCAGCATTGTAGACAGAGACAGAGTGTAACATCAGGGAGCCTCACGGGGTTTCGACATTCCTTATCTCTTTGTTGACGAGCCCTGTCCTCAAGGACACGCGGCCCAGATCACGCAGCCGGCAGACTTGTGTCTTTCCCATAACGGGAAGAAGGCGGCTGCACCCAAGGGTGTTCTCATGCGGCCCGGGCACAGGGTCTCGCGGTTCCCACGCCTCCCTGGAGGGGCCGAGGGGCCGGAGAGAGTCAGGCCGCTATAGGCAACACGTGGCCTGAAGGTGAGCAGGCCGGTCGGCGCCAAAGCCTGGGACCTGCACTCACTTAGTGGGGGACACTGGGGAATGACTCAGTGCCATCTGTGAGGGGGGACAGCAGGCACGCTGGCACGGAGCAGCTCGGGGCAAGCCCAGCGGGAGCCAGAGCGCGGACAAGCACCTTTCAAAGGAGAGCGCCGAGTCCTTGGCCCGCCGCAGCTCCTCCTGCACGAGCTGTTTGGCCCGGATCTCTGCCTCCAGCGCCGACTGCAGCTCCAGCCGTGCCGACATGTCCAGCTTCTGGCTGCGGCGCACTTTCCAGAGGGGGTCCTGCGACGGCGGGTCAAAGGTCAAAAACACACTTTCAAGCTATCTGTTTGCTTAACAAAGCGAATGCCAAAAATAAGTGGCTCATCTTCATCTAACCTCAAACTTTAATTATCGCATTTAAACATCAACTCAGATATATCAAAGTCCCTCGGACACAATTTTAGTTTTGACGTATTATGACTTTTATTTTCTTAGAGATCTAAAGAATAAAATTTTACTTTTTTAAAAGAGTAAAGTGGATCCTATAGTGTGATTTCTACATGGGTCCACTGGACTCTTACCGGCAGAAGCTGTGTGATGAGACCACAGTACCTTACGTTTCCAACATCTTGAACATTTTATTTCCTCATTTTAGGAATTACGTCATCACTCGTCAATTATCCCTACCTCTAATAAAAGTCTAAAATAATAAGGAAAAGGAAGGACGGGATGATTCAGATGGCGCAGCAGTGAAATGCACCAGCTCGATGGCAGCAGGTGGCCGACAGCACTCGCTGGCCTCAAGCGGTATAA
>NW_006494609.1:23353666-23385525 GCF_000325575.1 Pteropus alecto
TCCTCGATGACCTTTCTCAAGAATCGATAAGGAAAAAATACACTTCTACGGAGAAAAAGGAAATATAACCTCATCCAATAAGAACTATTCACGCCGTATTTTGCAGTAAGAATTTGGAAAATCCCATTTTGCTAGAATGACTCCTGACACTGTTCTTTCATCTGTGAGGTTTGTGTACAAAATTTATTTACTGCAGCTCATAAGTGCCAGTGCGTGTGTAAACATGATTGGGAAAAAAAAGTTGAAATGAAAGAAATTTATTAATCATTCTAACTGATGTTTCTAAATCTGAAAATGAAAATGTTTTCCAATTATGGACAAACATGACCACATTCTTTTTTTAATAAAATTATGAGCTGTCACTGTTTTCAAAAGTGCTGTTTGGTGATGCGAGCGTGGGGAAGGGGTGGTAACGACAAGCTGGGACCCACGCGATGTTCACGTGACGCCGGCATCGCTGCCACGAGATTCGGGATTCGTGAGACAGATGAGTTCTGGGTTCTCTGCGATGGGATGAGCGGTTAACCTACCTTCGAAGGTGCTGTGCCTTCTGGGTAAATATATTCAAACCAGAAAAGCGAGATAAAAATTGGGGTTTACTAAGTCAAAGTTCTAGCTAAGATTCTAATAAACTTGTTTCACTGTGTCTTTATTCTTTCTTCTATAAGTCAGTCACAAAATAACTCACATATTTTTAAGAAAGTAAATTAGACCAAGAAAGCAGACTCGAGAAGGAGGGACACGTGTGGCTGCCACCCAGGAACTGGGCTGAGATGATGTTCCCCTGAGATGATTCAGCCCCGAGCTCGCCGCACTCCGGGCGCTCAAAACATACAGACCGGGCGGGCTGGCTGGAGGGCCACACGGACCAGACAGCTCCCGTGGGCAGAACGTGTCCTGCTGACACAAGATGCCCCCGAGCCCAGGACCAGGCACTCGCTCACTAAGTGAATGAATGGCTCCCAAAGTCTCGTCACCTGGCGCTGACAGAATGAGGGCACTCCTCAAGCCGGTGACTTCCCCACCGGGACTGCCTGCGTGGCACGCCACCACCCCCCTCACATGGAAGCGAAGGCACTGAGAACCCCAGAGACAAGACCGCCGGACAAGACCTACCAGCCTGGGCCCCGGGCTGGAACTCCGCAGGGCCTCGAGCTCTTCCGTCATCTTGGAGGCGAGGGCCTGAAGGTAGCCCCGGGCGTCTTTCTCATCGCTGACCCTGCGGGGTACCACGGGCCGTGAGCACCAGGAGCCAGAGCGGATGAATACCTCCCACCTCCCTCAGAGCACAGTGGCCCAGCGTCCGATCAGACACACCCGTGACAAGTGTCCCTGAGCGTGCAGGGCTGTGCACGCCTGACCCACACCTTCGGTGACTGGCAGGGCTGCTGCTCCATCTCCAGTCCAGTGCGATAACCACCGGACAGGACTGCCGCCCCCAGAAAGCGACTTGGGGGCATGGAGGTGAGACCTGTGCCACACTCCCGAGGAAGCCCGGGCTAGCCGCGCACGTACCACTGGATGATCTCCGCGACCTGGGCTTCCCAGTGGGCCGCCGACTCCTTCTTGGCCGCCAGGTCCTGCAGCTCATCCTCCAGCTGTCTGTTCTGAGCCGTGAGCTTATCCACAAAGGAGCAGAGCTGGAAGTGAACGGTTGTGCCACACGGCGTGTTATTTGGCATTCTCGTTACCATGGTTGAAACTACACGTTCTTTTGAAAGTTTTGGATTTTCTTTAATCATTATGAAATATTTTTAGACTAAGTTCAGGACAGACTGTATCTAACCCAAGTCACGTTTCAATACAGATCTGAACAGAAAAGTGGAGTTAGTGATTTCAGGTAATTAGCAGTGTTTAATCAAATGAAAACATCCCATTTAAAAGATCAAACGTGTTAATTCATTTCAAAACAGAAACATTGACAACAGCAAACTTCCAGCGCTCGAGAATGGAGACGCCACAGCCCCCGACGCGGCGGCCCGGGTCTGTAAGTTACCCTCTCGTTTTCGGCGGTTAACTTCTTGTTTTCCTCAAACAGCAGAGCTCGTTCTCGTTCGTATTTGTCCTTCACCGTGCCGACGGCCTCCTCCATCTCACTGTGCCTGAGGGGAGAGGGGGGACGGTCCAGCGGCTCCCGCGCTGCCAGCGCCCCTCCCACCCGTGGCCCGGCCGCCCGCCCTCGGCACCGCGGGGCCGTGAGACTCACCGTTCTCGCTTCGACTTCTCCAGTTTGTCTTTCAGCATTAGGATCTCCTTCTGCAGGGCCAGCTGGTGGCTTTCGGAGTCGTGCACCTCCTTTTTCACGTTTTTTACTTCCAGCACGTGGGAGGCTTCACGTCTGACCAACTCCTCTTCATAAAACAAGATTTTCTTCTCAAGCTCGGACTTTATTTTAGAAATCTCCTGCTGATGTTCTAAGGTGGCAGCTGGTCCCCGGACTCCTTGCTTTGTCTGATGACAAACGTTAAAATTAACCACAGAGCTCTGTGCCCTCCCTCAAGGGTCCCGGCGCGCGCCGCCCCTACCGCACGCAGGCACCCATACACTGCTTCCTCTGCCCTCCCGACAAACACTGTGCCACGTGACAGAGCTAGTCACGTGGTCCTTCTGACACCTGCAAGCAGACTTCGGGGGGCGAGGGCATCGGCCTTGAAGGAGGGATGTGCCCAGAGCGTCTCCTTGCTCTGCTCTCACTCACGCAAGTGTCCCCCTGAGGGCTGACTGCATGTCAGGCCTCCCTCTGGTGACAGGGTTAGTGAGGTCTCTGCCCTCCTGGGACAGAGGGAGAAAGACTGGCAACAAACCAGCACATAAGTGACAAGGCAATAACACAAGGTAATGTGATAAAGAATTTGGGGGTGGGGGTGGGGAGTGCGACACTCCTGGCCAGACCAAGTGGCAGCGAAGATGATGGAGAGGAACATAGCCTTGGGGATGTCTGCTTGGGGAGAGGTGACGATTCACTGATGGGCCAGGTGCGCAGTGCGAGAGGGAGAGGGAAGACTCAGCGCCTCCCCTTCAAGAGCGTGGCCCACAGGAGGGGTGCCTGAGGCCGCAGCAGGCTGACCAGGAGGCCCACCGCCTCCCGCCCGTGCTCGTTCCCCCACTGCCCGGACTTCAGATGACCAGCCTGTCCCTTCCACATCAGCATCAAGACGTGACCTTTAAGGAACCTTTCCAGAAATGGCCTCTGCTGAGTTTAGAAACCCGGGGTACAGAGAGGCATCAGGTGTTATTTGTTATTTACTAGGGCTTACTATGAACTGAGAGAGAAATGAATGGGCTTGGTTTTTAAAAGTGAAAGCAATCACAAAGGCACGTTCCTGTCCCGCCACCCGTCCATCCCCACATCTGGTTGGTGCTGCCCGGTGACATCCGCCTGACAAGCACGCTGCTCGAGGCGAGTCCCGCCGCGGCCGTGGGCTGCGAGGGCAGAAGGGGGGCTACCTTGAGGGCCTCGAGCTCACTTCCTATTTGCTTGGAGAAGCTCTCGCTGTGCTCACGGAGCTTGCGCTCCTTGGAGGCCTCGGCCACGGCGTCCTCGAGCTGAGCGCCCAGCTGCAAGAGGAGAGGGCGCCGCTCAACAGCGCGAAGCACGCCCGCCGCACGTCCGCCCGGAGGCCGCCGGCGCGGACGGAACCGCGACAGCCTCTGCGACTCGCCAGCTCCTCAGACTCTGTCACGAGTTAAGGGCTGAGCACACACCTTAGGGCTTGACTAGAAGGTCTGCTTAGTAAAAAAGCAAGTTTAACTCCAACTGAAAGCATCAATTTGACGTTAAATTTCAAGAAAGGGTACTGGTCTGCAAAAACAAGTACTCTGCTATCTGTAGGACACAGATTCATTTTTGCGTGGAAAATTTCAAACACCCACAAACGTAGAAGGAGTGGTGTCTCAGCCCTGCACCCAGCACCCGCCTGGACCACCCACACGCCCGCTCCCGAGCTGTTCCAGGGCAGACCCTGGACAGCGTGGCACGCCATCCAGAACGGGGACAGCAACGCTTAATCAGGGGTTTCAGCCACTGACTTACAGCTGGCTACCGTGACCAACGCATCTGGGCTGCAAAATGAGCTAAGAACACAGACAGGCTCTCCGAGGCCAGACGACAGAGCCGACCATGACGGCAACGAGGGCGCGCGTACCGCAGGCCTTTCGACCCACGGAGCTCACATGTCAGTTCAGCAGAATTTTACACTAAGGGCTGCTTAAAATACGTCAGCGGTCACTCCCCGGACACGGGGACCGTCAGGGCAGCGGTTCTCAGAGTGCGTCCCGAGACCCGTTCCGGGGCCCGCGGAGCCCTCTTTTCCTCGTTCCCCATCTGAAGGAGCCGGGTCCCCCTCACAGACGCTACCCCCAGCAGCGCATCAGAATGGACTGCACGCAGACGCAGACACGACGGCCGTGGCATCTTCTACCGAGCCAGCGAGTAAAGTACAAAAACGCGGAAACTGCCACTCTTCTCACCATGATTTTGGGGAAGATGGCTACTTTTCATTAAAAATGTTATTAACATAAACACGAAATGGATTTATGGTCACACGAGAAACAGCCTGTTGTAATTTCTAACGTGGTAAATATTGAGAGCTAAAAACTACGCAGACAAAGGCTCTCAGGGCCTCGGCACTTTCTCGGTGCGTAGCCCGCGGGTCCGGGGGTGGCCCTCCGGCCCCCGCCCACCCTGCCCCGCATGGGTCAGGGGCTCAGACTCGCGTGGTGGCTGCAGCCCACTGGGGCGCTGACGCTGCCTTTGCTGGGCATGAAGATCCTCCGTTTACTTCAAAAGGGAATTTTTGAAAATTAGTATTGACCAAATCTGTAATAATTTCACAAATGGATGTCAAGGGCTGAAAGCTACAAAGTAAATGCTTGGCACATCGACATTCGGCTTCACATGAAATTGAAGATCTGTTTTAAAGCAGCGGACGTGCTGCAACCACGTTTTCAAAGACATTAAAGTCACACAAAAGTCCCAACAGTGCCACCCCGGGAACCCCCAAAAGCTACCTCTTTCCTGAGCTTCTCAGACCTGCGGACGTCCTGCCGCATGGCGTCGACTTTCTGCATGGCGACCTCCACCTCCTCCTCCTTGTCTCGCAGCTGCCGGGACACCTTCTGCTTCTGGGCCCGCAGCTCCGCCATGCGCTCGTTGAGCTCCGAGAACTCCTGCAGGGCGAGCTTCCGCTGCTGCTGCGCATCCCTGAGCTCCCTGGCCTGGGACTTCAAGCGCTCCGAAGCCTCGGCCAGTTGCTGGACAGAAAGAATCACAGAGGGTTCACGTTCGATTGACAAAGGTCTGGAAGGCCGGGGGCCCCGTCTCCCACGGTGCCGAGCAGTTACACGTGACAGCGGTGCTGATCACAGACTCCGGCCACAGGCCCACGGGCCTGCCTCCCAGGAACGACGCGCGGCCTGGGAGCCGCCTGCGCGCGGTGCTGAGCGCCGAACCCACTGCGGCACGCGGGGCAGCACTTCGCAGCCTTGCTCACAGCCGCCGGGCTGGCTCACCTCGCCCTGTGCCATCCACACTGTCACACGGGTAGACAAAGCATGAACCCGGCTGCCCGCCCAGTTGCTTAAACCCAGCAGAATCAGAACAGGACACACTATACAGAGACGCTTAAGATTCCGATCGAAGTAAAGAACTGTATAAAGACAACTGCCAAACAGCCAGCCCGTCACACGTCTGAGGTTTGGATGCTGGCTGTCCCTTTGGCTGCACTGACCACTTCCGCTCCCTGCACCTGGTCCCGCGACGATCTTCTGCAGTGCCCTGTCGTTACCAACAGGTCCCTTCTGGAAGAAGGGGGCCGGTGGCCTAAAGCCAGCTGGGCGAGTCATCGTGGACCGAGACGCGGGGAACCCTGATGGCCTGAGCTGCACGTCTCTACTTCTGCACTGGGGGGACACTGCGTACTGGGCAGGTGGCGTTGGGGACAAAGGTCACCATTGTGAAATGCGTGCCAGCCAGAGCCGAGGGTCCTGGGGGAGGTCTGTAAACCCCGCCTGATTTTGGCCGCGACGACTCCGCACAGCCGTGTGGGGCCCGTCCCGCAGGGCTGGCCGCGCACCTTGTGCAGGTCCTCCTTTTCCTGCCGCAGCACGCGGCACTGCTTCTCCAGGCCCTTCAGCCGCTGCGCGGAATCCTCGTGCTCCTGGCGAAGCGTCACTGTGTCCTCCAGTTGTCGCTCAAGCCTATTTGAATCTGAGCAAAGGAGAAAATAAATCACGGTCCCTTATGTGTGAAACTGTTACCTGACTTACCGATAGCGAATCGTTAATTCCTGACACTCTTCCACTTGGAGGCCCTTTCAGACTTACACACTCACAGTGTCACGTGCACGGCCACCTGCGCAGTGAACAGACTCACTAGACTGTTCTCTGACCTTCTTCTTATTTTTTATTTATTTTTTTACGTCTGCAGCACCGGGTCTTCCTAGCTGGTCTCCCATCCAAGTACTAACCTTTCTCTGACCTTCTTCTTATTATTTTTTATTTACTTTTTTACGCCTGCAGCACCCAGTCTTCCTAGCTGGTCTCCCATCCAAGTACTAACCAGGCTCAACCCTGCTTAGCTTCCAAGATCTGATGAGGTCAGGCACATTCAGGGTGGCGTGGCCGTAGTGACCCTCCTTTTAACAGCTCTCTTGCAGGGCCTGTGAGCCACAGGGTGGTGCGCACGTCCCTGCTAACCTGTGTAAGCTAGCACAGCGTGACCGGAGGGCACAACAGGTTTTAGTGAAAAATGGACTTCACTGAAGGCTTTTTCTGGATCAGGATGGGGTTCCGGGGAAGAAACAGAGAGCAGGTGACTGACTCAGGTTTGATGTGGAGATGAGAGTCAAGTGCAGCACCCCCCAAGTGTCAGGTTAAGGGGTAGCACTCGGAAGCGAGCTGAGTCTTCAGGAAACTTTGATAACCGAGGAGCCACAAAAGATAGATGGTGACAACAGACCTGGCACCTAGAATACTGAAAAGCAGGCGCAGAAACTGACAAGAGCTTCGGAAAGAAGTGAGGACAGCAATTCTGTCTCAGCTAAAACAAGAGACTGAAAACAGAGAAACACGAGATACTCCGAGAGTTTACGGATCATGCGCGAGGACTCGATTCTAGCTGCAACTATAAAATTATACTAGAGCTAAGCGAGTTGGGAAAACAATTTCAAATAAACCGACAAAAAAATACCTCAACTCTGCTGATGCGTAAGCTTTTCTCCTGCTTCCACCTTACAAGACTCTCAAGTTTTCTTTGCAGGGATTAACGCCCTCTGAGAATAGAGACTGGGCAGCTAGGCTTCAACACATACCTGCTACTTTATTCTTCAAGCGTTCGATTTCTTCATTCAACCTTTTGATTTCTTTATCTCGGGCTGAAGTGCCCAGGGCCCGCGCTGACCCGTGGAGGGACTGGACGGTCTGGGTGGACTCTAGGGGGTAGGAGACGCGGCGTGAGCGCAGGCCCCCTGCGGCCGGCAGGCCGAGGCTGCGGCAGCCGAATCTGCTCCTCACCTTGCAGCTTCCTGCCCAGCTCCAGCTTCTCCTGCTCTAGCCTGCGTATCCTTCGCTCGTACGCTTCGACCTGCAGGCTGTTCTCTAAATCCCGCTGCACCGCCTCGTCCTTGGCCAGCGTGCTGGACTGCAAGGCGCTCTTCAGAGAGCCTCGGTCAGAAAAACAGCTGCAAAGCAAGCGACAGGGTTTCTGATCCACTGAGCACTCACGCTGATTTCGCGAGCATTTAAAAACGTCCTGGAATAAAAGATACGTCTTTTTAAACTGGCAAACAAAAATACGCATGGAAAAACTTTACTGTCTACGGAGCCAAAATTAGACCAGGGTCTCCCTTAACGCAGTGACTGGATGACGGTGGGCACGGAGAAGGGCACGGAGAAGGGCACGGAGAAGGGCACGGAGAAGGGCACGGAGAAGGGCACGGAGAAGGGCACGCCCTCGGAGCTGCGAGGCAAAGAAAGTGCCCCCCTGCAAGGAAAGGGACCTGCGACTTCTAAACCAGCACTTTCACCTGACAACACGCGCAGGAAGACGTGGTCCCTGTGTGGGGAGCTGGCCGGCCTGGCCCTGCTGGCTGCACGCGGAGGCTTCACTGCACGGTGTTGGGGATGGCGGTGCGGCCAGAGCAGCGAGAGCCTTCAAAGGCTTCCTGCTTCTGCCACTAATTAGGGACAGTCCCTGCAGCCCTCTGGGCTCGTCGCTGCCTACAGACTAAGCGCCCGGTGGGGCTCCTTCGATCCCAGAGCTCTGGCCGGCATAGCCGAGCTACTCACCAACCACCAGCCACCTCGACACCACGCCTGGGTGTGGGCCGGCGCTGCCCGCACACGCCAGAGCCAGAGATGGCGCTCTCTGCAGAGCTGCGTTCTCGGACTGTTTCACACGCTATTTTAAGGTGACGTGCTGGCTCTGAGGGGCCCTGTTCCAGGAGGTCCCTTGGCCCGACCTGCCAAACGAGCCTCCGAGCCTGGGACCTGCAGGCCTGACAAGCACCTCATGAGCTGGAATGCACCAGAAAGGTCAAGAGCCTCCACACCACGGAGAATAAATTGGTACATCCATCACCTCCTGGACCGCATTCCTGGGCTAGAAGGCATCAGCCGTCACTTTTACTCTGGGACCTCACACCAAGACTTTCTACAAGCTCAAGTGCAGAAGCAACCCTCTCCTGAGGAGCTTACATCGGTTCAGGCACCAGGGCTGGAAGATGCTGTGAATCAAATTCCGTGACCTTCCCGCAGACACTGTGGCAGTTTCATGGGCGACTTTACCCGCCTTCCGCCCTGACCGCTCTCCTCTGGCAACAGCTGCCTTTTAAAAGTGAGCACCTCAGGCGGCAGAAGCCCGCAACACCGGCTGACAGGTACCCACTCGGGCGGCGCCGGCTCACAGGGCTGTCACACGCAGGGCTCACTCTGGGCTCTGCAGAGTTCCCCTCGCGCCAGGCAGGAGCTGTGCTCCAGCCCCGCCGATGGGAACTAGAGCTGTGACTAAAAGCCCTGAAAAGTGACAAAGTGCCCTAAAGAAAGATAGCTCTCAGCTAAGCGCAGTGGCTGTGGTCACTGACGTGAGGCAACTGCTGCTAGCCTCCAGGTCAGGGCCAGCGAACGCGGCCTGGGGCCACCCCTCCTGTCTGTCTCTGTACCTCCCATGAGCTAAGAATGGTTTTCGCATTTTTAAGGTTGTTAAAAATGATGTCAAAGAACATACCGCAAAGACAACAAAGCCTCAATCATTTGCCGTCAGGCCCTTCCCAGAAGTCAGTGACTGGGGGTGCACTTCTAAAGGACAAGCCCACCACACGTCCCCCGGGCAGGGCCCCCCGGGGAAGGCTCTGCCTGCGACGACAAACCCGATGTACCTTTCCGTTGTGAACGTAAAGCCGATGAAGGGCAGATGCAGCCCGGAGAAGCCCGAGTGGGAGCCAGGAGGCAGCATGTCCTGCACGAGAACACACACAGCGCAGGTGAGGTCCACGTTCAAACAGACGGGGAGGAAGGAGGGAAGGACGTCACCAAACACTGAAATCAAGAGTGCGCGCGGCAAGGACCGCGGGGCCTTCTAGAACGCTGACTCCGCGGAGTCACCGGCATGGGAGCTCGGTCTTGGCAGGCTTCTCTCTCGCTCCTGGCTCCACCTCACGTACAATGCGGTTAAGAGGGTAAGCTCTGCTTTCGATGATGATGATGGCACAGGATGAACTTGGATCAGGCTAGAGAGTTTCGAACCTTTTCTAAGCCACGGCACCGGTGCTCAGCATGGTCCTGAGCAGACACCAGCAGTGGGGGTGCGGGGCCGCCCCGGGGGACGTGGGGCAGAGGCTGGGGGCTCTCGGGGTCTTGGCCTGAAACCGAGGCCAGAGGCAGAGATGAGGTTTGGATCCCAAAAGGAGACTACTTTAGAGGATCCTTCTTTATTTAAAAGAAAACCAAAGTTACAATTTACCTGAGTCGTTTCGGTGTGGGAACGGTTCCCCTGGCGCCCAGGAAAAACCCTTTCAACAGAACCTTCCTCAGCGGTCTCACCTGGCCTACAGTTCCGCTCTAACTTTAGTTAGAGAAATTCTCCAAATTATGCATAATCAAGATTTTTCCTTTTCCTTGTTTAAACCTATTACTCTGTCCCCAAACCAAGACACATGTATGGACTAAAAAGTTTGGGTTTGAGGAGACCGAAGTCATGTGACAACGTATGAGCAAAATTCAGGGGCCTGTCAGACCAGGTAAGACACCAGACGGGTCCCGGAGCCAGGAGCCAACTTGGAAAGTCCACAAACTTAAAAGTCGGCGAAAAGACTCGGTCTCTGCCTATTGTCGTCACCCCTGAGCTGCAGCACGAGGACACGTGTGTGCAGACGCCGCAAACGGGTGGAGGAAGTGTCGACGTGCTGCCCCGTGTGGGGCACACCAAGAGGGACCGGGACTGAGAGGCCTGCCCGCCGCCCATGGGGCTGCAGGCCGCACTCCCCGCTGGAGTCCCCGACCTCTAAGCCGGAAGTGGTGACCGGCCGGCCTGAGGTGACGCTCCGACATGACGCGGATGACACGCTTCGAAAAGGTCCAAAGTGCCATGACAATGAAAGCTCGGTATCTCTGACGAATTCCAAGACAAAACATCTACTTAACTCACTTTAACTTACTGAATAAGAAAGCTGTCGTTTTAAAAAACGGACATCCGTGGCCAAGCTGAAGGCCGGAATAAGAGATACATTTTCTTGGGACATCTGCCTCATTTTTCAAAACTCGGCACAGTTTTCAGACACGTTATCTTGATAAGCAACCCCTTCGACGTAACGCGACGAATACGCGGACCCCCCGTGACACAACACTTACGACGTTTCTCAGCACGTCGTCATCCACGTCGAAGTTGGATGTGTCGGAAGGACTGCTCACGTCGGGGACGTACGGGGCTTCCAGGGTCCGTATGTTCTCCCAGTTCAGCCCTTCAAAGAACGCGTGCTTTTTGAAGTCCTCGATGCCGTTCTGCCCGAGCCGGCGCTCGCGGCTGCAGATCAGCCTCTGAATGAGGTCTTTCGCCTCCTCGGAGACGTCCGTGATGTGGGACGGGAACTGGAACCGCTCCTGGGGGCGGGCGTGCGAGGAAAACGTACTCAGAGGACTGTAAGGTGCACGGGCATCACAGCACAGCGCGGAAGCGGCCAGAGCGGCGCTTTTTACTTCGCGGCAACTAAATGAAAATCGATGCTAATGAAACCGAGCTCCAGGAAGGCAAGCGGGAAAGCCGTTAGTCTTGCTGGCTTTATGGCTTTATTCGTGACAGACTTGTTACCACACGGCCTATAAATTAATGATAAATGTTCACCTATCGAAGTGGCAAAGAATGCTGACAGCACGCAGTGGGTGGGGACAGAAACTGGCACGGCCTTTCGGAATGCATTGTGCCGACATCTGTGGCAATTCCACTTTTAGAAATTTATTCTAGAGAAATAGTTGCAAAGATGTAACATGCTCGCAACAGCGTTATACTCTGACCAAGAAAACTACCCTTCAAATAGTGACCTGTTATAAACAAGCCATGGTGCACAAAGAAAGGTTCGTCCCTGCAGGCTGACCAGAAAGACGACAGAAATATACTGACAAAAACCCAGCTGGACGCGAGGTAATTGCATCTATTTACCACACGCGTGTCCCTACTCACGGCCGCAAGGCAGAGTGGGTCTAAGTGCTGAGCCCGCTAAGTGCCGTGGCCTCAGCTTTGTGAGCTATAAAAAGGGACAACAAAAGCACCACTTCCTGGGCTGCTGTAAAGATTAAAGAAACGAAGGCACGAAGAGCGTGGGACCAGGGTCCCAGGAGGCAGTGTCCAGAGCTGACCAAGCCCCGCTGGCTGCCCTAACTGCATCTTCCACTGAACAGCGGATGGAGTGATTTTCACCATCTACTGTGTGTACTTGGCATTGTCTCGAATTTTTATAGTGGGCATATGTTAGTTTATAAATGAAAAAGTTTATTTCTACTTTAGGAAAAGCGTTTCTTAAAAGGAGAACTTGCTGCGAGCTTGAGAAAGTGCAAGACCGTTTACCACGTGGGCGTGAGCTGCTCCGCCCACGAGCAGGGCTGGAGCACGCAGCGGCCTTGACCGGGGCCGCTTCGGGCGCGTGCAGTGACAGACAGCACGAGGGCAAGGACGCCGCAGCGCATGGGCGGGGCGGAAACTGGCGTTAGAAAGAAATGTTCGAGTGAGGAGCATAAAGGGAAAAAATGACGAAAATATTAGATGGAAGAGGAAATGATAAAAAACCAAAGAGGAGGAAAGATGGGAGGAAAGATGGGAGGAAAGATGGAGGCAGGCGACGCCGACACAGAGAAGGAAGAGCTCGGAAAGGGAACGCGGACATTAAGGGGAAAGGAAATGGGATTGGGAAAGGGTTAAGGACGCCCCCACGCTGAGACGTGTGATCCGTCTGGGACGACCGATTTCTGGGGAAACACTGAGAATTAAGTGGGTTGGCATCTGACTGATGAATCCAGACCCACAGGTCGCACTGCCCAACTGGTGCTCCCCGCCGGCCGCCCCACGGCAACGCACTCGCCGCACGGCCACCACGGATGTCCGCGTCTTTCTGCCGGAGCCCGAGTCTCCCGCAGGCATGACTCAGTGAATGCCGCCACTCTCCACCAGAAAACGGGACCATGCTCGAAGCCCCGACGGCCACACCCGCCATACCCGCCATGCCCGCAACCCGGGCCGAGGCCACCTCCTCGACCTCTCCCGAATCTCTCAGTTCCCATGTGGCCGCCAGCGGCCAGCTCCCGCCCCACATCCTCCTCCCGAAGGGCTGGCTCTAACAGCTTCCTGCCTGCGCTCCCTCCTGCTAGGCTGCTCTGGGCCTCGGAGCTAGAACCCGGCGGGATGTGACAACGCGTCATCTTACTTCGTGGTTCATGATCTTGCCGTAGGTTTCCACGAGTGACTCCGCGTAGAACGGCGTCTCTCCGTAAAGCATTTCGTACATGCAGACGCCCAGGGACCACCAGTCGCACTCGGGGCCGTACTTGCCCATGCCGTCCTCCATCGCCTGCAGGATCTCCGGCGAGATGTAGTCGGGTGTGCCCACGGCCACAGAGGACTGCACCTGCGGGGAGAGGGCGTGTTGGAGGCAAACCCTGTGACAGCTCTAACATCGGACTTCCACGTTCTCAAAAAGGGATGACAGATCGTGAACTCATCACCAATACCACTGGCGAATGATCGTGACCGAAAAACTTAACAATTCAAAATTCAATGCAAACCAATGTTCTTTGCTGCCTAGATTGGGGAGTTTCCAGAACACGTGAGACTTTCTCAACGCCCAAATGCCCACTGCAGCCCCAAGTGGCATCGCATGCCCTCAAGGGGCACCACAGGCTCTGTCGCTCAAGGCATGGCCCGGAGACCAGGTGCGCCCAGGCCAGCCCTTCTCAGACTTCGAGGCATATGGAGACCCCTGCGCTGGGCTCCTGTAAGGCAACGTCTAAGCCGCGGCAGTTCTAACACGCCCCCGGGGGGTGCACTAAGGCTGCCCGGGCACTGGCCAGGTGCTCAGGCGTTCCGCAGACAAGGAGCCAGGAGGCCAAGGCCCCTGACAGGGAAAGGAGAGTCCCTGAGCTATGATGTGCGCAGGAACGGCCTGGACGCAGGGCCGCCTCTGCAGGGAGCTAGTGTCAGCGAGGACGGCAACCACCATGGAGAAAGCAGGGGCCAGGTGAGCTGAGAGGTTGGAGCGTGCGGAGAGCAGGCAGGATGTGGGGACAACAATCACAGACGGCCTGGGGAAGGGCCAGGCTCTGCCCGGGTCACGCCTGAGAGGAGGGCCACAGGGGACGAAGCCGCACCCAGACTCGGAATGACGCGGCAGGGAGCTCTGTCCCGCCATGCGAACAGGGTGACGTCTCTGCACCAAACCCCAAACCAGACGGAAACTCGAAAATACCTACAGTGCCATCATCGTTCATCTTCAAGCACGATCCAAAGTCGGCCAGGCGGATGTGACCATTCACGTCCAGAAGGACGTTGTCAGGTTTAATGTCTCTGTCAGCAAAATAAATACATAAGTTAACCATCTCCATGCAACACAGCAGATAGGTCAAAGGCCTTAAGCAGGAGTAGATCAGTCCAACGATCGAGAACAGCCTCTCCCTGCCTTGGCGTAGTCGGGCTTGGCAGCAGCGGTCATCACCACCGCCCGTCCTGCACACGGATCTCTAACTAACACGCCAGGCGCAGCTGACCCCGGGCCCGCTCAGGAAGCTGCACACTGAACACACGAATGCCCGACGTGCATGTGGTCTCGGTACCACAGAGCGCTAGGAAGAGACGGAAAGCAACGTAAACGCATGGCGTGTGACGTGTGGAGGGAGTCAGGTGGCCGTGACCACTGAGGAGACACCTGGGCAGAGACTCAGGGAATGAGGGTCAGGTGACGTTCTGGGGCAAGGCCACTGCGGGCCAACAAACCACCACGCACTGCACCCCCAGAACTGTTAGAGAAAGGCACAAAGGCCTAAGAATTGAGTAATCTGCCCAGTTACAGAGCAACACGCCGAGACAGGAAGGAAACGTGAGTCGGTCTCATTAAACTCGCTGTGTTACCCGCTGTTCCGTGTGCCTGCGAACGCCGGGCAGGGAGCGGGGCTGCCCCCCCTGCTGACAGAATAAGCCGACGCGACTGGACAGTGTGAAAGGGAACACACACTTTAATAGCAAAGGAGGATGTCCACCAAGGGTACAAGGATGTCCCCAGCAGCACGACTCCTAACGGCCAAAAAGCGGAATCCACCTGCTGTCCACTGCAGAATGGACAAGAGGCCGGGCAAGCCTCACGTCACGGACGCTGCACCTCAGCGGAAACAAACGGCAGACAGCAGTGGAGACAACAGGGAAGAGCCTCACAAAGTGTGAGCAAAAGATGACAATTCTACGCCCGAAAAGACTCGCAAACCAAAAAGAAAACTCTAGCACAGTGCCCAAACCGAAATAAGTCCCCTTAAACACACACTCAGGAATGTGAAAAACAAAACAACCCCTCGGTGAGAAAAACGAAAACTAAGAATACAATTAGACAAAAGTAGGAAGACATGAAAATAATTCATTTAACTTTGGGAAGAAAAGAAGAAACGAAGACTAAATTATAAAATGCCCAAAGAAGAATAAATTCAAATAAAAGTCTAATAAAGGGCATTGAAGAAAGGAAGAAAAAGCTCTAGAAGAATAAAAATGAGACGAAGAAAGAAAAAGAGTCAGAAGCAGTTGAGGACCAAATGGAAGACAGGCAAAGCAGGCCCAACATATACATAACTGGAGCCCCATGAAGAAATAAGCATAGCTAATGTCTGAAACTATAATCTAAGAGAACTTTCCAGGAAAAAAAAGAAGGCCTGAATCTACAGACTGGGGGATGGAGGCATCAAAAAAAAAATTCAAGATCTTATTTTTTGGAGGCAAATTGATAGGAAGTTCATACAGGACAAATGACATGTGAGAACAGACAGAACACACAGGAAGGGGTGTGACGGGGGAGCCGGCTCCACGGTTTGAAGCCTCCGTGACGAAAGCTTACGGTCTCGGAGCGCGGGCAGACAGAGACACAACGGAGTAGACACAATGTCCAGAAAAAGACCTACCACACGAAGAAGTCGAGTATATGACAAAGGTGTTACTATCGCTCATCAATGGGGTGAGACACAGAGAAGCCAGTGTTGGGATAACTGGAGAGCCTTTTAATGAAAGAAAATCAGATTCACTCCTTGTACTTCATATATATAAACTCCAAATGGATCAGGGATCCATATATAAAAACGCAACTATACAAATGAAAAAAAAATTATTAGAAGAAAACAAGAGTTTTCTTCTTTTCTGGGGCTAAAAAAGGGATTTCTAACAATGATTCAAAATCCAGATGTAATAAAAGGAAAGGTTAATAAATTTAATGCACAAAAATTAAAAAATTCGCAACCTATATTACATATAAAAAACAAACATTTCTTTAAAGTTGAAGGAAAACAAAAATCCTCTAGAGAAATGGACGAGTGACACGAAATAACTCACACAGGCACACACGCAAAGACATAAAAATGATGTTCAAATTCACGAGAAAGTCAAAAAAGAAAATTACAACTGTGCATCACCTTTCGTTCATCAGATGGCGAAGATTCGAAAGTTTAAAAATAAAAGCACGCTATGTTGCACGGCTGCAAGGGAACCAACACCTGCACAGATGGCTGCGGGGAGTACAAAAAATATGCCAAGGAGGAAAACTGGCAACTTCTAACGAAGCGAATGCTTTTTAATAATATGCAAATACGTATCTAGTACGTATTTCATTTCTCTGCTTGTGCACAAGGGTATTCATTGCCGCATTGTTTCTAAGTGCAGAAACTGCCTGAGTGTCCACTGCGTGAACTACGGTGCCCGTATCTACGTGTAACGAGTCCTACGCGAGCATCAACAAGAATGGCTCTCCATGAACTGATATGGAATGACTTCTAGGATATCTAGGAAAAAAACCAAAACGCAAAAGTGCTTATTTAGCATGCTGCCTTAAACTGAAGCAGAAATAAGGGAATATATTTATCTTTATCTCTGCTTCTCTGCACGCGCGTGTCCACACGCACACACACGATGTGCAGAAGACAAGGAACTTATAGAAAATGGGGGAATGAGGTGGGTGGGATAAGAAAGGGAGGGACATTTCTCTGAGAATAACTTTGTACGGTTTGGGTTTTACTGAAACACGTTAATGTTCTACATACTAAAAAATGAAATTAAATCAACAAAGACAGGGAGGGGAGCCTAGGATGGAAGCTGACTGAGCCAATGAATCCAATGCCTGCACATTCAACGAATAACATAACAGCACTGAAAAGGGGACTTAACGGTTGGGGAAAAAGCCCAAATCAAAGTAACTTAGGACACAGAACCTGACGAGTGCAGGTTGGATGTGGGAAGGGGGAACTGCGGACAAGTCCTGAGCTCTTCCGGGTAGATCTGTTTTTGGTAGCACATGGGCAAAGCAAGTCTGAAGCTATTTCAGATATGATAGGACTGGGCGAACAAGCCGGTGTGCTGGAGTTGCTGGGAGCCAGCGGTGTCACCATAGGAGAGAGACAGAAATACAGAATGGCAGAAAGTCGGAAGTTAACTCATGATCTGCAAATCAGGTATCGGTGCGCTTATATAAACACGTGTGCGTATGTGCATTATTTTACTAACTCCACCCACCGAGGAGGCTTAGAGGCAGACACCCTGCAGTAATAGACACACCCAGCCCCCAGATCTTGGTCTTTAAAACCACTGCCCACTAAAGGAACTCCTCAGACAAATGAGTGCGGGCAGAGGAGGCAGGAGATGAGCCAACACTAATGAGCGCGTGTCACACAGGTGGAGGTTACAGATGGGGCTTCCACTGGCCGAATATGAGACAAGATGAGCACAAGAAAAAATTAAAGAGTGACAGATGCCAAAACGGGAGACAGAAGGACCCATGTAGCCATGCTGGTAACAGGAGCGAGGTGCTCTGAAGTGAGGCCCTGTGCCTGGCAGTCATCTGTGACCACCACTGTGAAGACTGGCCCAGGCCCAGGCGCCGGCAGACACTAAGTCTAGGGAGGAGCTGCGAAGAGGAAGCGGGCACTCGCATGGCCTTCGAGTCCTTCCAGATGGCTTTTAGACCGAAGGGGAAAGCACCGTGTGGCAGGACAACCGCTCCCTGGCTGAGAAGCCGGCAGGGTGGGGTGCTCCAGAAGCCCCCCCATGCTTTCCAAGAGTGTTCAATTGCTATCATTTCCATGAACTACTTTTTTTAAATGACGCTGCGGTTGTTCAGGCAGTGTGGTTCTACTTAAAATACAACTAATCAACGCGTCTCTTAAGGGGACGCTATCTGTATGCAGGAGTTACAAAGGCCCCTGGGCAGCGCACCCTTGCTGGCCTGGGGGAAGGACAGGGCCGGAGCTTTGACCAGCGGCGCTTCTGAGGCGGGCAGGCGGGCAGGTGGTCCCCATACCACCCAGAGAGCACCCAACCCAAGACCTGGGGGTCCTGGTGGGCCACCACCCTGCTCGGAGCTAACCCAGTTCATTCTCCCTCCAAACCCTGTGGCAGCAGCATTTCCGGGAGAGCCGGGAAGAAACTCCAGTGGAGGCGCCTCTTCTCTCGGGCCGCTGTGACTGCTCAGAAACAGAGGCATGGGGCCGAGTCTACAGCCGAGGGCGGAGCGCAGCCCGATGCCCTTCTCCTGTCCCCCGACACCAGGGCATGGGGGACTGTGCTGTCCATCGCTGCCCACTTCCAAACGGCACGTCGGCATCACTCACCCCTTGTGGAATTTCCTGCTGCAAACCCAGCAAACGGCTTCGGCGGCAGCGGGCGCAGGGTGGGGCCCAGCGCCACCGCAGACGGCCCAGCCAGCACCTGCCTGGTCCCCTCAGTCACCTCTCCTTCACCTCCTACCGCTCCTGCTCAGCTTTCTGTTTGTTCCAGGTTTTCTATGCCGAGACCTGTGTTCTCTGATTACTGCCTCCCTTAACGGTGCACCTGCTCCGATTTCCTGCATGGCATCCTCCCTTCTCCCTGGGGGGTGTGATGTGCTCCGCCCGCAGTCCTGTGTCTGTCACTCTCGTCTCGGCCTTTGCTGGTGTCCCAGCCTGGCCTCTCAGGCCCCGTGTGGTCCCAGCTCCCCAGTGTACCCCACACTCAGTGAGCTCCTCACAGGCCAGCTGCCAAAGCCAGGTCACAGTCATCTGCCTGGCACAGCCCAGCAGACGGGTGGTGGGCGCTGCCTACAGCTGCCACGACCCACGTCCAACCCCAGGACAGGGGCCCGAAGCCGTGGTCTGAATCATGCTGTTCAAGCCACAGTGACGTGTTTCTTGCACTGACAACACTCACGTACTTCTGGCCCCAGAAATGTGTAGTTCAACTCACTCGCAGGTACCTGTCTGAGGCTGGGGCAGGGCTGACGTCCTATAAAATCTGACTTAATAAAGTCACTAGCAAAAAGAACCTTTCTGCTTTTAAACTGGGTTGTTCGAGCCTAGTCTGAACACTGAGCTGACTTTGAAGGAAAAAAGTTTTTGAATTATATACTTTAATGTCTCCTACTATGCCCGGAGGTTAAATGACAGAGCAAAGCTTCTACAGAGCCAATTAAGATGAGGAGAAAGCTTTCTAATTAGGAGGAAATAGAAAAAGATTAAACCATTAAAAAGGTGGTCAAAGTAATTTCCCTGGAGATGTGTGACAAATACAGAACACTGATCGCTGGTGTGAATTGGGCACAGTCCTATCCAGAAGACAGAGGAGAAAACCCAACGTTAAAAACCACGACGATAACTGTTACAAAAGCCGACGTAACTGTATGAAGAACAAGCAAAGAAAACCACTGTCCCAAACTTTACCGCCCTAAAAGGAGCGACCGTTATTTGGGGGCAGTTCTCTTGGCTCATTCTGGGACCTGGGGCGCAGTGACCTAGGAGGGACGTGTGGCCTGAGGCGAGCTGTTGTACCTCCTCAGTTTTCTCCCTGAGCAGCAGGTAACATCCAGAGCTGGTTGGTACCTGAACACTGGGCGCCATGGCTACCGTCAGGGCGGGAGTTGCCTCTGCTCAGGAGACTCTCCGGGCAGGCGGCAGAGGCTGTCCCGAGCAGGATCAGCAACCGACCACAGGGCACACCCCAGGGTTCATAATGGCCATAGACCTCCCAACAGCCAACACTGAAGGTGCAGGACACAGGGGCAGTGACAGCTTTGCAGTGCTAAGAGGATCGAAGGTGACTTCCAATCTAAAATCCCACACTGGGTAATCTATCAGTCACGTATGTGGGTAGAACGAAGACACCAATCTCAAAAAAATTATCTTACACATTTCCTTTTCCAGAAACTACTGGGGGATAGTGGCTACCAAATCAAAACGATAAACCGAAAAAGTGGAAGACACGTGACTCTGAAAACAAAGGATCCGGTCTCAGGGCAGTGGGAGGTACGAGAGGCATCAGCACGTTCAGAGGACCACCACGCAGAAGGGCGGGAGCCGGGGGGACTTGCTCCGAGCGGCGACGTGGCCCAGGGTCCTGAGGGGCAGTCGGAGCTGGAGCTTTGGCGCTGGCCCACAGTGCAGGGGTCACGAGGGGCAGCTCCATAAAAAGGCAGGCTAACGAAAGCCAGGGCGATTATTAGCCCCAGAGGAAGCGAAACTATAGAAAGAATAACTATTTATAGCACAAGCCTCAACTGAAACAGTTACACAGACAATTACCGACAAACACCGAATACCGATTTAACCAAAAGTTATTATTCTACTAAATGGAACAACGTGGGAGAGAGGGGTGACAGAGATGCACTCACGTCACAACGAAACCTCCAATTTAATAGATGTGATGTAAACTTCTCTCCCCCACAAAAAAGAAAAAGCGACAGAAGGCCAGCACGTGGAAACATGAGCGTAAGTACCAGAAGAAACAGCTAAAGCAGCTGACAAGTCACCTGTGGCAAATTACCTTGCAGGGCGGGGCTGGAGACTCATGTTTTGTCATAAGCCTGCAAAACTGTTTGACGCTTTAAAGCCATTGCTGTAAAATTAATTTAATAAAAGTAAAATAAGTAAAAAACTCTGTAGGGCTGATGGCTGTCTTAAAGAGCAGAAGGAGATCGATGCGAATGTGCAGGCCGGGCGAGGTCAAGGCCACTGTCCGCCCAGCAAAGAGCCAGGCGCAGCGGAGGGGACAGGGCGAGCGGGAGAGGGACCTGCCTCTCACTCCTACCCGTAGCGACACTCCTTCAGAGGCAGTCCACTCTTAGCCAAGCCCCTCCTCTCCTCAACCCCATCTTCCCTGTGTGTTTTGTGGGGTGACCGAGCCCATGGGCTCTGTGAAGTTGGCAGACACAGCAAAGGGGCTGAGAAAGCGGAGACAGAGGGCGAGGACCCCGCACGAGCTCGGGGGGACATGCAGGGGAGGTGGGGAGCTACTGTCGGGCGAATATCGAAAGACAAGGTGGCTCCACCAGCTGACAACGACACACCACAAGTCCCAGTGAACCTCCCAGGTGCCAGGCAGTGCCCTGGGTGAGGCGCTCCACATGCCGGCAGCCCCAAGCGAGGACTCGCTGAGGGCATGACGTCCCTGGACGGGCCGGAACCTGGGGTCTGTGCCTCGGGGACCCTGAAGGAGCACGCCACCGTAACGCCATCGAGCTCGGTTCCCACAAGTGGGGAAGAAGGGGATTACCTGTGCACATAATGGAGCTGATGGATGGAGTCGATGGCCAGCACCATCTCGCCGATGTAGAATCTGGCCATGTCTTCTGGAAGCTTGTCTTCAAATTTACTGAGCAGGGTCAGCAAATCACCACCCACGTAGTAATCCATGACTAGGTACTACAATCAGGAAGAGAAGGGGAGAGAACACCAGGTTTGGTCACCTCGACACCCGACAACTAAAGGCCGAGCGTCCAGCGCAGAGGTCCTCCGACTCTTCGAGTTTGGATAGGGGGCTGCCTCCTTCTCGTGCCGTCCAGGACTTCCCCTTGGGACACGAACCCCGATGCATCATGACGCGGCTGTAAGGGGAAGTCACGCATCTGGAGGACAAACTTCGACAAACGCTGTATTTAATCTATGGAAGATGACCACAAGGTTCACTGCTGGAGGAGCCGCCGTGAAAGCTACTGGCCCAAAGCGGGAGCACGCTGAACAGTGCATCGAGTTCTGTGGGACTTTAATTCCCCAGGCCATCGTGTCACACAAAGAGGAAACTGGACCAGAAAAAGAGGTGAATTATCTAAAACCACGCAAAACTTAGAGCTCTTATTAGAAAGACAGCATCCCAAGCGACCTGAAAGGTAAGTACTCACAGGTTCGCCCCTACGGGAGAATAAGAAAATCTCTTGATTAAGCAGAAATCAGAGCGATGAGAGGAAAGAGGCCCACGGCACAGGGCTGTTCTGCCCATCAGACTGAGCCAGACCTTTGCTCGGAGCTCGACCGGCCCCCGCGGCCTGAAGACTGTGATGAAAGGGGCCTAGGGCTGTGGGGACCCTGATCGGGGCACCTCACTGGTCAGAGGCCTGGCACAGGTGAGACTGTCACAGCCGGAGTCAGGGTGACCACCTCGCCTCAGCGACTGCTGGAGGGGCCTGGTCCTGGCCTCAAAGGAATCACCTGCTGTGACGCCGGTGTCTTCCGGACAGACGGATGCTCTGTTCTGAGTGGCCAACTCTCAACCACTCAGCACAGAGAGGGACGACCACTGCCTCGGGAAGCTAGCTTCACTGCCCGCCCCTCCCAGGGCCTGACACCTTGACCTTCACTGAGAATCTCGTAGTAACAGCTACCACTCAGGAAGCAATGACTGTGGGGCCCTCAGGTCTGTGACTTGTGCCCGTGCACAGCTTCCCTTGGGAACCAGCAAGGTCCCACCCTGCAAGTGAGGAAACAAGGCTTGATGCCACGCCCAGTCACCAGCTACACAGTGACAGTGAGGATCAGAGCCCGTGCGGTCGGCTCCAGGTCCACAATCTCCAACACGATGCTGAGGCGTCTCCTAAAAAGAGCACTGATCTGCATGTGGCCAGGCTTCGCTGAGGGCGAGCGGGAGCAGGGAGCCTCGGCCTCAGGTCCCCGTTCCCACAGAGACGTCTCACCGAGCCTCTCATCCTGCCCGGAACTCGGCTTCCAGGACCCACCTTGGGGTTAGGGTTAGGGTTAGGGTTAGGCTTAGCCTTCCCTGATCTCGCACCGCACCCCAGGGGCAGCCTCGGCCAGGCCTCCCGCTGGCCTCACAGCGTTGTGACCTGTCCCCTCCCATAATGGGGAGTTCCAGGGTCAGGAGCCCTGGGCTAATCGTTTCCTGTCCCCCCACACCCGGCACAACTCCTGTCACGCAGAAGACTCTCGAAGGACGTTCACTCGCCTGTTCTCTCAGTAACGAGCCTGCCAGGCCCTCTGGGCGACAGCACCTCCTCTACGGAGCGCAGCGGACACCGAGTGGAGGGACAGACCACAAGCGAGCAGGGTGACGAGCACACACTCCGTGTGACAGGTGGGGGAGGGGTGGTGTGCCGGCGGGGCAGCACGTGGCCCGAAGGACAGGCCAGAGTGGCCACGCAGGCCAGGCTCCTGCTTCAGATAAAGGGACACGCGTAAAGGGGCAGAGAGGAGCACGGCCTGAGCCGCAGGAGGACGGATACCAGCGATGGCCAGGGCCTGCCGGGTGAGGCGGGGACGAGGTCGGACCCCGCAGGGAGAGGGGCGCTGCGGTCTGACCACCTGAAAGCACCTCCCGCGCCCCAATCACCCTGGGAAGGCGCCGGACTGGAGGGGGCCGGGGCCGTGCAGCGGTCCAGGCGGGAGGTGAGGGTGACAGGCCCCGGGGAGCGGGAAACAGAATGAAGCCACTGGGCAGGGACAGGAGACACTCGAACAGACCGCGGCGCCGATGGCCACACGGGGCTGAGGCGGCAGATGAGGAGCCGCGTCCTCGGACCTAGGGACAGCAGCGGGAGGGAGCCGGGCCTCAGCGCTCTGCAGTCGCCCTTGGGGTCCAGAAAGAAACCCCAGAACCGGAACTGTATTCCGGCCACGCCAACCGCGGCTCCCGGGGGACGGAGGAGCAGGTGCTGAGGGCCGCCCCTCACGTGTGAGACGCCTGGAGTCACTAAGGCGACACCATGTGCTTACCGGCAGGGTGGGTTCCCTCTTCCTGAAACGCCACGACAAAGGCGCCCAGGTGGCCCCTGCCCTGCGCACGCAGGCTGCATGCTGTCTGCTTCCGCCCCGGGCCCTCAGGCCACCTTACGAGCAGGCGGTGCCCAGCACTGTCCCAGAGAGGTGGGGACTTGCCCACGCACACGCTAGTGGGCAGCAGAGGGGGTGCCCAGCCTGGTCCGCCCCAGTGACCCCAGTCACGGCTCCGCGCATACCAGGGCGTGCCAGAGCCCCTGCCTCCCTGCCGCCCTCCTTAGTCTTCACTGTGCCTCTAACTGGGCAGCTCCCAAAGCTCCGGACGGGGCTTCTTGGCTGGAACTGCTCACTGACCGTCCCACTTAGAGTGAGCTGCTGGCACCCGGCGTCCCTGACAGCAGCTCGCGTGATTTTAGGAAAAACGGCACAGACCCAACTGTGCAGGTCCGCGCTTCCTGGCTCTCCTGAGGGACCTCGTGCAGTTGTCATCCGAACAGGAAAAGGAGCCATGGTCCTCGGAGCAGCAGCACGATCCGGGAAGCAAGGGGCTGACGTGGAGATGGCCTCGGAGTATGAGGCCTGTGCCGTCTGCCAGGGCAAGGGCCCCGGGCACCGCTCCCGCCAGGCGGGCCCGCGGCACGATCTGTGTCCCTGCGGTAACCCTGGGCAGCTGATTCTACCTTTCCTTGCCCCAGACACCCCTCTTATAAAATAATGAAAATCGTGAGTGCCTAACTCAAGGGGTCACTGGAGAGCGTGAGTGAGAAAACCCTGGACCAGCTGTCCCTTCTGTCAAAGCAACTGTGAATGTTTGCAATTCTAAAGAAAGAGTAAAACAAACCAATTTACCTAATCGCAGATGTCTGAATCTAAGGGATTTCTCTGAGGTTTCAAAGAGGTTATTTTAAGATGAATGAGAGAGTCAGTCTACATTCCACCGCTGCTGTGAGCAAATGGAGCACGTTACTGAGAACAAACTCACAAGTCAGCTGCGGCACAGCTTAGGTCTCCGCCCTGAGGCTGCGGTGACTCCGCAAAGGCCCTCGCGGCCACTGCCGGCCACGCGCTGGCCAGAGGAGGGAAGCTGACGCTGTCGTCCTCAGACCAGGCTCTCCAAGGTCTAGGGGGTTCCGTCCACCCACGGCTGCGCGGCGTGGACTTTTTAGGTGTGGGCAAACCTGGAACGTCCTTTTCGGAATTAAAAGTGCTAACGAAGCAGTTGTGACTCGGTGCCTGAGCCCAAGGTCCAGTTTCCCTCCCTTGTGAACTGACTGTGCCGTGCCTGCTTTATTAAACCTCCATGCACAACTCCGTGCACACACGAGTCACAGCTGATTAGTTAACACTGGAAGCCAGCCCCAGCTCGAGTCAGAAGAATCAACAGATGACAAGCACGTGGAAACCAAGGGTCACCCAGACACTGTGTCCAGAGGGCTCCTGGAGGCCAGCTCCCCCCCGGGGAGGACTGCAGACCAGCACAGGGAGGCGGAAACAGCCACTCGCTGGACAGGGCTGACACGTTTTAAACCCACAGCAGTTTCTCATTCTGACAGGGACTTCAAAGTGGAAAATGTCTTAAAGCCCCGGTTTACTCAAAGGTAACAAACCACGTGAACGGATAATCAATCACGTTATCTAGTGATTAGAGAAAAACGAGCACGTGACATCCCAAATCCACCTGATGATTACACTAAAACGAACCCCTCAGTTTCGTCTAGTCAGATTTATGTTTAAACTACGTCCTCTGCTACCTGTCTTCTCGCTTTTTTAAATGGCAGCACGAAAGAACCAGGGGCCTTCAGGAAGTGCCGCCCGACAGGCGGTAAGCGCTCGGCGGCCACACGTACCAGGTAGCTCTCGTCTTGGAAGGCGTAGTGCAGCGCGGTGATCCACCGGCAGTCGCCGTTCACCAGCACGTCGCGCTCCTCCCGGAAACAAGCCGTCTGTGGAGAGCCAGGGGAGAGTCGGTGTGTTTCACGTGGACAAGCAGCCTGCGCAGCACAGTTCTGAACAGAGGGGTCCCTGCGGTGACAGGGGCTCTGCAGACAGTGCCCCCTGCCTCCCAGGCTGCAGGGAGCCTGGCCTCCCTCACTCGCCTGGAGCCGGGTGCCCCATCATGCCCCGGGCGGGCCCCGCCTGCCCCTCAGTGTTCGTTGGCTGAAAGGCTGAGCGCATCTCTGCTCCTCCTGCTCCCGCACCCCGCCCCCCCATGCTGAGGGCTGCTGGGAACGCACGTCCAGGTGGCCTGGCGCCTACCCCTTGCGCATATGCCATTTCTATGACCAGCATAAGAGATTCGACCTGACTTCCCAGCTGAGCCCCCCAACCCCCGGCATCGCTGCCCGCCAGGTCAACCTCCTCAAGGCAGCTGCCCCACATGCCTGCCCTTCTCTGTCACAGACCCGCAGTCTAGCAGCCACCTGGCGGGCAGGATGGGGCACACATCTGCTTACTCATCCGAGGCGGTTATTTTTAAGAAATATAATTTACCTGCAGTATACTGATGCACAGGATCATAACAGGATTCTACTATGAAAACCCACAGCCTACAGCATATGGGTAAAAGACTACTTTTCAGACTTTTTTTTTTAAAGAGCTTTAATACACAAGGGGCATCTCATTCAAAAGTAACCACAGGCGAGGGTGTGAAGAAAGGGAGCCCTCGTGCACTGCTGGGGGGACTGCAAACTGGTGCAGCTACAACACGCAACATACAACACACAACAGTGTGGAGGTTCCTCGGACAACTGCAAACGGAGCGGCCAAGCCGCCCAGCAACCCCACTTCTCAGTGTTTATCCAGAGAAAACAAAACACTAATTCAAACAGATCTCTGCACTGCAGCATTATTTACAACAGCTAAGATATGGAAGCAGCCCATTCACCGAGAGACGATTCTGGATAAAGAAGATGTGGCACATATATGATGAAATATTACTCAGCCATAAAAAAGAAAGAAATCTTGGCCATTTGTGACAAGACAGATGGACCTAGAGGGCAGTATGTTAAGTGAAGTAAGTCAGACAGACAAAGAGAAATACCATGAGTTTACTTACATGCAGAATCTAAAAAAACAAAACAAATCAGCAAAGGAAACAGAAACAGACCCGAGAGAACGAGATGACAGCGCCGAAGCGGAAGGGGGCGAGAAGAGCAAGCAGAGAGGTGGGGGGTGCCCAGTGAGCGGGGGTGCCGGAAGGGAGCGACGAGCACTCACAAGTTCTTTTTGATTAAAAAAGAAAAGTGACCGGGTCTTTGGCATAATTATAATGTTGAACCCGTAACTTGAAGCTTTTCACTCCTTATATATGAAACTTGTAGAAATACAGCGCCCGACAGAGGGCCTGCAGTGCGAAGCATGAGTTACCTGCTTTCTCAGAGTCTCACACTGGCCTTCGGAACTTTTCCAGAAGTTTTACTACTCTAAACATTTTAAAACAATTTTTTCTTCGAGAGAAATGACTGGGGTAGCTGTGTCCTGGTTCCAGTAATGAGAAGCAGACAGAGGACTCACATGGCCCACACCCAGCTCACGACGTGCGGGTGCTCAGGGATCACCACGCGCCCTCGCCAGCGGCCACCCAGACCTGGGGCCTGGTGAGGGGACGTTGAGAGAGGCCAGCCTGGGACCTCCAGCCCCCGGGACACTCAGCGTGAAAGCCATTCTTAAACTGGGGGCGGCCAGCATGGGGACCCACGGACAGGAAACAGGCAGATTACTCAGCGGCTCTGTTTTAAGAGCACAGAAGTTTTCACGACTTTTTTTTTTAATAACCAAAAGGGCTGAACCAAAATCCCAGCCTCGTCTCCAGCTACAAACTCACGCGGCTTCGCAGCTTTTCTCCCGCCACCTCTTGCTGGCCTCACGCTTTCAAAGACGGTTTACAAGTCAGTATGATACAACTTAATGTTTAACATAAGCCTACTAAATACGAAAAAAAGGATAAAGTACTTGAACCAGCACTATATATCAATCTACATATTATGCTCGTACACACATCACACATCTTGACAGAACCCATTAGATAGTTCTAGGACAATCACCATGGTTTGACGACATTCTTGGACTATTTCGAGTATGCCAATTAATAAGTTTTATGTCCGAGGACTTAAACGAGCAATATTTACTATTAGAATGTATTCAGTATGACATTTGGGGAAACACTAACTAGCATGATAAGGAGAGACCACCTCCCCCTAACCTTAGGGCTTGTGTAATTTTCACACACACACACACACACACACACACACACACACACACACCCTCCCTCGCTCTGGAGGTCAGCTTAACAAGTCTTGGCCCGACACAGTGGAGGGACACGGGGTGGGGGTGCAGACAGGAGCTGCGGCATGGGGGGTGAGCCTGCGGGCACCCAGAGGACGCCTCGCCTACGCCAGCAGGGCTGAGGTGGGGCTGGGGAGCTGGGGCCAGGCACAGCTGTCGCAGGCTGGACGCAGAAGGAAGACAATGAGGACCAAAGCTGCCAGGCAGCAGCCGCCCACCTGTACTTGCCCGAGAGGGACTCACACACCTGCGAGGGCCCGTTCTGCCGCGGCTGCGGCCTTGCTCTCCTCCCGCACGGACCCTGTCTACGGATTTACTCACACGCCACACTCACCTCCGCTCTTTTCAGCATTTCCCACTTGTTGAGGATTTTCATGGCATAAATCCGTTCAGTGTTCTTCATTTTGACAACAGCAACCTGCAATACAAATGGGAGTTGCACAAAAATTTAGTTAACAGAACAAGACAAAAGCACACTGTCCTATAACTACAGCGAAATCTTGAGTGGAAAGTCTGGAAGATGAGCTGTGAAGACAAGATTTCCACGTGAATAACGATTCGCCATACTGAGTACCAAAACTTGATTTTAGCCACAGTGCAACTTGAATGATCGCGCCTGCTCAGTTCAAAAAGCTCCAGGGCTGAGCACGGGGTGCAGAGGTTCACTGCCCTCTACCTTGGGGTGTGTCTGGAGAGTTTCATAATAACACTCAAAACTCCTCAGTGGCCCCACGCTCCCCCCTCACGCTCGTTGCTACTCGCCCGCTGACGCGCAGATGTCTGCCTCTCGCAGCTCACTTAACGTGCTCAGAAGGGCAAGAGACACACGGCACCCAGCATGCTGGCTTCAGAGTGCAACTCACGTGCCGCCTCTTCCAGGAAGTCCTCTTGGATTCTGGTCACTGCCAAATCTTCAGTGAGTTTTTTCCCTCGCTACCAACATTGGATGTGCTGTTTGCACCATCAAATGGCACTTTCCGCCCTATGTAAGCCAGTCATTCATTGGCCTAAGTCTCCATCACAAAACCGTATCTACGTCCCTGCTTCCTAAACAACGTACATCCCACGGTAACATCGTCACTGAGCCCTTTCCACGCGCCAGGAACCGCACCAAGCAAGCCACCTGCGTGCTGTCAGCTAACGTGCGCAGTGCTGTCTTTAATGTCCACATGTCACAACTACGGGATCTGAAGGAGGCTCGGAAGGGTGCAGTAACGCACCCAACAAGGGGCGGTCTCACCTCAGGTGACTCCTTTTGAAGACCACACTACGATGACGGTCATGATTAAATATAATCTCCTCTGGGCCTGAAGATGGGGCGTCCACGATGAACACGCCCTGATGTGACCTCCTGGCTTGTCATTAGGGAAGAATAATCCGCTTAGAACCACGTGTGAAGAGGACTTCTGGTCCCAACACTGAGGAGTGTCCTCGTTTCTCTGATCTGCTTGGTGCCATCAGAGACAGAGAAGCCGACACTGGACACACTGCAGGTGCATGACTAGATGGTGAGGGGCAGGCAGCAACACTGGCTGCAGAATCCAAGGCTCTAGCTATGGCAGGGGAGGACCGGCGAGCACGTGGGGACCCCAGACTGGACGCAGAATGGCCGGGTGGCCGGAGAACTTGGGTGAGGAGGGCTGGCGTGCGGAGCCCAGGCCACAAGGCCAGGCAGGGATGGTGCTGCTGGGGGCGGCAGGGGGACGGAAGCTGGTAAAGCCTGGGAGGAAGCGGGTGCAGAGAAGCACGTCCGAGGGCTGTTGCACAGGACCGGGCGAGCACGTGCTTCTCCCAGTTCGGGAGGAACATGGAAAATAATCACCGCTATCTATCTGCCCCGAAACTGAGAAAACCGAGCTCTGCATTATGTTCTTTGGCAAAGAAAAGCACTAAAAATAACTGTAAACGATTCTGGCACCATGTTCTCTCCAGTCTCTTCACTTGTCCTCCTAAAGGTGGCTGCTCTCGACCCTAGTCCCTTCCTGCCCCTCCAGGGCACTCTGTTGCGGACGGACATTGTCACTGTGGAGCTCAGTAGGGGCCCAGGCCTTGACCACCGCTCTGACCCAGGGCCTGAGGGCACAGCTCCTGGCACAGGGAAGGCGGTCAGCAAAAGAACATACTGAATCGAATCACATTTGATTTCAACACGCTTTCTCCTTCTCACTAAACAACAAAAACCATACCTTACAAAACCTGCCTACAGCTCAGAGATGTTACTTCTATGCAGAACTCAATTTTCTCTGTGGTTTCTTTAAACTAAGTTCCCTTCTGGTGGCAATCGGGAAAGGCGGTGCCTGGGGACAGGCGGGGCTTACGGGACAGGGTGGGGGTCTGAAGAGCAAGAGGGAACTTGCTAGGGGATAGAAACGTTCTATATTAACTGGGGCGCTCGTTACACGGGCGTAGACATCCGCCTTAACTCAAGCCGTACACTTAGATCTGCGCATTTTACATGAAATTATACCTCACTGAAAAACAAAGAACACCCCCCAGTCCCATCCCAGCCCATAATAAGTTGAATTTGGCTGAGACGTCCTGGGTCCAGGGTAGTTCTGAGGTTAGCCTGGGTGGGCCTGGGAGGAGCCGCCACCCCAGAGGACAAGAAGGCCACCCGGCAGTCCCCCAGGGGTGCTGTTCTCCCTCCCCCTGCCCCTGGGTAAGACTTACTATTAGGGCCAGACATGGGGACAGGAAGACAGGTTTGGGGTGGGGGAGAGCAAGGCATGAGGACAAGCGGTGGGGGCCTGTGGGCAGCGTCTGCCAGGGGCCAGGGCAGCACCCGAGGATGGAGGGGCACAGCACACGCCTGCCCCCAGGCCTCGGGCGGGCAGAGCTCTCTCACTTCAGTTTCTTAAGCATCTCTGTAGGAGGAGGGTGCCTCCCAGCGACTGCTGAAGAAGAACCCACGAGATGTCTTCTAAGACACGTTACAGGTCTTGTGTCAACTCAGTCACATGATACCTCCGGGCTGAGGAGCCATCCCGTGAGCCCGCCGTCTGCCGTCTCTCACGTGTGCACGGTGTCAAACGCACACCCTGCACAACAAACGCCCCTTGCGGTGTGCAGAACTGTCTAGTCACGTCCAGCAGGTTCTATCAGGGAGACACACACGCGACTGTGACATGGCACAGTGTTCTGCTGTTGGGTTTTTCCCTCAGTAACCAATGTGCACAGGTCCCGGCCTGGGAGAGCTGAGGGAAAACCTAAGCGCAGGACTTGACACGCTCGACGTTTAAGAGGCAAAGCTCATGAGGTGACTGACCGGACGCAACACGTGGTTCCGCCCTCTGCCAGGGAGGCTGCTGGACACACAGCCTGGGAGGAGCGCGCCATCTGCAGATGCCACAGCCTCCCAGTCACAACTATCCGGCCCAGGGCAGGAAGCTCAACACGCCCAGCCCTGGAGGCAGCACTGCCCCGGCGAGGGGCCTGAGGGGCCTGAGGGGCCTGAGGGGCCTGGGGGGCCTGGGGAGCCTGCCATACGACCTGCTCTCTTCCCTGATGCCAGGCGACCAGACGCGCAGCCGGCACGGGGACTGATGGCAGCAGCAATGAATAATGGGAACGACAGTGACTCTGCCCTTCTCGCATTGTGAAGGAAATTTTCAATTAACAAATGGACGTTTAAAAAACTTATCTGTAAGAAACCATTTTGGTCTGAACACTATTCAGGGTAATTCACCAGTCACAGGCTTTCGTTTTTACTTTCCTCAATTCTACCTTTCGGATTTTGTCCAAGAACTCTCCAAATGCACCTCACAATTTCCTCACCCCAAATTCAACGGAAGGACCGTAACACTGCTCGATGGGAGCTGCTGTGGTTTTGGCAAACGATGCGAAATGAACGAAACGAAGCCCATCTTACCTCGCCAAAAGCGCCT
>NW_006494609.1:23385552-23394843 GCF_000325575.1 Pteropus alecto
TCTCGATGAATGCATTTCCTTCACCAGTTGTGTAAATGGTTTAGCTATAAATTTAAAAAAGCAAAATTAACAATTTACTTGAGAACAATGGTACTATGTAAAAATTTAACTGATTGGGGTATTCCACTAAGTTCTATTTTTTTTTTTTAAAGAAAAAATGTACTTTTTAAATAAATACTTTAAAAATGTTTACTATCTGAAAAGTTTCAGGAAGTCGGTACTTGTGCTAAATTAATACAGCTGTTCATCTTTAGCATCTACACGTCCATACGTTATAACAAATACCATCAGGACAGAAACCCCCTGGTGAGAACTGCGAAAGTGAAGGTCGCCCTGGCCGGCAGCAGAGCCCCGGCTGCTCTGCAGCTGCTGCAGCTCACGTGAGCACCACACGCGCCAGGCTTCCAGGTGAGCGAGCGCTGCACGCACCTGTCGGCTCGGCCGGAGCCACGGGACGGCTCGGGGAACACGAGAGTCTCTGAGACACGGACAGTCTGGAAAGCACAGGTGATGCCCCAGACAACCAGAACCATCCTTGACGGTCTCAAATGCGGAGCCTCCGACAGTCACCCCAGCCAGGGACCGGCACGCTCACCTGTTCCACACGTCCACTCTGGGAGTAATTCAATTATTAGCCACATTTCAGGGAGGACAAAACTGAGCCAGGTTTCTACGGAGAGTGTGCTGGGCTGAACAGTGTCGCCCCCAAATCATGCCCATCATGCCCACCCAGAAGCCCTGGATGTGACCGTACTTGGAAGTGGGGTCGGGATGAGGACATAAGCAGGAAGGGGAGGAATGGCTGGTGGTCTTGCAAAGGGGGAATCTGGACGCAGAGGCGGGAAGCCACGTGAAGTCGGAGGCACAGGTTGGAATGGTTCAGTTAAAAGCCGAGGATTACTGCGGACAGAAACCTGCCACCCCCAAATATGCCTTTTGGGGTATTGGTTTTAAGCTGGTCATTCAGAAACACGAGACTCAAAGAACCTTTGACCCTCCCGTTACCCGCCTGAAGAAATTCAGACAGAAACACCTAAAGGAAGGGAGCATCACATCGGTGTCATGAGCATCTGAACGTAGCAGGCAGGGGGACGCCCGCAAAGCCCACTTGTCGAACTTCCCTCTGTGTCCCAGTTTCCAGGTGGCTCAGCAAGAACCTGCTGACCACTTGTTGGCTCCTTCTCCTCTACCTGTAAATCACCTGTTTGCCCGCTGAAATCCCAGGCTCCTGCCCCGTCCTTAGTCCCAAGGGCACACACACAGACCCCAACTGCCCAGCGCGTCTTCGGGCCTCACAGTCCTACGGGCCCCCCGCACGATAACATCTGGATAATTTCTTCTGTTACTCTCTCACGTTAATCTGATTGGCACAATCAGCGTAACTGGAAGGTGGGAGGAAGTTCACCTTTTGTGCCCCCACACTGCCACCACCAGAAGCTGGAAGGCAGGTAAGGTTCTCCCCTAGAGCCGTCAGAGGGAGTGTGGCCGGCTGACACCTTGACTTTTTGGACTTCTGGCCTCCAGGATTGTGAGAGAGAAAAACAATCTCTGTTGTTCTAAGGCCCCCAGTTTGCTCTGATTTGTGACCGGGGCCCCAGGAGACTGCTCCAGAGAAGTTTGCATAATTTCCTCCCAGGAGCAGAGTGAGTGGCAGAGCCACCACCAGAAGCCACGAGCCTCAAGGCCAAACCACCTTCATCCCGCCCTGGTGTAGCAACCGTTTAGTTCATGACATCTTTTAACAGCTGTTCTGATTTTCACTGTCAGACCTAAACCCACACGTTTTATGCTAACTTTTATTTGTTCTATTTCTGCAGAGTCGTTTTTCAAGTCCTCCACCACTACAGTTTTACGGAACGTTCCTGCCGGGGAACTAGGCGAAGAGCACAGGGCTCTCCCCGTGTCATTTCTCACGCCTACGTGTGCATCTTCGATCACCTCCAAAAGCTCCCCGCCGTCTGACACTTCCTGGGCTCCGCGTTATTAATCTAATTCTGTGTTTTCCCCTTAAACAGTTGCCCAATGCCACTAAGGCTTGACCCCCACGGTCCACTGAGCACGGTAATGAGAGCCAGGGCACCAGATGCCCGGTGCCCGCCAACCGCAAATCACCACCGCCACCGCCACCGCCACCGCCACCGCGGCAAAAAAGGAAGAGGAAGGAGAGCAGAAAACCACACACAGCGCTTGCGTCACTTTTTTAAAGTCCAGGGTAAATAAAATCCTTGAGCTGCAACTTAAAGACCGTCAATGGTTCATCTTTATTTCTTTCGAATATCACCAAAAATAACCATTCCCAAAATTCCTAATGGCAATGCGTGTTCTAACAGTCACCGAAGACCACAACCTCTCTTGGTGTTTTGGGGGGAACCAAACAGTCCCTTTCATTTTACCGTGAAGAAAAACAAACCCAACGAATCCGATTAGTTCTACTTTCCCACGAGAGAGCATCTGGAAAGGAGGTGACGCCAACCAGTCACGGATGCGCTGTCACTGTGGGAACACTCTCTGGCAGTGGTTCAACTCACCGTTCTGGACACTTCTAGAAAACCCCAAAGGCTCAAAAAGGGTGCGAGCCAGTGTGACATGTGCAAAGCACGCGGCGATATTCACAAATCAGAGGAAAGGCCACCCGCGACTGCGCCCCAGATCCCGTCAGCTCGGCCGCGTTCCCGCGGTGCCCGCGCTCACGGGCGACGTGCACGCGTCTTATACCTGTTCCATTTGCATGTTTCGATACCACTCAATGGTCATTTTAACAGATGCATAATATTTCACTAAGTCAACATGCCGACAATTTGAATCACGTATCTACTGAACACACAGGTTAAACACATAATTTTTTAAATTATTTTCTTATGGTGCATCATAAATTTGCAACGAACATTTTCAGGCACACGGCTTTTTTCCTATTTTACCATAATCTTTAGGATGAAATTCTAGGACTCTCTAAAGGGCATTAACATTTTCTATGGTTCCTAACCTGCCTTCCAAACTCCATCTCCTGAGTCAGACTGGTTCCGCCTCCGCCCCGCCCCAATGCCACGCAGGGATGTCTCACCTTCCTTTCAGACAGACAGATGGCTCTCCGATGCCCTGGAGGCTAATGACCCCCTCCCCACAGCCAGCTGTGCACCCTGCGACAGTAACTGTCCGCTAACTGTCCGCGACATCTGCTCACTGATCCTGTCTTCGTCTTCTTAAATAGCCGTAGAAGTGCTCTATTTCGGCTCCCTCAGACCTACAGGCTGTAAACACCATTCCTTCATTCTGTTCCTTCATCGCAATTATGCTATATTTATTTTACGGAAATAATGACTTTTCATAGAAGTATAATTTTTAATAAAACTGAATTCATGTTTCCTTTGTCATTCTGTTATTAAGGCTTAGAAAGCTATCAACTCTTTACAGATCTGACATTCGACTGTATTTTTTGCTAAATGGCTTTTTGACCCATCATTCATCTGTTGCTTAGAGTACTTTGGAGCATGTTGTTTGTTTTCATTTCTAGTTTCAACCACCCGCACCTAGCTCAGTGGTCCAATGATATGTTACCAGTTCTGCTGACTCCTCCCCTGCTTGGCAGGAGGTGGCCACGCCACTGTGGGGCCCAGGAGAAGCCCTCGCTGGCATTCAGGAGCTTCAAGTCCTAACGGCACCACTTGGTGGCCGTGCCACCTTGAGAAGTTACTTGATCCTCTGTGACTGAATTTTTTCATCCGTGACATGGGAAAAAGGTGTCCTGACCTCGGACACCCGTGAACAGTGAGACTCGGGGCGGAGATGATGGAAGAGCCTTGGGCCAAGGCTGCAACCTGCACGCGGGTCTCTCCACCTCCCACGCCCTGAAGCTGCCATAGTCCTCACCCGGTTTTCCTCCCACTCTTGATAGAATGTACTCTGTTACTTATGCGTTTTATACAGTTCTGTGAACACGTCTCTGAAATGGACGGACAGAGATTCCTCAGGGCCAGTCCGAGAAACGGGAAGAACCGCAGGAACGGACCGGAGACGAAAGCTTGAGGACAGGGCACTAAAAGAAGCGAGCAACAGAAAACTAACTCGACGAACAAAGTGACTTCTCATGACAGAGGGCACTGAAAGGGATCCAGAAGGAAAAGTCTAAGGAAAAGATTACTGCCTAAAAAATGCTAAATACATTCAAACAGTTCTAAGGACACAGTAAAAAACTGGACTGGGGGGTAAAAATGATCAAGACTGCGCTTGCTAAAACCAGAACAGAAGATCCAGCCACAGCAGCGGCCGCCTGCTAACCACACGGGTGCGGAGAGGCCACGAAATCACTCTGCCAGGATGGGACCAAGACAGAGGGACAGGACTTGAAACAGGTAAAAAGGAAAAAGGGACATTTCAAATAGGGCACCGACCAATGTCAGCACAAAGACGAAGGTGACTCTGCCATCCGGACGGGGTCAGGTCAAGAGACAGAAACCACACGGGCTATTTGACCAACAAAACTAACACAAAGAACTGGTAACTGGAAAAAAAAAGAAAAAGAAAAGAAAAGTCCACGGCCACGTCACCCCGAACGCGCCCGGTCCCGTCTGGTCCCGGAAGCTCAGCACGGTCGGGCCTGGTCAATACCTGGACGGGAGACCACCTGGGATGACCAGGCGCTGTAGGCGTAAAACCAATAAAATAAAAGAAACGGCCAACACTAAGTTACCATGGAGATGGCAGATACGGGAAGCCACGGAATCAGGATGAACCAAAGGAAGAGGCTGGGGTCTTCGAAACCGGGGCGAAGGGCTCTATGCAGCTGAAATTCCCACCTCGGAAGGTGGGGTGCTTCTGGTACTGGGGTTTCTTAACTCAAGCTGTGCCTCATGGGCTGGGACCCAGGGAGCTGAGGAGGGGGTGCTCGCCTGCTGATGCTGGCGATGCCGCAGGCGTGGGAAACGCCCCACTGGGACCAGCTGCCTACTGCTAGGAGGAAGCGGGGTTGCTAGGTGTCACCAAAGGAAGAGGAAGCAGGCAGGAAGCCCCACCCCCCTGGCCCCTCCAGTCTCCCTTCAACACCCCCTTAGGCAGGGCCCAACAGGGAGCAGGGTTCAGGGCCCAAACAGGGTGATGCTGGGGTGAGGACATGGTTAAGAGTGGAGATGGGAGACTTGTCACATACGGGAGGATGAATTAAACAGGTAAACAGATTCAGGATACTGGGGGCCAGGCTCCTCGCTGTCGGAGAAGGTTACGAATACGGGAGAAGAGTAATCCCCATAGCGCTGGATTAGAGCTGGCGGCATCAGTGTGGGCTCATGTTCAGTATCTGTGGCTATAGAAAAAAAGACACAAATGGTGGGTCCTTACGTAGAGCCTGAGCTCCACCTACTGAGAGAGCTGGGAGGCAGCAACACCCCGACGACGATGACGAGCACATGTAGTGTCAGGTCCTGGTTCAGAATACCACTGTCTCTCCGCAAAGGAACCAGGACGCCCTCCCCAGCGGGGTCAGCAAAGTGCAAGGTGGACCACCTTGCTGTGCCAGAGAGAGAGAAAACGCTTTCACAGAAAGAAGGCGAATCAAATAAATACCGACAGTCACAGATTATGACCTATTAACGATATAGGACACCAGGAATCCAGTGATGTGAATAAATTAATAAATTTTTTAAAACCCTGATAAGAAATGGTATACAGTTTCAAAGTACATCCAAACAAAACACCTACAGATCATACAGGGAAACAAGTGACTTTACAGTGAAGTCTGGCAGACACTACCTAAAATCAGGTGATCAGAGCGAACCTCATTAGTTATGTGACAAAGTGAAATTGTGCGTCACCTAATAGGACACAATGATTTTCCTGCCAAAGTTACATAACTTGAATTTAATCATGAGGAAACAGGAAATAAATCTAAATTGAAGGAACATTCTACAAAACAACTGGCTTGCAATGTTCAAGTTTCAAGGTCAAAGACAGACTAAGGAACTGTTCACACAGACAGGGACTAAAAAGACAGGAGGACAAAATGTGTGTGGCCGTGCGCCAGACCCTTCTGCTCCAGAGGAGGGTGTCAGAGCACTGGCGACGCTTCACTAGAGCTTGAGAATCAGACGGCAGCCACGGGGCAGTGTTAAGCTCCTGGTCCTGGTCTGCAGGGAATGTGACAGTCCTCAGGGTGACAGAGATGGGGTAAGCAACCCGCTCCGCAATCCTTGGGAGACTTCTTGCTATTGTTATTTGCAACTTTTCTATAACTCTGTAACTGGTTGAAAAACGTTTAATGATTTTTTTAAAGATCATCCGTTGCTGATTCGAGAACAGGCTGCAGCTGGCAAGTGCAGAGGGCGCTGAGGGCAGGGAGCTGAGGCCGAAGGCGATGGCCATTCCGGGGCCTAGAGATGAGGCCGAAGGGGCTGCGCTGGGTCAGGCTCAGGCGGTGGCGTCGCCTGGGAGGTGGGGTGCGACAAGGGAGAGAGTCGGGGATCGGGGAGGTTTCTAGCCTGGGGTGCTGCTTCCGCAGGGACAGCAGTTTGGGTGGGGACAGGGTCCCAATGGAGGAACAGAAACAAAATACTTCACAGTTACAGCTACAGAGCTTAAGAGGTGAAGACACCAAACTGACTTTTCTTAGAAAATCCTACTGCAGTTTCAGCTTTTCAAAAAGAATCGCTCCCAAACCCCCAGCTGACGAGGAGGGGGAGGGGACGAAGGGCATCAGCATTTTTAAGCCACTTTCAGCCTACTAATGGCCCTTTACCTGCTTAATCCAGAGCCTGGGGTGCTCTTCAGAATACAAAGGGGAACAGGCAGAACTTGATGAATTCCACCCACTGGGGTGCAACATGGCTTGTCACACACACTCTTAAAACATTCAGGACGCAAAACAAACCATGACAACCAAAACGACACTGGGGTACATTTTAAATACTATTTATACTAAGATTCTCCTAGAAGACAGACATTATCAAAAGCTTGGAGAAAACGGGTCAGCTTCAACACCTGAAAGAATGTTTGATTCTCATGGGGATAATAACCTTGTAGGTTCCCAAGTAAAACCAAATATACTAGTCTCAATTATAGAAAGCAATTCCATCGACAAACACTAAAAGCTGCTGGGTCAGGAGGCCCGGCCACGAAGGGGCCCAGCTGCCCCGCTGCCGCGCTGCCCCTGGAGGCTCTGGGTCCCAGCATCTTCAGGGCTTGACCTCACTGGGTCCTGCGCCCCGGCACCTTTACCTGCAGCTGCAGCATCGAGGCACCACCTTGGCCAGCCCCTCGGTCAGTCACAGAGCCAGCTCCTGCTGCGGCTCCAATGCAGACGTCAACGCCCGGCCTCCCCAGCCCACCGCACTCCTGGCCGGCTGTCCACAGATGGTGTGCAGACGGCCCCTGCTCACAGCGCGGGCTGCCCATCCCTGCCTCGCCTTCTTCACCCCACACCCCCTCGCTCATGCCACACCTGGGGACTTGCAGCTGTCCCGCCCTCGGCCCCCACTTTCCTAAGCAGAGCCCAAGGCCTAGGACGACCTCTAAGCCTCCGGCCGCCCCCATCCGTGGGGTCCCTGACTCCAGCTGGCTGAGTGGTCAGGAGCCTGCCAGCCCTTAGGGAATGCGGGCCCTCCACCCGCACCGCTGCTCCCCAGCCCAGCACGAGGACCGACACAGAAAACACAGCTGGCTGACGACCACGCCCCAGGCCACTGGTAGGAAAGGCGACCTCTGCAGGGAAGGCTGGCAATTCTCCCCAAGGTGAGGGTGTATCGACAAGTTGGGATACTTTTCTACCAAAGACTGAATGAAGCTTTAGTCCTTAGAGAGCTAAACTCTTATTAGAAGTTTTTTTTAATCGCTTCATTCTTCCATAGTCCAAGACCGTACCCTAAAGAGCTTCCCCTGATGCCCCAAAAGGCAAGAACTCAGCCATCTACCAAAGGCCCCCACTGTGAAGAAAGGCTGCAGTCCGGGGCGCCCTTTAAACGGGAAAAGCTCTGCCAGGAAGAACTGGGCCAGAAGCGGGGTCTCTGGCTGCAAGTGACAGCAAAAGCATCACGAAATGAGAAACTGATGCCCCACGTTTGGTCTGTTTATCGAGAGAGGAAATAAAATCGGCCGGCTGGAAGGAATGGCCAGGGAGAGCCAGTCTGAGGGCAGAGGACTGTGTCACAGGGCAGCGGCCACTGGAAGGCAGCTGAGAAGTCCCGCTTTGCCCCGCTCCAGAGCGGGCCGGGCCATTGGCCTCCTCCTGGAGCTGACCGGCCCTGCTCGCCCCCGTCACTCGCTCTCTGCCATCTCAGCCTCAGCTGAGATGTACCTGTAGCCATACACTCGGAACTGGAAACGGTCTTACAGATTATCCAGATCAAATAAAACCTTTACTAATGAAGAAACAGGCGCCCCACAGGCCAAGTGACATGCAGAGGAGACAAGGGACAGCTCTCCTCCCTCCCAAAGTGAACAGTCACATCCACCCCATGGCATGGGTCTCCACTCCTAGGAAGTCCTCCCCTGGCAACTGCCAAGCTACTGCCCTGGTCCCGTCACATGGCAGGAGGACAGAGACCCACCCAGGCCACTAGCCCCATGGCTAGCAAGGTGCCCTAACGAGGCACCCACAGGTGGTACAGGAAAGGCCCAAGGTAGACGCCAGGAGGCAGGAACTGCCATGTGCTACGTATGTATCTGATCTCTTGTAGGGGAGCAGGCACCAGAGCAGCACCCCAAGGACCAGCGCGTGTGGTCGGGGCATGAGTTCAGTGCCCGCTGAGGGCCATGGCCCAAGCCCCCATGAGCCAGAATGAGCTCATGGGGGCTTGGGCCATGAGCTCATTCCGGCTCAAGAGGGAATTGAAGAGGGAATGAGCGGAGAGTCAGGTTCGGACACAGCAAGTGCCAGGAAAGGCAGCCAATTTCTCCAAGTACCAGTTTGGAGTGAGTTTACAGGTCCAAAAGTGCAGTCTCGCTGTTCCGACTGCTGACACAGCACCGAAGTTCCACGCCTATCGTACGGTTCCTGAGAAATGTGCTTAAACTACGCTGAATGGGTTTTATTTGTTTTAACAACTGTGATCTTTTATTCAATGACAGAACACTATCCTTTCACAGGGAGTTGGTCACGAATCCTCCTTATGAATCACTGTTTGAGAAAGCCCAATCTTCCAGGAAGCCCGAAACCTCCCCAATAAAGCTCTCCAAACACGAGCTCTTCGGCCAGCCCAATAATCAGGAACCAGAACGCAGTGTGAACGCCCATGGGTTTTCGCTGACTGGCAGAGGACGGAACGGGGAGCCTGTGCTAATGACGCAAAGGACAAGTGAGGTGCGGGC